>NC_143018.1:87338249-87638249 GCF_055824585.1 Amblyomma mixtum
GTAGTCAGAGTGTGTAGTCAAATAAAGCACTATAATAGTACAGCACAAACAGGAAAGGCTTTCGCCTTGCAGCACTTTAGAGAGCCGAAGTGCCCCTGAATTTTTAGTGTGATTACAGCATGATGAGGCGCTCAATTAATGGAACCTTGAGTGTCTTTTCAGAGTGCAGGTGTCCCTTGGGTTTCCGCTGTCTTCCGCGAAGCTTCCAAGGGAATTCTGTGCCAGTATTTCGGCACCCTGCCCCTTGAAGGCTGAGGGGGCGCTCCGTCTCCTGTGACTCGTGGTATTTGGCAAGGGCGCCCTTTATCCATGCTGCGTAATGTGTTCGGAGCCGTTCCTGTGTACCATTGTGCGATATACGTGCGTCGTTTCCATGAAAGCTTCAGAACATGTGCCTCTTGTACTGCAGCGAACGCCGTGCACAGCGCTCGCGCTGCCACCTGCTCAGCACTTGCCGCGTGCCCGTATCAGAGTCCAGGGTTTAATATGGAGAAATGAGGGGATAAAAGTTAGCACGGGGTGGCGCTCTCGAAGCTGATAGACAACACTGAGTTCATGTGTTGTGTACACACACGAATGAACGTAATGTCTTCGCAGGCAACCGGATGAACTGCACGTGTGACTCCCTGCAGTGGCTTCTGCGGATGCAGCCGTACTACCGCCGCTTCGTCAAGGGCTTCGAGTGCGCCGAGACGCACAAGACGCTCGAACACATGACCACCTGGGACCTGGACTGCGCTCCCGGAGGACAGCAGACGCATCAGGAAGAGGACAGGCCTTACCTGCGGATCGCTTAATGCCGCATCTTTTCTGCCTCTGGTCGGGACTGAGGAAGCTCATGACGAGCGAGAGACCGACCTTAGGTTCCGTCTACCAGTGCTGCCCGAATCCGAATTTGTCGGCACGATGCCCATCCTCCGGCGCCTCGCACTGCTAAGAACAGTCCGTGTTACGCTGTCATGGGCAGCGACTGTCAAGCAGCGACCGGACGCTCTACTCCAGCTCTGTCTATCCTGATTCGGCGTTTGCCCGGCCGACGAGATTTAACAGAGTTGAAATTCTCGGACTGCATAATATCTGAGTCTAATATCTGAGTCTAGCTGAACACAGTATTCCACTTTAGTGTCTCACTAGTATTCAGGTATCACTTGCTTTAATGGCAACATTTAACGCACGTCTAGAATACCGGGAAAGGCGAAAAAAAGAATTAGGAATTTGCTTCCTCTCGAGCATTCTTTCTCGCTGTGGAAACGCACATGTCAATTTATCACTGCAGTATCACTAGTGTCAATTTTTAATCTTGGATTTAAAACAAAGTGCCGTTCTTGTAGAAAATGATTTAACACAGCCTGCCCTGAAGGAATATCTCTCACAGTGTCCTTTTTCAAAAGGTGTGTCTACATGCAACCGGGAAAGCCGGCCTGACGTCGCTTGGCTTTATGACTATTATTTTTCGCCCTCCATGATGTCCTACAGCATACTAGTTGGTAGATTACTTACTGTAAGAAGTGTTATGGACATCCCACGTGTGGTTTTCACTTATGTAAAATACATTTCTGCCTCTAATGATGCACGTTAGAAGTTCGGCCACTCAGCCGAGGGCTCGCAACCAGATACTGCCGTTGTACATACCGCATTGTTAAGCGTATTACCCTCCCGAATTTTCGTTTTGATATTGTACGGTTACAGTTTCTAGCTTGATGTGTCAACAACGTCAGCCATTTCTCGATGTCTGTCGTTACGCCACTGGAGGTTCGTGACGCACGAGTAGAGAAAAAGTTGGTTATGGTTTGGCTGTGGTTAAACCTGATAGGGTAGCGAGAGGTACATACGCCTGGCTACGCTTAGGTTTCGCTTGAAAGTAGGTTTACGTAAAGGCTTGAACTTTTTTTTCACCAATGAAGACTCTCCGGTGGTCAGTAAAGTAGTGAGACTTGCGCACAACTGACGAGGCGGGCGGCGTCTGCTCTGCCGTAGGCGCAGCCATCGTTTATAGATCCTTTTCGAAAAAGCTTTATAAACGGTGGGCGCAGCGGTGAGACACGCGGCGCGCACATCAGCTGCGTGCTCTGACGTCACTCCGCGCATGGGCACAGCTGGCAGAGCGTGGTGCTACGGTTCAGCGCGCAGCCACGCTTACATCGCGAAGCGGCTGGCGTAGTGTAGCTCTAGCTACAAAACTCCCAAGTGCGAACTGCCGACTGCTACCGAAGGGCTCCTGACCCTCTATATTACGTAACCACTAGAATTCCTTCGGCAGACTTTAAGGTGCACATGAGCACGGGTTCATACGGGCATTTCGCTGCATCTTTGTTCGTCTGCTGCGGTTCGTTATTCTCTGCCATATGGCAGACCAGACTTTGTTTCCAGGCACTGATGTATTAGAATGTAAATAGGCACCTATATTCATCTCGATTACGCACAGTGTATTGATGAAAGACCAGCGTTGTTCTCCAATTTTTTACATCCTACGTGGCACACCTTCTACAAACCACCATGCAGCTTAAAGAACGAGTGCTGGGACCCGTGCTCGAACAACTTTTCTTTTAGGTAAAGATATTTTGGAGATTTTATGTGGTGTACTTATTTGCATAACGGGACCATGGTAAATCTTCACCTTAAAAAGGTCTCGCGCTTCTTTAGTTCAGTTTCTTGTGACGCCATAATATGCTGACTTCGCACTGATCGCATCTGATCTCTTTTGCATATACTAGAGCTGAATGTACAAGTTACGGCGCCAGCCTTAGTAATCGTCATAGAAATGTCTATCACGTGAAGCATGCTTTTATCCTGTTATGTTTTCACGTCACACATCGCACTATACGTGTTCTCGAAACTATTTTGTTGTGTCATCCCGTACTCATGTTTCTGGTCAACCCGTTATAGCGCCTCTTGGCAATCACTTAACTTGTGCCTATCTTTTGCAATGAGCCTACAATTTTTTCGAGTATTTCCGTCAATAAAGTGTGGAAGTGCAGGTAAGGATATTGTGCATTTCTGGATACTTGTTTTCAGGTCGGTTGGCTGACTGATTAATAACTGACGCTTCTGTTTTAATGATGGGCGTGCAGGTAAGCATAACGATGTGGACCAGACGAGCGACTTGTCCGAGTGAGGAAGCCTGTAGACTTCAGAATCTTTCACCTACTCCGTGAAAGGCTTTATGATTGCAAAGTGGGCTTGTGAATGCCTGTTCACTCGTCACATATACTTACTTGTTTAATCTTATATTCAACCAAACAATGATGCGGCATGACAACTTCCAGCCCATGCTGGTGGGAAACCTCTGGCTTAAGGACATCCTAGGTGTGGTTTTTACTACTTTAAAATACATGTTTGCCCCTAATTATGTATATTAGAAGTTTGGTCACTCGGTCGAGTGCTCGTACAGACCGAGAGACCGAACTTTTAACATGCATCATGAGCACGTGGCTTGTGTGCTGTTTATAAGTCCTGGTTTAGTGCACTGTTCCACCATCCAAAGTTTACGTAAGAAACGATATTTGGAAATTATGATGAGTTCAGCAAAACTGCTTGCATGTTAACGTTGCAATAAATACTTTACATTTTTATCTAACCTTACAGTTTCTTTTAACTACAGCCACACTTCGGAGATAGCGCTGCCTAAAGAACAAAATTTTGTATTCCTTTATTTGTTGACAGGCGATTTTGTTTTCATGTCTCCGTTTACAGTTATTCCAAGCCTCACCTAACTCATGCAAGAACATGCCCAGATGTAAGCACCGCAGATGATATTTGAACAAAAATGGCTGCGGCTTAGCTCAGCTAACAGAATCGACCACCCGTAGAGCCGCCATATTGCATGCACGTTTCATGCAGGAAACACTTCTGCCACAACGGGCATTAGCAGAATAGCCATCTCCAATTGTTCAGATGTACTGAGCATTGTTAGTGCGATACCAAACAGCCTCCTCTGAGTTCCCGATTAAGCTCACATTATCTACTCAATTCTGACAGAGCAATGTATAGATAACGGCCATCGTTAAGACTTGCAAGTCGCTGCTTCTCAATCTTCGTGTCTGAGCTCATGCTCTCACATGTTATTGCCGAAGCATGAAGAGGAGCGGTCATACTGCGACTGTTTATTTATTTAATTACTGCATTCCCACAGAGACCGCCAGGAGCAGCAAACGATACTGTCAGATTCGTGGCGACAGGTAATAAAATACACAGTGAAGACAAATCCACAGATGAAAATAAAACGACGGAGATTGATAAAAAGAGGTTAGGTGGAACAGTCTTAAAAGCAATCTGTTTTTCTCCGTATGCTTGACAATTTGACGGAAACCAGGTAAATGAACGTGTTTGAGGCGTTTTTTATAGTCTTTCTCGCCACATTCTTCTACCTGCTGAATTTGCCTAATACACTGAACACGGCGGGAAAGACTGGACAAGAAAGTAACGATAGACAAAGCGTCGCGGAGCGTTTTCGTTGGTTGTCATGATTGAACCGTCTCAGCAATACTCCACCAATTCTCCAGCAGTCATCCAGCAATATTGTACGATGCTGCCCTTCCTGTGAGAAATAAACACTACTATCCCAGCGGACCTGCCGGAAAAACGGAATTGACGCCTGCCCGCAACCAGCACGTCCGTTCTTCATCGTTGACACTACATCAGCCACGTGGCCGGTGCTTCCCTCGGGGCCCGAGCATAACGACGCCCGGCGGCCTTTTTATTAGCACTGCTTCCCGCCAACACCGATATTAACAATATCCCTTTCCGACCCATCGATCAGTACACTAGACATAACAACAAAAAGCGACGAGAATAAGCAAACAAAGCCTAAATCAATACCCAAACCCTTTCCACGGCTTCCGTAAGAGACGAGAAATATCTCGATCATGCTAGTTCCTGTTTCGGTCGCATCTTCTTAAGAGAGCAGCGCAAAGTAATGGTGTCCTCCACTATGCCACGAGTAGACCACCGCCCGCGACGTGCTTAACTTTTCACTTCGTGCAATTCAAATAAATATTTCGCTCGAGTTAATGTTAAAGTCTGCCCTAGTTATAGTTTAGTTAAAGTTATAGTTAAAGTTTGCCCTAGTTATAGCTAGTATTTCACAATGCAATAATGTTCTTATGTCCAGTGTACTGGTCGCTAGGATTCAATAGGTGCGTATTACTCAAATCCCCGTGCAAGCAGGTTGTTTGATTTTCAATATTTTTTGGCGCCAAAATGACGCAACTAGCAATGTCGTTATAGAAACAACCTTATGTGGATTTCTGGTGCAAGTAACACGACTTTGAGCACCATTTGGTTGTTTAATTTTAAGAAAGACGCCTACTAATAAGGATGGTCGATGGTTTATGAGGATTATAATATCTGAAAGAGTCCCAGGCTATAAAGGACGCTGTAGTGAAGGGCTTAGGAAGTTTCGACAACCTCGGGTTCTTTAACGGGCACTAATATCGCACAGTAGACGGGCCTCTAGAATTTCGCCTCCATTGAAATGCTCTCTAATGAGGAAATCCAGGAACTTCTGCTTGGAGACAAGTAAGACCTTGATGTTGATTCGTACTCAGGCGAGGAAGCAGAATTATTACAGCCAGAGTCTGTACTTCACACCGAAGAAAGCAGCGACAATTCCAGTGCAGATGAAAAGGTTCTACTCCTAGTGCAACGAATAAATCAGAGTGTCCAGTATACTGGACATGCTTCTCCCTTGAAAACCATTGTACTTACTGTTTTCGTAATTTTTTCACGCTTTTTAATAACATCTTAACAGAAAAAAAGCGCCACGAACTTTTGTGCTCGCCCACAAAAAATTCTGGATGCAAAGGGCTATGCGTCCTGAACATTGCTATTTTATGTAATTGCTGGCAGCCGCTGCTGTAGATTTCTGCATCTAAGGATGCTTTTAAGGATGCTGATCAGCCTGACTACGTCCACTGTAGGGCAAAAGCCTCTCCCATGTCTCTCCAATTAACCCTGTCCTTTGCCAGTTGCGGCCACCGTATTCCTGCAAACTTCATAATTTCACCCCCCCCCCCCCCCCTAAGTTTCTGCCGCCCCTGCTACGCTTGCCTTCCCTTGGAATCCACTCTGTTACTCAAGGACCAGCAGTTATCTTCCCTTCGGACTACATGCCCTGCCCAAGCCTATTTCTTCCTCTTGATTTCGACTAGGAAGTCATTAACCCCTGTTTGTTCCCTCAACCAATATGCCCGTTTCGGTCCCTTATCGTTACACCGGTCATTTTTCTTTCCATAGCTACCTGCGTTGCCCTAAACTTCAGCTGAGCCCTCTTCGTTAGCCTCTATTACACCTAGCTGTGAAATGTAAGTATCGTCTTACATTACGTTGGGCATATTCCTTTGATTTTTTTTTGTTCATAAAGGCAACGTCCTCTTTAAACATTCTGACACCAGCTTTTAAGTCCGGCCGCGTAGCAGGGCTCTGGCAGAACCACTGGCATCTCTAAGCTAACGAGGGTAAACGGGAAGTTCTCACCCTGGAGAGATGTTGAGAGCTTGGATAATAGCGGTAAGTTGCAGTTTTCGTAGTTGAAGATTTATGTCTTTCACTTTCGTACAGGCAGGTTCTCTATTTGAGGGTGCCATGCAATTTCAGAATGGATTGCCAGGAAGTTTTCATCAATAAACTTTTTTTTTGCGGAAGTTCGAAGAGCTACTACAAGGTGATAACGTAAATTTTTATGTTTTCTTTCCTCATTTGTGCACAATACAGCGTTACTACTGTACGGGTCTCCAGTGGATGTAAATCAATAAATAAATGAGTTATTGAACAGTTACATAGCCAAAAATTTTCAACTAAAGCATCTTTGAGCTGGAAACCGTTTATTAACGCAGTTTTTTTCACATAATCTAAGATTTCAATATAAGAATCAATATATCCGCCGATTACCCGACGGCATTCAGGAATATTTTTTCTCAACGTTTTTGCCATAATCGAAAGCGTTCCCCATTGGGTTTCTGTGGCAGTATTAAATGCGATGGAAACACTTTAAATGAAAGATCTTTCTACATATCCGAAGAATTGACCATTGACTTCAATGTTTCTATAACAGTATACCTCACAATTTTCCAGTTTTCAAAATTTTTGTCCGAGGATGTTGGACATGTGTCTGCGGATAGAAAATTTCACGCACAGAAGAGTGTTTTTTCAGCCCAACGGTGCACACAGCCACGATTCAATCCATGATATCCTCGTGTGTGTGTTCTCTTCTCTCTGCCGGTTTGTAAAGGCTACCACTCTCCTATTTTCCCATAAAGGCATGAAGGCTGGCAACTTTATTAATTTTCACGTGAATAAATTTCTGCACCACACTTGATCGTGATCCGATTGGTCTGCCCGCGCCTGGCTCCAAATCCAGAACGTTGCCATGGTGACGGCATGAAAAAACAGAGTGAGGGAAATGAATTTTAATGAGAGGAAAGAAGAGAGGCATGAAAATAAGCTGCGCATGTGAGAGGGCGGTGGTAACAAAGGTGATGTGGTGTGGAGAAGAACGTGTTCAGCGCGCATAACACATTCCCAGGTGTCAAAGATGATCAGCGCACATTGCAGGTTCCTAGCTGTCAATGAGCGTGTCAGCCGCCGAACTCGTACGCGGCCTTGCCTTTGACCCCCAGCTCCGTCACTTTAAAAAGCCGGCCGTCTTCCGGTCTCGTGGCATCCGGCATGAAGCTTCCGGAAGTGACGTACAGCGTGTCGTAGTTCCGGCCCCCGAAGCAGCACGATGACGTGTACTTGGCCGGGAAGCTGACCTTGGTCAGGATCTTGGCTGCATGGGTGCGGAAAAAAAAGAGAGGGTGAAAAAATCAGCTTCGTCCCTCTCTGAAAGAGGCAATCATTGATTTGTGGTTCGCGCAGAAATACGAGCGCAGGACAATGCACAGGTTCCCGAAAAAGTTTACGGAACACAAAAAACCTGAATTTCCCCGTTGCTTAAAGGCGGGGCCTCACATTCTGGGACGGAGTGTGCAGGCAGCGAAGGTGAGTAGCTTACGCTTTGCTCTCTGGTTCCGTGTTAAGGTTGGGAATAATTTGAGCATTTTATTGGTTTCTGCAGTCCAAAACTCTTCTAGGCATCTGTTAAAGAGCGCCCAACACATGACGTTTTATAAGGGGCTAAAAGAATGCCGATACCACTTGCTGCCAGACCTATTTTTAGCTGTAAAGTGCGTCATACGATCACGCAACGTCTCTAGGGCTGCGTATACCAGCTGTTTCACCGAAGGAGAACCAGAGTTTTAAAAACTAGGCTTTTTGAGATACCGAGATGGCTTCTGCTGCGTTGTAATACCGGTGTTGGCGGACATCAGAAAAAAGAGGATCACGTTAACTTGTTAGCTGGTTTACTAATTTCGAATATCTACCTTCTTGACTACCACATTTTAGGACGTTGATTTCACAAGATTTACGCATTTTTTTTATGACCGCTGACATTGGTATTTCGAAGCCGAAGAAGCGACCTGGATAACTCACAAAGCATATTTTCAAGAATTTCTGTTCCTCTTTGTTCAAACAAAAGCTTTATGAAAGAGCAGGATGGCGGTGCAAAGGGCTCTAATAAAGTTGCGGTATGCTTGGGATATCAAAGCACCCGGATTCGATTCACGATTATTGCCCAGGAATAAATTTTTTAATACGCTTGGTAGAAGCTGAGTTATCTGTAGATAAAATTCAAACTTCAGTGTCTTCGTGCCCTTAACTCTTGTTATTTTATGCACGCTGGAAGGTGGGCGCTATTTCACCGGAGCTACGCTGCTTATTAGCCGCAGCCATACCCTTACAAAAAAAGTTTTAGACAGTCTACAGAGTCTCTATAGACTTCTGTCTATAAAGTCTATAGAATGTTTATAGACAAGAGTCTATAGGCAATACAAATTCCATAGACAGTCTATAGAGAATCTATAGATTTATTGCCATACACTTTTAGTAGACTTTTCTCTATACACAGTATATGAATATAGTATATAGTTTAACAGGTAAAAATAAACTGAAGCTTCCGGAGTGCATTAAGCGTCCTCTAGTGAGAAGGACTCGGAACGTTCATAAACATTCACTTACTCCCCTTTTCGCCAAAACTAACAGTTTTAAATACCGTTTTTTCCTTAGAACAGTGCAAGATTAGAATTCGTTACCGGAATCTGTTTTTTCCTCGCAAAATTTTTCTGATGCGTTAAATCGTCTACTTACCTGCTAATATTGCTTATATGTATGTTTTGTATCCGTGTGCTGCTAATATTGTATAAGTTTATTCTTTTGGTTTTATTCTTTTGGTTATGTAACAATGCAAGTTCACTCCTGCTTGGGCCAAGCAGTGGCCGGCAGTATTATGAAATAAATGAATATATAAATAAATAAAGAATAGACAAAAAGCAATATCTATAGGAAGTCAATGGAGTCAATAAGATGTCTATAGACTGTCTATGGATCATTTTTATAAGGCATAGTAGATGCCTGACGTCTGAAGGAATCGAACCAATAGCCACCTTGCAACTTGCATACGCAGGTGCGAGCAACGAAGGAAGGTAACATCATGAAAAACTCGCCGGGAAGGGCTCTCCAACTTTCGCCCGTGATTGTGGGTTCTCTGCTGCGTGTTGAGATGTATTATTTGGCTAAGGCTTTCATGGCAACACAGTGCAGTGATTAAGAGAGTGGATGTTCTCTCCTGGGAAGGCGTTTCAGAGCCCCTTTAACTCACGTGCAGTTGAAAGGGTTTCAAATGGTGTAACCAGAAAATCGTTAAACAACCAAGCTACAAAATCTTGGGCCCGACTGGACATGCACCAAATCTCCAAAGGCTTAGAACTGGGGGGTCCTTACTCAGTGAGATTGCAACTCATTGTTTTACTGTACGCAATGCATGATATCTGATGATGGTAAATAGGTGGTCATTGCGTAATGAATAAGACGCCGGCCTACCAATTACGCTGTGAGCAAAGATTTGTGTTTTTTGTTCACGGCTTAATATTTCAGGCATTTTCCAGCGGTAAATGAACAAGGAGAGAAAGACACGGACGAGACAAACGCTGTCGTGCGTTTATTTCTGCTCTTGCCCAATGACCGCTGGAGAATTCCTCGTCATTAAAGGCCTCTGGATTTAATCGCACGGCCTTTTGTTGAAATAGAGGCGCTTTCATTAGCACCGCCGAAAAGCTTTCGTGACGGAGAATCATGGACGAAATTTTACCAACAATTTTGCTGCATTGCTGTGTTTCCCAATAGACTGTTATTCACTCCATCTTATACAACATGTCTGCCGTTAGGTATAAATAGCGTTTTAGTAAATTCTTTTCCCGGACCTCAAAAAGTATGTATTTTCTTTTTTCCTGGAACCGAAAGCCCATAATCTTTCTTTACTCTATGACTGTAAGTACATGGGACCGATTATCACAGCCGGCTATGGTCAACGAGAGTCAGAACATGTTGAACAGACAACGACGAAGGATCTGCTAGATACAAATAAGTGCTAGACTACGGTGTTAAGGTGAGCGTTAAGCTTAGTATTTGTTCCACACGCGCCTTAAGTTGTCGTTCCACGCCTGCAAGCCAGTTAGGGTTAGGATACGCCGCACCTGATTCCGCTGGCCTAACGCGACTCAACGTGGGAAGATGAGAACAAGCTTCTCGTGCTGTGTAGTGCGAAAGACGATGACGTTGATGCTTGCGGTAAGAACTGAATGTAATAAAACTCAGTCAATTAAATCAGCAATTAACGTCAAGAAGTTGGTGCCCTGTTCTCAATTTTTTTATTAATGCATCCATTTGAGTGTTACAGCATAATCCTCTGGGTCTCAGAAGGGGAAAATGAGAACAACATTTCAGCAGACATTAACAACAGCTACAACACCACAGCGATCCATGTCAATGCGGCTTAGGTTTCTAAACTTTCCTCGTCCACAATTGCACGTCAGTGCACGGCATAGGCTGCAACCTTCGCGCACGCGCAGTGACGTTGGGTTCGAAGTGCTGCTCTCGCGCGAAGGTAAAAGGCCCGTCGGCTCTTCGGGCACTCGAAGCGGTTCAGGGTGCGTACACCAAGGGGTGCAAATGAGCGAAACTTGGAACGGAATTCCTCTCTTCTAGACCTCGGCGCTTTTCCTCACGCAGCCTGGCTAGCGCCCGCCAGGAAATGTCGCGTAGTGAGCGCTGTGCGTGTTTGAGCAATTATGCGTAATCGTTAGTTAGAACCGTGACGTTATGTGCCCGTTAAATGCTGTCGCTTGCCCTGTTTGTTCCCAGGAAAATGACCGCGCGGCAAGCTTTGTTCTGAAGGGTACTAGCTCATCTATCGACTGCAATGTGGCCTCGGCGGCCCGTTGAGGCAGGTGCGCTCGGTCTATTTTCGTGATCGAAAACAACTTCGCCGTTTTTCAGCTCTCTGCTAAATGTGTTCGGCATCCGCTACAGCTTTGCGACATCTAGTGCCTCGTAGTGATGTTTTTATCCCCGGTGAGTGAACGCCCATACACGACGTTGTTGGTGCTGAGAATTAGTTCATGGTTCCGAATCTCTTTCCCGTTGGTAGCATTTCATTCGAAGTTGGCAGCGAAGCCCGTGCGGGTTGATACACTTCCACGTTAAACACCCTGGCTGCTCGAAATTATAATATGGCATGGTTGATAAGCTAGAAGTGGCATCCGAGAGGTAAAAAATGTTCAGTAACAAACGAAAACAAAACAAAAAATAATGCCCGCAGGACTGCAGGAATGAACACATAGTCATTGCTTGATGCTCAAACACCTGGGGTACATCGCTATCGGTCACAGGAGAACTTAATCATGCATCCTTCTTTCCAATTCATATCCATGAAGTCGTAACGCTACGCACCAGTCACAAGTTCGCTCTCAGCCGAAAGCATAGCCGGGGACTAAGGTTAAAACTGTTTTCACACTTTCAAGCACGCCAAGACGGGCAGCAGCATAGTGAGCACGTGTCTAACGAGGGCAGCTATAAATAAGGGCAGTATTTCCAGGTCAATGCGCGTGCGCCCAGCGAGATGCGAGAAAGCGAAGGCAGCGTGACACAACAATGACAATGAAAGGAAAGCTAGACATGAGAACAGCTCAAGTTTCCTTTTTTATACTTGTGGTGAAGTGCTGGCTACAATGCCAGTGAATTCACACTAACTAGGGCAAGCCTAAGTGGGGACCTAAATCCAAGAATACAAGGTTAATTCCTGTGTTTAGCAGCTCAGATGGCGTACCAAGGCAGTAATTTTCGGCATTTTTGTATTCCCGTAAATTGTTCTGACCGAGAAGCTACAATGCGTGGTGACGCGCTTTACTCGTCCCCTGTGGTTCGCTTCCCTGGAATGTACCCTTTTTAGCCGTTATAGTTACTTTAACTAACAAGGGAGGACGCTGGCGTCGCAGCGACACGTGCGCCACGAATGGCGTGCTCGCTGCACGCACGCGTGGCAGAGACGGCCCTCTTCGGCTCGAGAGTTGGCGGCGTTCGAACGTGTTGCGCGGTGATCCGCTCTTTGTCAGCGGGCGCCTCGTGGTGGGAACATGCTCCCGCCAGCTCGTCCCGTCCGGCGTCGGAGTTTCCCCTTGCCCTAGCGTGGGCGAGCATTCGCTCGTAACCGTACTTTTGAGTAGGATGTCCTCGGTTCTGCAGCGTATTTTGTTGCTAGCTGATGTTAGTGTTGTAGCAATAAATGCCTTGTTTGTGTCAGCTAGTATGTCGTTATTTTTTTCCCTCAGAGCAATGCCCGCCGTGGTCGGCGTGAGCTCGGTAGCGTGCGCGATCACGTGGTGGGGTCTGGCGGTTCTGAACTGGGTCAGCCGCGGTTAAACGGGGAGGAAACGTACTTACCTCCACCCAATTAAACACCACACAAGTGGCGCCCAACGTGGGGCTTGCTCTTGGAACATTGGATGACTGTCTGTTCGGTTCGAGGAAAGGACTTTGTCCGGACTTGACAAGTGCTAAGCCTAGTGCGAATTTTGGTCGCTAGGATCTGCGGCATGCTTTCTCGAGTGCGAGGTGTACTGCACTGCAGCATCTTTGAACTTTTCGATATGCTCAGCACATTTTGCGTCAAGTTTTCTCTGGAGTTTTTTCAGCACGAGAAGCACTTGGTACGCATCGAGGGAGCGCGAGGCCTAGCGTCCGCAGAGTAAGTGCGAAAGCCGCGTGGGTGGTCCGAGTTTTCTGTATATATTTTCTCTGCTGTCGCTGTTACGACTCCGGTAGTCGCGGCTACGGGAGCCGGGTGGCCTGGGGCCACGGATGCCGCTACGAGCTCGCTGGTATTGCAGCTGGGCACCGGACGCTCCGACGCCGTCAGATACGGTGGGCGCCGACCGCTCAGAAGCTGCTTCGTGCAGTGAGCGGGGTAGCACCACCCCACAGAGCTAATGTCTCCTCGCGGCTGCGCGCACGTAACCCGTTCTGGGTCTCTCTTTTTTGAGGGTCGTTGTCATCATGGAAGTTAGGCCTAAGGCTTTTCAGAGCTGCCTGCATTATGTTGCAAGAGACACGACCATCGGACCATAGTGTTGAGAGGGGGTGCGCTTTGCTGCCCACCCGTTTTGTAACCTAGCATGAACTGAGCAGTCGCGTTCAACTCAAGAAATGACTTTGTTAACTCGAACTTTGCTTTGCACAGCCGCCCGACACGTTTTGCTAGTGAGCTGAGCATTGAGCCACGAGGCCCTTGCGGACGCCGTTTCCCCTCCCGTAACCTACGTTAAAGGCATGCGGAGTGTGTTTCGGCAATGTTACAAATCCAGCGGAGCCACCCGGGCTTGGTGCCATGTGCACATCGTCTCACTGCCGCCTGCTGCGACGGAACTGCCTTATCCTGTTTGGCGCATCCATCCGGGGCAGCCGTGGCGAGACCAGTCAGCAGTCTCCTCCGGCTGCTTTTACCCTGGCGACTACTGCAGAATCCTGGCCTGCCGAATCCTGGCCTGCGGAAAACCTAGTCCACGGTCCATGCGAGTCGTCCCAGCGGAGACCTTCACGCCGCCTTCGGAATACGGCTGCAAGACCTGCCTCAAGTGCATGAAGACCAGAAGACTCCTCCATAACATGTATTTGCAGGCGCATGGGTCTATTTAAGGTTGGGGGGTTGTAGGGACGCGCTTTCCTCGTCCCCTGTGGTTCGCTTCCCCGCAATACATCTTTTTAGCCGTGATAGTTACTTTAACTAACAAGGGAGGGCGCCGGCGTCGCAGCGACACGAGCGCCACGGATGGCGGGTTTACTGAGCGCGCGCGTGGGAGAGAGGGTACCTCTTCGGCTCGGGATTTGGCCGCGTTCGGCCGCGTTCGGAGCAGTGATCCGCTCTTCGCCAGCGGGCGCCTCGTGGTGGGAACATGCTCCCGCAGCTCGTCCCGTCCGGCCTCGGAGTTCCCCCTTGCCCTAGCGTGGGCATTCGCTCTTAATCGTGCTGTTGAGTCGGACGTTCTCGGTTCCTCAGCGTATTTTGCTGCTAGCTGGCGTTATCGTTGTAGCGATAAATGTCTTGTTAGTGTCAGCCAGTGTGCCATTTCTTTGTTCCCTGAGAGCAAGGCCCGCCGTGGTCGGCGTGCGCTCGGTAGCGTACTCGATCATGGGGTGGGATTCGGCTATTTCGAACTGTGTCAGCCGTGGTTAAACGGGGAGGAAACGTATTTATTTCTTCCCAATTAAAAACCCCACAAGTGACAGGAAGCAATGATCACGTGAGATGATTTTTTTTTTGGAAAAGCAGATGTTTGCAGCTACACCTCCTGGCATTAGAAGCTAAGTTCCATTCAGTCATTTTGATGCGCTCGCAGCGGAATCACCCAAGCGCAGCAAGATCATGCTTCCACATCGTTTGAAAAATATGGTAGCTCTCGTTAAGGTGCGTCCGATCCCCTCAGTGCAACATAAGGGGACGTACCGGGGTTATATGCAGCCGATCCTTGGTCAAATGTTTAGGGGAATCCCCCAAGGTGGAGTAGATTTGTAGTAAAGGGGGGGTGCAGCTGTGGAGCTGAATAAAGGTGTATAGCTTTCCTTTGTAGCCATGTGGCTGCGTTCGGGTGGATGTCAATGATTAATTACTCTCTTATTGCAGCCGATCTCTGACGGCCCACGCTGAGATAGCACCAGCGGGTGATCCGTCATTCAGTATTTAACCAGTCACTGCACCTATACCCGTTGATGGCCAGGCAACCACACCATGGATTTCACAGGATACTTCAGTTATCCCATCGGCTGATGCGTGAGCACGGGCGCTTAATATTTACGGGGAGGACTTCATTATAAAAGCAAATGTGACTTGACTAATGCTCACTGGGGCAGATAAATGCTGGAACATAACTAAGAATGGGATCTATCATTTCTCCCCTGACTTCCATCGCATGACAAACACACAGTGGTCCTACCAGTTTCCGGGTCAATCTGTACGACGGCGCAGCCTCCGAAGCAGGCCAACCAGACTTTGTCGTTGAGGTCGATGGTCATGCCGTCCGGCACTCCCAGCTCCTGGTAGCCGGGCGTCTTGTTGAAGTCAACCAGGACTCGGCGGTTGCCTGCGAAGGCCCTCGCGCATGAAACTAGGCGCCGAGTTAAACCACTATAGACCCGTGTAAGGACGACCGCTGAAATCGCTGTGCAATCACTACATCAGTGATACATGAGTGGTGCGTGTGAGGTCTTCTCCTCTACGTCGACCTAACATGTGTCCTATCTGGAAGCAAGTCTGGATAGCTAGTCTGGAAGCATACTTTCCGGGTAGGTCAGATAAGCACTCCATAAGACGCATCGCCGTCTAGCCAAGAAACACGAACCGCTGAGGCATTTGGTTTACTGCAGTCACTGAAAGAAACAGAGGAAACAAGACGCAGGATAAGCCACAGAAGGAGCATATCTGTATGCGCTCCTTCTGGCCTTGTCCGTTTTCTTCCCAGCTGGTTCTTTCAGTGCCATATGTAATTAAAACATTGTCCCGAGCAGTTGCGGAGCTGTGACTGTCGAACTGCACATGTGGTAAGTATTTGTGCTCAAACTACGCGCACAGCTCGAATGGGCATCAAGAAAATCATCATCATCATCATCATCATCATTTATTGAACCCTTAAAGATCCCGTCTGGGACATTACATAAGGGGGGGGGAGACTGTGGTGTGAAACGGTCATAAAAAGGCATGTAAACATAAAAAAGCATAACAAAAAATAACAAGAATAACAAGTTTGACGTGCAATTAGCGTCAGGTAATTCAAATAGTACAGAATATATAAGGCAAAGCAGTAGTATATAAAATTAAACATTAAAATGTGCGGAAATTAAATAAGTGGGAAAACACTTGTGGCGGGGAGGGGGGGGGGGTCGCAATGGCACAAGCAGTTCAAATTGCAGGCAGAGAATCGCGAGGGAAGTAGCTATAGTTGGTTCAAGTGGTCTGTTATTAGCTGCCTAAATCTGGCGGGATTAGTTTCGATGCATGGGCTTAAAATGCATAGGCTTAATCATTCGTACGTTGATAAACGAGGTGCTGAGTTCCGATTTCCCGCGATTAAGTGAAGCAGTGAAGCCATTCCTTCGTTAAGGTCTTACAATTTCCTAGGACATTATTCGCAATCTGCGTTAAGGAGCTCATGTCCCAGGAAATCCGACGGCGGCATCGTGTTTGACCGTGAGCAAAAAAAATCCAAGGAAAATCCCCTGACAAGCAATCTACGAAGCAGGTGGGCCACCCAGGTCACGTGACCTTGCGGTGACCTTGCGGTGACCTTGGCAGGTGGGAGTTAAATTAATTATTGGTCGTTCGGGAAGAGCAACCTGGCACGCACAAGGTTCACCGGTGGCGCATTGCTCAACCATTGCATCACTGCAAAAATTATGCGCTATCTTCGAAAAACAAGTAGTTTCCCTAGATGTTACAATGAGAAAGTTGCGCGTGTCTACGCGGAGGGTACGGCGAGTGACTCACTAGGTGGTTCGAGAAATGATTCGAGAAACGCTAATCGGTAATTACTCCCGGATCACAACTCTAATCCACATTGGGGAATCGGCTTAAAAAATTGGACTGTCCAGTACTTGTTTTCCGACTAAAGCAGAAAGCACAGAAATACAGTAATATTATATAGAGATCACAACAATATGAAAGGAAAGTTTGAGCATTCAATTGATTATTACTTTATAATTACGCGTGACAAGCACACTGTCTTCTGCCTTCAAACTATTTTTTTTTTGGTGTATAACACCCGAAAGTCAGTTAGCAGAGAAAGTATTCAACAAAGAAATAACAAAAAATTTCCTCCTGCTACGCAAACTGGTCGTTCCTTTCATATTGGAGGGACCTTTATGATATGGTGTAGCGCTACTGCGTACTGGATGAAGTCATGGACATGGATTTAAAATGTAGCGAGTCCTCCTAACAACACCTCCTTTTAACTTCTCCTTCTTATAAAAAAAAATGTGTGAACATCCTGACATAAAGCTACGCCATCCGCGCAGCTTTCCACCTGGAAGCCTCTTAACTCAGCTGCGGATGTACAGGAGTTCTAGTGTCTTAACAGGCGAGACTTCAAGGTACGAGGACTTTCGGTCATTGGTGCACTCACTAATTTCACCCGTGGCGAGGTCGAAGTCAAAGGCGTAGACATTTCCGGGCACCGTGTCAACGTAGAACATGGTTCTGTTGTCGCCTGTCCACGTTATTCCGTTGGACAAGGAAATCTTGCCGAGCTTGTGTTTCAGCTGTCCCTTGGAGAAGGACCAAAAATTGTTCTTCTCGGGTATCAGGTTCTGCGTTCCCGTCGAGGACATCGATCCTGCAGACACAAAGAAGCGGTTAACCGTCCTCCAGGACCATTGCCATTGCTCGCTGGGTAAGTAAACACTTAAATCACCAACTGCACAGAAAGTACCGTCCTCAAGCACTTTTCTGCGGAACGTGACCTGAATTCGAGGACAAAAATTTTGATGATGGGAAAACTTTCGGGTACTGGTCCATTCTCCCGATAGGTATCAAAATCTTTCTTTTATAGTGCTTCCATCGATCGCACAGAGCAGTTAAGACTAACATAGAAAACCAATGGGGAACACTTTTGACGACTGCAAAAACGTTATACAAAAAATTCAACCCTGCTGACCTGACATCTGCGCATATATTGTTTATTTATTTATTTATTTATTTATTATTCCTCAAAGGTCCCTTTCGGGACATTACATGAGGGGTGGGCATAACACGGCAAAAAAAAATATACATTAATAAGAAAATGGACAAAAATTACGTTGAAAATTATAGCCGGCTTCCTCGATAGTGGTCTTGAAGAGTCGATGATTCATGATGGTGGCCACTTCAGCAAAGAGGTCATTCCAGTCACGGGCAGTCTTTAAGAAAAATGATTGCTGGAATGTGGTGGTATGTGCACGTTCAGGGTAAACAGCGTTCGGGTGGTTATGGCGGGAAATGCGATGCACACGTGGAATTAATTGGTTGGCTTCGGGAAAGTTGTGGAAGAACTTGTGAAATAAGCAGAGACGTGCTGCGTTCCGACGGGTGACTAGCGTAGGCAATTGCAATCGTGATTTCAGACCTGAGATGCTGGTATGATAGGAGTAGTCGGATGAGATGAACCTGGCGGCACGATTCTGAACTTACTCAATGGTATTAATTAGGTTAGTCTGATGGGGATCCCAGACAGAATTAGCATATTCAAGTTTAGGTCTGACGAAAGTCTTGTAAGCCAGCGATTTGAGACAACTTGGTGCTAGAGCAAGGTTGCGCCGAAGATACCCAAGGACAAAGATACTGTAATCTTACATTATATGAAAAATTGCGGTCAAAACCGCCCTCTTGTTAAAAAATGTTTTTGTCCAGAAGCAAACTATGTATCGGACACCACTTACAAAAGCATCGGAGTGGAACAACTGAGGGTAGTAGAACCCGTGGTAGCCGGAAAGAAGACGCAGGAGTCCTATATGGCCTCTCGTAGCGCAAGTGCAGTTTCGGAGCATTAAACCGCGTATACTGGGCCATAAAGCGTGCTCTCTCAGCTAACAGGCAGAAACCAATGGGCATGCAGAGCTATACGCGTCATTTCAGAATCACCGGTATCTCCGGCAGCCTAATGCTGGGGCGAAGACCAAGATCAAGGCATTCGAATGCAGGGTACGACCGCTCACTCACCGAGCCACAGGCGTCCGTTGGCATCGCACTTTCCGTCGTTTATGCGTGTCTGCACCGTAGATTCGGGGTCCTGCACCTCGACCAGTAGCTGCTTCTCTCGCGTGTCCAGGTTAAGCCGGTAGACGCCTCGCTCCATGCACAACGCCACCAAGCGGTTGTTTTCGGCGTACGGGATGGCATTGCCCACGTCGCCTTCTGCGGGGATGTAGACACGGGCATCTAAAGAGGTGATATACTGGCACTAAAAATAAAGCGATGTAAGTGGCCCATACACTGTTGACCGCATTTTTGCTAACATTGGTGGTAGCCTTTCTGATAAGCCTCGGGATAGTGCGCTGCAGGCATACCCCGCTAAAGCAGCGAGCCCAAACTGAAGGCATCGTTTTGGTGTGTATTGCATCAGCCCTGTATCCCACGGACCAATAGCAACTACGCCTACGCTGCATTCTTTCCTAACTATGTTGAGCCTCTCACAATCTAACGCTCTTACGCAAATGAAATTCACTGATTATATCAATCTGGCAACATCGATCGTTTTTCATATCCCGTGATTACTACCGGTACTGTGATGGCTGAAGTTATCATCAAACTGAATCTTACTGACTGCATTCGTGCCTTGTTTTTAAGTATTCATAATGCCCAGGAGGGCAAATATATTCGCAGGAAACTGTGCTCCAACGCTTGTTTAAGTAGTGAGCCTTGAATTTTGTATATATTTCTGTACGAATATACTGCAGCAAAACAAACTGTGCAAGCGAAACAAATCCAGACAGCTATGGCAGTGGCTGATTTGTTCGCACGGGGCTAACACGACCTCCTCACCACACTTTTCGTCTTCGTATGCATGATCAGAGGCCCGTGGTATTGTATGGGATACGGAAATATGGAATGGAAATATAGGTGCTAAGGTGTGCCTTGAAAAGTGTGAATATGAACGTATATGTCAATATTTTGTTGATATTCTACTCTATTGTGATAACAGTTCTCCAGTTTGTTTCATTATATGTGAAAGTTGTCTGCCATCTTTCGTTGTGTGTTCTAGCAGTTCGGAGGCACACTTCTTCAGTTTACTTGTTTTTATTGTGTTGTATTGTAGATGAGTACTGTCAAGTTCCGCTCATAATAGCCTGATAACTGTAGCCTGTACTAAATTTGTGTGAAATAATGTTGTGTATCAGTTATTGAGTTAAGAGATGATTTTTGAATGTCGCGCGGCATCGTTGTTGAGTTGGAATTTTTTCTGCTGTGCTTTCTCGCCTTTAGAGGCCCATCGGCGTAGCATATTCATATTCAGGGCTGTGTTGCCGAGGAGGCCAGTGACATATGCATCTCATGAGTCCGAATTATACATTGAATGAGGGCTCTGTTAATGTATAAAAGGAAATAATGTCTCCAGCAAAGGAAAGGGTCACCGATATCTTGACAAATTTGTGATTTAAATAACAAATAACTATTAGAGATGCGGCATCTCCCCCATGGCAGTGTCCTAGCACAGACACTTGGCAACGTTGCACAAAAGAGCTCT
The DNA here is from genome assembly GCF_055824585.1 of Amblyomma mixtum. Lineage (NCBI taxonomy): Eukaryota > Metazoa > Arthropoda > Arachnida > Ixodida > Ixodidae > Amblyomma > Amblyomma mixtum. The sequence goes on from NC_143018.1 coordinate 87,358,889, forward strand.
GCGTGCAAAATATTACCTACTCGATTAACAGAACAAAATACGAGTCTATTTGCTCAATTCCCGGTGTTAAGTGCAGCAACCCATTCTGAATCGGGATCTGGCAACAACACAAAAAACACTTTTGGACAGAAAGCCAAGGAATAGCAGTGAAATATTTCAAACGCTTCAAAAGTTAATTTCCAATAGGGAAAGTAAACCAGAAAAAAGGCTAAACAAATGCAGAGAATGGATTCGGAATTTTCTGACCGACCGGTAGCAGTTTGTTTTGGCTAATAAATGGACATCTTCTTGAACTTCTATCGCGGTACCCCAAGGCATCTTCCTGGGGCCCTTTCTATTCATTATTTACATAAAGGACATACCGGCTAACATAGTTCTTATGTGCGCATGTTAGCAGATGACTAGGTTATTTACCGCCAAATAACCAACAACAGTGACCTTCAACTGCTGCAATTTGTCGTTGAATGCGTAACAACCTGGTGTGACAAATGGCTAACGTTTTTAAACGTGAAGAAAACATCATTACTATCTTTTCATCGACTTCACTCCCAACCGTCCTCAAATTACTTTATCTCTAACTACAAAATCACTGTTGCGACTGATCATAAATACTTAGGCGTTCATTTAACAGGCCATCACAATTGGTCACATCACATTGCGCAGATTACTAACGAAGCTAATCGCGTTCTCGGTTATTTTCGGCGAACTCTTCACCTAGCACCCCTTAAGTGAAGTTATTAGCTTACTTAACGTTCATTCATCCCAAACTAGAATACGCACGTGGTTCTTGGGTCAAGTATCAAAGTAAACTTTCTAACTTACTAGAAGCAACACAAAACCGCGCAGCAAGATTCATCTACTCGGCCTATTCCTATCATGTAAGAGTCAGATAACTAAAACGTAATGCTCACCTTACAAACTCAGCCAACAGCCGTACTATTGCAAGACTGCCTTTTTCACTAGTTCTACTATCATCCCAAGATAAAGTCTGATACCAGCCCTGTCCATCGCATCTCCATCCGCACCATTAGAAGGCCGTTGCCCGGAAATTGGAGCGTTTGTCATCATTTTTTTCTGTTCGCACAGCAAAGGACTGGAACGACTTGGCCAACGCCGTCGTACTTCATTCCGAACCACAGTCGTTCATATCATCCGTGGAATCAACCATGTGCCCTGAAATCTCATTTTAATGAAATACCATTTTAATGGGGCGTTTCAGGTAGTAATAAGTAAATATATAAATAAAAAATAAAAATAAACAAAACAGTTTCACAGCTCCTGAAATTTTCCCTCTTCACTGGGGCGGGGTAGTAACAGTAATAGCTGCTCAGAGCTTCGCCACTTCCCAAGACCACCCACTGTCGAGGCCTATGTATGTGGACACACTAACCCTGATGGCAGTCCCGTAAGCACCCACACGTCTTCCGTAGCTCAGGCCACCCTTGATACCATTCTTCAGGAATATCACGTGAGCATGGCCTACCATAGGCACAGTGCTGATACTGTTTGGGAAAGATACAACTTCTAGGGCGGTTTCTAGCGGTCGTGGGTCATTCATATGCTCGGTGTTGCGATCCACTAATGGCGAGTGTAATACACAGTCTCTCGCACTAAACGGGCCTGAATACAGGTTCATATGTGTCCTAATTTTTATTCCAAAAAAAAAGACATGTGCATAGTCTCCGTTTTGCGAAGACATGGTCCATTCCAGCTGTTAAGGGCATCACAAATATAACGTGATTTAAACCTAACGAAACAAAATTAGTATCTATGAAACCAGACCCTGAAGCCAGGAAGAACCTAGTCCAAGTTAGCCGCCTATAGGCTTGCTAATAAAGATGCCATATATATTCTGTACGTGTTGTTCTGGTACCAAAAATATTATTTGCCGTGCTTCCAAACTCGCGATGATGGCTGAATGATTAGAGCGCTCCGCTACTGTGCCGGAGTTCACAGGTTCGAACCCGGCCGCAGCGGACGAGTTTGGATGGAGGCGAAACGGAAAGGCGCTATGTTGGTGCACGTTAAAGATCCCAAGGTCGTAGGAATTGTTCCGGATCATTTTAATCCGGTCTATACATTCAAAGATATATTATCAAATTTGTCATCGCCTTTACCCTAGCCCCTGTAAAGGCCTGAAGAAGGCGTATGAGCGGCTCGTTCTCCGCCTTCTCACCAATACATTGCTGTGCCCGGCAGCGCTAAAACATTTTGACCCCTCCTGTTGCGGCAGCTGCCCGCACTGTAGTGCAGTGTCTTCTGACACCTACCACATGGTGTGGGCCTGCCCCTCCAACCCCGCTATTCCCCCCATACCCAAGCCAACCCGGGAGGACTGGGAGGCGACCCTGCTCGGCTGCCACGACTCACAGGCCCAACAAGCCTTAGTTGGGCGCGCCAGGGCGGCGGCCACCGCCACTGGGGTCCCATACTAGGGACCTCCACCTAGTGTTTGTAAGGATCGGTCCCTTACGGGCTGATCCAAACATACCTCCTGTTCATTCTTAATAAATGTTTTCACCTCCTGGGGGTAGAACCAAGACGTCTCTGAAGATGCCCCCAAACTGCAGGAAAAACCATTAGTGTAAATAAAGTTTTCCCTTCCCTTCACCACCACCACCACTTTACTACAGCACCTCGTCCTGTATTTCCTTTTTCATTCCCTCCTTTACCTGTTCCCTTACGGCGTGGTTCACGTGTCCACCGATGTGCGAGAGAATTTCCTTTCCTCAAAACCATTTTTCAATTTCTTTATTCCTATAAAGAGCAATTTGCATCAAGACGAAGCCAGAAATCCACGCTACCCCAGCAGTTGTCGAGCTTGTGTATGAAAATACAATGTCGACAATAAACATTAATGATGGCACAGCAAAATGATGGCTATCCGTACTGCTGGCTAAATGCGTCAGCAGAACGATACCCGGTTCCGTGACGTATGAATAGCGCCGGCAGTGGCTCAGTATGCGATACGCTCGAGAATACACCTCTGCCTACTTAGGCAAGGTCAACTGTGCATCGCTGATGCAGTTCGACATCTGCCACACGCGATCTTTGAGTGTTCGGTAGCTACGACATTTTCGGTCCTTATGTCGCGAATGTTCGGGGCGACCCTTGGCCCCAATTCAAGGTTCCGCGACCCTTTTGTGCGTATGCTTCTTTGTGTCGGGGCGTTCGTACTGTGGCGCCAGAGAGGTGCGGCGGCTCTACAAGGACGGCCGCAGAGGGCCATGTACCCCATGTTGCGGCGGGTGCGTGCTCGCATGTTCGCCCAGGCGTGCGTGGACCTCGTGTCGCTGGAGGAGCTCCAGTTCCTTCGGCGCTGGTCTACCCGCTTCATCGTCGTAGGCAGGGGCCGTGTTACGGTGCGGCCCCTGCCATATTAAGTGTGGCGCGCATGTGTGGCGCGCGTGTGTGGTGCGCGTTGTTCGTGCGCGGGTTTTTGTGCGCGGTTTTCAACCCGGCGTGCTTCCCCCGCGTATGGACCCACTAGAAAGACAGCGACAGTGATGACGTTCATCATTGGTCAACAGGCTCGTGACGTCATTCCGCCACCATTACGTAGTGCCTGTTACACTGGGACCCGAACCAATGCCTCTTGGAGGGCTGAGTTAGGAGCGCTACTCCCGTCCACTGAGGAAAGATCGTTCCATTAGGTTACAGGGAGGATATGTGGGTCTTGTGGTAGAAAATAAAAATAAAATAAAGAACAGTGCCAAGGTGTGTGAAGTGATATGCAAACAGTACTCCAGGCCGGCGGAGGGACTTAATAACGTTGTCGTCCCGAATACCCTTGAGGCCGAGCTTAAGTTTTGCAATTTTTTTTCTTCACGCTACTGCACCCGCAGTGAACACATACCAACAAGCTAACCATTCCGTCTCATCAGGACAGCGAAGCTGTGCCTCTTGCTATCTTCGGGGCTAGACTTGGGCACGGATGTTACAAAGTAAGATTTGAAAACAATCTCACTTGTCCTTCGGTTTCCTAATGGCGCGACGTTGTATTGCTGCGTTAGACGGCTACATAACTGCAGTTTGTTGTTGTACACTACCAGGACTTTGAGCAGGAAGTCAGGCCGCTGACTTCTGTGTGTTATTTGTGGAAAGTGGACGTATCTGGGCCATAAACTATGTTTAAAGTTAGTTTTTAAGGCCTAAATAAAGCGTTACTCAATATGTATGCTCGGAGACTCGCTGAACAGAACCATCCGTTTATCCTCTTCGTGGATGTCTATTTGCTCGTTATGCACCATACACCCACAGTGATCATGGTGGACGCTTAGTTTAATATGCAATAAATTTAAATTTTCGGTTGCTGGACCCCACATCTCCTCAGGTTCTCAGCGAGGTGCATTACTGCTAAATAAATCTATAATCTGCCCCATCGATCTCAGCTTGACTGATCAAAGAAACGCCTTGCGGCACTCGACAGCTGACACGAAAGACGAGGGTTCGATGCTGGCCGCGGCGGTCGAATTTCTATGGAGGCGAAATTCTAGAGGCCCGTGTACAGTGCGACGTCAGCGAACGTTAAAGAACCCCGGGTGGTCGAAATTTCCGGAGCCCTCCACTACGGTGTCCCTCATAGCCTGAGTCCTTTTGAGACGTTAAACAATAATAAACCAAACCTTGCAGCACGAGTCTATTTTAGTGCGTGACTGAACCAAAAAGATGAATACGACACACATACTGCATGGTGTCTAACATACGTAATCGATACGCGTCACACTGTCCAGGTCAGAGGTGGCTTACCCAACTTGATGACTTCTGTCTCTGTGCGGATCTCGGGGTCGTACCGCACCAGCTCTCTCCCAAGGCAGTCAACGTGGAGGAGCGTCGAGCTGCGGCCGTCCCAGTGGGGTCCTTCTCCCAATAGATTCTTGCGGGTGCTGGCCACCTCTACTTTCATCTCGGAGGCCTTGGACTATGCGGCGAGGGTACGATAAGGAGGAAATGCAGGCTTATGGACCGAACTGCGTTTACCCACTGTTGCGCCAACCTGGCGTCGTGGCCTAGTGGTCTGGGCGTCCGCTTCGGCTGCGGGAGGTGGTTGGTTCGAAACCCACCGCCGGACACCCACCGGTAAAAATGGGTACAAGCCACCCCCGGTCCGGCGCCCGGCTTCTTCAGGGGTGTGCGCTTGGAGGAGGCTCCGCAAACCACGCTGCGCCCCTTCGGGGGCAACCTAGTTTCGAGCACTCAGCCTGCAAAGGTGGTTCGTGTTTCACTGCAAAGTGAAGAGTTTGGACTCAAGACTCGTACGCTCTAACCAGCGTGTCTCAAGAAAAACTACTGTAAGCGATCCTTCGTTCCGAAGAGAAAACTTCAGAGTATCACAGCTGACCAGACACCCCGGTTTTGCCGGCTGTCTGACTTGCGAGAAAAAGGGCCACAAGTTAGGCTTCCACCGCACGAGGCGGATTTAAGGTTGCCTGACGGCGGAACTTATCTCTGATCCGTCAAGGCAACTGTGGTCTAAGACCCTTTTCCCAAGCATTTCACCCTAGAAGAGCCGAGCACCAGGCCAGGGGAAATCTTGTACCCATTAAAGAAACCGGTGGATACCCGGCGGCACTGGGGATCGAACCCAGCGCCTCCCGAATGGGAGGCGGATGCTCTACCACAAGGCCACGCTTCGGTGCTAAGTTCCAACACCGAAGTTCCAACAGAAGTTCCAACAGAAAGTGTTGGAACTTCTTCTTCGAGACGCATCAGAAAGTTGTTGTTGTAGCTGTGACCACTACTTCTCGGCGACCACGTGCCGCTGCGGCTAAAGATAATGATGATGTCCTCAGGCTTAATGGCCCATACCGACGGCGGGGGACTGGACAGGATGCACAGCGGATACAAACGCACTCATGTAAAAGGAGTGGAGTATTTGAATAATTGTGTGTCTTACAGTGCTGGAAAAAAAAACAGTCTTCGTTCTTTGTCCCTCGTCTCAGCGCTGTTTTTTTTCCAGCAGTATGTATCAACTAGCTTAACACTCCATTTTATTGAAGTGTCTTATAGTCTAGAATTTCTACAAAAAAAATGAAATAGAAAAAGCTGTGATATCTCATTCTAGTAGATGAATCTACCTGATGTAATTATATAGCCGTGCCGTGAATACAGTCGCACACTGGTTTCAGGGCATATCCCTTGACGCTTGCCCCGAAGGAGAGGACAATCGGAATAGGCAGAGGAATCCCGAGTCGAGCGAGGGGGATCTTCAAGAAAATTCTACGAGGACCACAGAACCGCCTGAAGAAGAGGAGAAACTGACCTATGGACTCAATTTCACCACACGACTCACAAAGGTTGGTCGTAGATAACCGTGAGCGACGTAATTAAAGATTTACACGCGGTATTCTGCAGCGCAAGGGGGCATTGCCTTGAAATGCACATCCGCACACTCCAAGGGAATGCCACGTGTTGAAATCCACTGCAGCAAGTAGAGGCTCATGGCTCAGTTAGTGGAGACGCTGAAATCACTGAAAGCGTGCTATAGTCAAGTTGACTGTAGTATAGTCAGGTTGAAGGGAGAATAGGTCCACTAAGGGAGCTCTTTGCTAAAAAATAAGCCCTACAATTAGAAACAATGCCACATTGCCCAGGGAAACATGAGAGCGTACGTCTGTAATATGTGGTGGATTAAAAAATTGAAAAGAACGGCTTATTGGAGTATCCCTCGAGTTTTCAAGCGCTGTCGAGACGGAAAGCCTGTCTGAATGTATAATAACCTGAGAGACACAGCACGGAATCCTTATTAAAGCCACAACTAACGGCCAGAAACTTAACGTCAAAAATAGGAGTATAGTCAGGCACCCGAAATGAATAACTCCCATCAAGAGGTCTTGAGTAAATGCCAATCGCTGCCTTTTCATTTTTCTGGGAGGCGTCTGTAAAAGCGGCAATACGGTTGGAAAAATTATCTAGGTACTCCTCTATAAGCCCGTTTAGCAAACAGGCAGGCAGATTCTTAGCATTCCATCGGAGGGTGCCGTCAAAACAGACTACCGTATCAGCCCGCCTGTGGTTAACTTGTACTAAGGATGTATTGATACAGACATTTTTGACAGTACGGAATTAGGAAACCTAAAACCAGAGGGAGCTTATACCTAGGCCAAATAGTACCAGAGAGTTGGGTTCGTTGTAAATGAGGGGTTTACAACGAAACTATTCCTGCGCAATGCTGCCCATGTTTACCGGGGCTGCTTTCAGGGCGTACTTTCAATGCTGCATGAGTTTACTGTGGCAGAACACGTTGAGGTCTTAATAAATGATTTCTCGAATGTTTAAAGCACATTTTTGAGGCTCTAAATCCCGCATTAGCATCTCACACTGCATCAACTGCTAAACACGTATAAGAAAGGCACGACTTACCGCGGCGACGCGTAAAGCACTGAAAGCGCCAAAAGATGGCAAGCGTGCTACCCAGCTGTGATGAGAGGCTAAGGACGGAGGATCCTCAAGCCGCGTATTGCAGCCAGAAAACCATGCGCACACCTGCCTAGTTCGAAGAACAGATGCGAGCGAAGTCTGGGGCACGTTCAGAAAGCAATAAACGTATCTGATGCCAGAGTACGGCCACCGCTATACATGAGCAGTCCTATAGAATGAGCTATACGCCTTACCTGTAATCGCATAGTGAACAAAAGAGGGAAGACCTGAAGGTGCTTGCCAACGTTTCGACAAGAAGAATTTTCTTCGTCTGTCTGGGCAAAGCGTTCACCATTGGCAGGGTTTAAAGAGGGCCATTCCTCCTCCGAGGAAGGCCCGGTAAAGGGGAATGAATTTGTTCCTTACACCTCGACGAAGAGAATGGTTGCGCTTTTTTTTTTTCAGTGGGCGAGACTCATGCTCCTTTATAGAAGAGCAGAGGCTTTCAGTGTAATATAAGATAACGAACCGGGGTCCGAGGCCCACAGTGAATCTACACTAGCGGTGCATGACCATTCTCTATTCAATCTAGTTATTACTACACATGCCAGTGTATGTCCAGCCAGGCGTTCCAGGCACCTAAAAGAATGCTAGGAATATTCTCTGCACGGATGCGCAACCCGGAGCGCCCATTTCTCGCTTCTGGGGGGGGGGGTCCTTTAAAAGCAAAACTAATTTGCATTCACTGCCAGTTTACAGGAGCTATTCCGGGGCCTGAAATGGGAACAGTTGGGAAAAAAATTAATGGAGAATACCTAAGTAATCTGCGATTCGCTGATGACATTGCCTTGCTAAGTCACTCCGGACATGAACTGCAATGCGTGATCAATGAGTCAGACAGGCAGAGCAGAACGGTGGGGCTAAAATTAACATGTAGAAAACCGAAGTAATGTTCAACAGCCTAGCAAGAGAGCAGCTGTTCGCAAACGGTAGCGAGGTGCTGGAAGTAGTAAGAGAATTTGGCTACTTGGGGCAGGCAGTGGCCGCTGATCCGGATCAAAAGAGGGAAATAACAAGAAGAATAAGAATGGGGTGGAGTTCATAGGGCAGGTTCTCTCAGATAATGAATCGCAGTTTGCCAATAACCTTCAAGAAAAAAGTATACAACCGCTAGATCTTACCGGTACTCACCTGTGGGGCAGAAAAGCGGAGGTTAACAAAGAGGGTTTACCTCAAGTCAAGGAAAACGCAGCGAGCTACGGAAAGAAAAATGGTAGGTGTAACGTTAAGAGATCGGAAGAGGGCGGAGTGGGTGAGGAAACAAACGCGAGTTAATGGCATCCCAGTCGAAATCAAGAGCAAGAAACGGGCTTAGGCCCGGCATGTAATGCGAAGGCAAGATAACCGGTGGTCCTTAAGGGTAACAGAGTGGATTCCAAAGGAATGGCAAACTTAGCAGGGGGCGGCAGGAACATAGGTGGGCGGATGAGATTAAGAAGTTTTGCGGGGATACGGTGGCCGCAACTGACAAAGGACAGGGTTAATTGGAGAGTCTTGGAAGAGTCCTTTGCCCTGCAGTGGGCGTAGTCAGGCTGATGATGAGGATGTATATCCAGCCAACCCTAACCTAAACGCAGGAAGGGAATCCAACAAGGAGTTCGCATTTGCGCCTCTACGTCTGCATCGCGCTCAATGAATGGTAAAGCACAGCGGTCCAACCTGTCTCCGGGTCAATCTGTACCACGGCGTAACCATCGAAGCAGGCGACCAAGAGTTTGTCGTTGACGTCGATGGTAATGCCGTCCGGCACTCTCAGCTCCCGGTATGCGGGCGTCTGACTGAAGTCCACCAGATCTCTGCGGTTGTTTGTGATTGCCCAGAACAAAAAATTCCGAGTTGAAGTGTTATAAAGCAGTGCAAAGACTACCACTAAGCTAACCCTCGTGTCGTTTTGACGCTTGCAATATTCGCTAACAAAAAAAATTTGTTTTAAAGGCATGCTGGGTCTCTCTGCAGCAAAAGCACGCGCTAATCTGCTAGTCAAGCCACATATTTTGCTAATAGTTGTCATACCTATATCCCTGTATCATATCATACCTATACCATAATCATGTGTTGCCCAACTTGTCTCCTTCACTAAGAAGCTTCACCTTATTTTAGTGTAACACAAAGAACTCTTTCCTGTACGCATACTACGCGGAGAAGCAGAACGACGGTGCGCACTGCAGGGTTTTAGATGGCCGTTTCGAGAGTATTTCAAATAGCACGTATACAAAAGGACCGTTGAAATACGCCAAAATGTTTAGCTGAGCGCTCAGTCTCGTTATCACATATATAAGGACAGAAAACATTATCATCCCGACGTACGTGAAAAGCCCTTGTTCGTAATCACTTAACTTGTGCCTATCTTTTTCTATGAGCCCATGCTTTCTTTGAATACTTCCATCAATAAACGTGTAAGTGAGTATTTCGGTTCACTTGCTTTCAGGTCGGTTGGTTGACTGACCGATAAATGATGCTCATGTGTTAGTAATGGGCGTGCAGGTAAGCATAAAGGTGTTACCCACACGAGCGACTTCGGAGGAAGCCTGTATACATCTGAATCTTACACTCCGTCAAACGCTTTATTACTCAAAGTGTGCTTGTGAATGCCTGCTTACTCGTCATATATACTAACTTGAATAATCTTACGCTCAACCCTACACTAATGAAGCATCGTAACTTCCAGCCCAAGCTGGTGGGGAACCTCTGGATTAAAGACGTCCTAGGTGTGGTTTTCACTTCTTTCAGAGCACATTCTTTGCCCCTAATAATCCATATTATTAGTTTGGTCACTCGGTCGAGTGCTCGCACACACCGAAAGGCCGAACTTCTAATATGCATGTGAGCACGGATGTATTTATTCTACCGTCGAACAGTTACAAACAAAAGGCTTCAAATACAGACGGCAGCGTCTCCGCTCGCGGCTGAAGGCTCTCTCCCCGACTCGGCACTTCGAGAGGGAACGCGCGGAGACAGTCAGGGTTGCCAGGCCACTTATGAGTTTGGCTGTTCTAGGCGGTGAGTGGCTTGCACCTCACAATACTAACTTGAATAATCTTACGCTCAACCCTACACTAATGAAGCATCGTAACTTCCAGCCCAAGCTGGTGGGGAACCTCTGGATTAAAGACGTCCTAGGTGTGGTTTTCACTTCTTTCAGAGTACATTCTTTGCCCCTAATAATCCATATTTTTAGTTAGGTCACTCGGTCGAGTGCTCGCAGACACCGAAAGGCCGAACTTCTAATATGCATCATGAGCACGTGGCTTGTGTGCTGCTGGTTTATTTCACTCTTCGTTCATCCAAAATTTACATTAGAAACTTGATATTTGCACATTATTATTAGTTCAGCAAAACTGCTTGCCTGTTAACGTTGCAATAAATAATTTACATTTTTATCTAACCCTAAAGTTTGTTTTAACTTAAGCCGCACTTCGAACAAAGCTCTGCCTGAAGTGCTAAGTTTTGTATTCATTTATTTGTTGACAGGATATGTTGATATTAATGTCACTGCTTAAAGTTATTCAGAACCTAATGCAGGAATATGCACAGATGCAAACACCGCTGAAGATCTTTTAACAAAAAGGAGAGACGCGTGCCTTGCTGAATAGACCATGCATTCGTAGGGCTGCCGCAATCGTGACACGTTTCATGCAGAACAATCTGCTGACCGAACGGGCATTAAAAGAGTAATTATCTCCAATCGTTCTGTTGTACTGAGCATTGTTAGTGGCTCGTCAGACTGCCCCCGCTGACCTGTACATCAAGCTCATATTACCAGCAGAAAAATATAACATACAGCACCCTTGGTACACAAGTTGCTCTTTATACGCAAATCCCGAGCTTTTTTAAAGTATGCAAATATAGCAGACACTTCTAACGCCGTCCCTCGCCTTGAGCTCCTCGCAAACTAAGAGGTCATTTCTACCACATGGGCTGCCATTTTCCTGAGTACTGCGCCTCTTCGTGTCACAAAGGGTTTTTATGCACATCTTGGTTTCGTCAAAGTTATTGCATTGAATGTGTCACAATAAATCAACACTTTGCCACCCCACCTTCTAGCGCCCTCATGTATTGGATTTGTGCCCATGCAAGAGAGTTGTCCACTCAACAAAGTGGCATGCTCGTTCACACGCCTTCTACTCAATTCTGAGAAAGCAAAGTAAAGATAGCGACCATCGTTAGGCCTTGCACGTCGCTGCTTCTCAATCTACGTCTCTGAGCTCACGCTCTCACACGTTATTGACAATGCATGAAGAGGAGTGGCCGTATGGCGACTGTTTATTAATGCCGACAGAGACAGACAGAGACAGACAGGGCGGAATGGGTTACATAAAAATGGTCGTGAACAAGCATTAGACGATACTCGCCGATTTGCGGCGCCAGGTAATAAGATACACAGTAATGACAAATGCACGCTTTCAAAAGAGCTCTGACGGAGATTGATGACAATTGGTCTTGAAAGCAATCTGTTTTTCTCTATATGCTTGACGATTTGACAGAAACCAGCTGAACAAACTTGTTCGAGGTGTTTTTTATTGTCTTTCTCGCCAAACTCTTCAACGTACTGAATTTACCTAAAACAATTAAAACGGCGCAAAATATGGGATAAGAAAGTAACGATAGACAAATCGCCGGGGAACGTTCTCATTGTGTTTATCATGAATTAACTTGCTCAGCTATACTTCGGCAATCCTTGAGCAGTATTGTACGATGTTGCACTTGTTATAAGAAATAGACTCTGCCATCCGAGCGGACCTGCCGGACATACGGAAATGAAGCCTGCCCGCAACTAGGACATCCGTTCTTCATCGTTGAGGTACATCAACCATGTGGCCTGCGTTGCTCTTGGACGTCGGGCACAAGCACACCCGGCGGCCCTTTTATTAGCGCTGTTCCCCGCCAACGTCAGCATTAACTATATACGTCCTGAAGACTGCTATTGTGTAGGATTGCTGGCAGCCGCTGCAGTAGATTTCTACATCTCTTTTATATCATCATCATCAGCCTGACTACGGCCACTGCAAGGGAAAGGCCTCTCCCGTATCGATCAAATTAACCCTGTCCTTTGTCAGTTGCGGCCACCGTATCCCTGCAAACTTCTTAATCTCATCCACCCACCCAACTTTCTGCGCCCCCTGCTACGCTTGCCTTCGCTTGGAATCCCCTCCGTTATCCTAAATGAAGACCGGTTATCTTGCCTTCGCCTTACATGCCCTGCCCAAGCCCATTTATTCCTCATGATTTCGACTAGGATGTCGTTAACCCGCGTTCGTTCTCTCATCTACTCCGCCCGCTTCCGATCTCAACGTTACACCTATCAATTTTCTTTCCATAGCTCGCTGCGTTGCCCTTAAATTAAGCTGAGCCCTCTTCGTTAGCCTCTATTACATATAGCTCTAAAATTTAACCATCATATTATACCATCCCATTAACCCGTATTCTGTTTATGTTTTCTTTCAATAAAGACAAGTCCTGTTTAAACATTCTAAGGCCATCAGGTCTGAAGTCCGCCCACGTATCATGGGCTTGGTTGAACAACTGGCGTCTCTAAGCAATCGAGGGTAAACGGGAAGTTCTCGCCCTCGCGAGATTTTGAGCGCTTGGCAGTGTTCGTAGCTGAATATTTATGGCTTTCCTTTTCGGAGAGGCACGTTCTCGATTTGAGCGTGATGTGAAATATTAGAATGGACTGCCAAGAAATCTTCGCCAATTAACTTTTTTTGTGTGTGTGGAAATTCGAACAACTACTACACCGTGATCAGGTTAAGTTCTTAAACTTTTATTTTCTCTTTTGTGCCCAATACAGCGTTACTACTGTACGGGTCTCCAGTGGATGTAAATCAATGAATAAATAAACTAATGAACAGATGCATATCCAACAATTCGGGACAAAAGCATTTTTGAGCGGGAAACCTTTTATGAACGCAATTTTTTCACATAAATTTAGATTGTAATATAAGAATCAATATATCCGGAGATCACCCGACGGCAGTGTTCGAGTTTATTTTTTCTAGTAACGTTTTTGCCACAATCAAGAGCGTTCTCCGTTATGAGAGTCTTAACTGTTCGATGCAATCAATGGAAACACTTTAGAAGAGAGATTTTGCTACACATCAGTGAATGAACCCCTGACTTCCATATTTATATAAGAATACCTTACAATTTTCCAATTTTCGAAAATGTTGTCCTAGAATGTTAGACATGTGTCTGCGGAATGAGAATTCGAGGCAAAGAAGAGTGTTTTTTTCAAACCAACGGTGTAGCCAGCCACGATTCAAGCCATGATATCCTGGTATCCGTGTTCTGCCCGCTCTGGCTGTTTGTAAAGGCTACGAGTCTCCTATTCCCCCTAATGGCAGAAGACTGGCAAATTTATTGATTTATTGATTTTTATTGAGGTGGTAACAAAGGTAATAGAGTGTTGAGAAAAGCGCGGTCAGCGCACTTTACATATTCCTCGCTGTCAATGAACGTGTCAGCCGCCGAACTCATATGCGGCCTTGCCCTTGACTCCCAGCTCCGTCACTTTAAACAGCCGGCCGTCTTCCGGTCTCGTGGCATCCGGCCGGAAGCTTCCGGAAGTGACGTACAGCGTGTCGTAGTTCCGGCCCCCGAAGCAGCACGATGACGTGTACTTGGCCGGGAAGCTGACCTTGGTCAGGATCTTGGCTGCATGGGTGCGGAAAAATAGAGAGGGTGAAGAAAATCTGCCTCGTCCCTCTTTCGAAGGATAGCACATGAGACGCATCTGAGAGAATGACTGATTTGTGGCTGGCATAGAAATACGAGCGCAGGACAGTGCACAGGTTCCCGAAAAACTTTACGGAGCACGAAAAACCTGAATTTCCTCGTGGAATGGACTGCCCAGGCTGCGAAGATAACTAGCTTACGCTTTGCTTTGTGGTCGCATGTTAAGGTTAGGAATAATTTGGGCATTTTATTGGTTTTCGCAGTCCAAAAACTCTTCCAGACACCTGTAAAAGAAGGCCCAGGACATGACGTTTTATAAGGGGATAAAAAAATGCCGATAGCACTTTCAGCCAGACCTTCTATTTGTAGCTGTAAAGTGTGTCATACGATCATGCAATGTCTCTAGGGCTGCGCATACCAGCTGTTTCAGCGAAGGAGAAGCAGAGCTTTAAAACTAGGTTTTTTGAGATACCGAGATGGCTCCTGCTGCGTTGTAATACCGGTGTTGGCGAACAACAGAAAACACGGTATCACGTTAACTAGTAAACTAATTTCGAATATTTAACCCATTGATGATTATATTTTAGGGCCTCAATTGCTATTGGACATTTATAGCCGGCTGTTGTAACAGCCATATCAATTTATAGAATTTAGAAAGCGCGACTTGCCTCGGCGGAGTGGCTCAACAAGTTTCGGCTGCTGCGCGCCATTTTCGCCGCGGTGGCTCGGTGGTTATGGTGCTCGGCTGCTGACCCGAAAGACGCGGGTTCCATCCCTGCCGAGCCGGTCGAATTTCGATGGAGGCGAAATTCTAGAGGCTCGTGTTCTGTGCGATGTCAGTGCACGTTGACGAACCCCAGGTGGTCGAAATTTCTGGAGCTCTTGACTACGGTGTCCCTCACAACCTGAGTCACTTTGGGACGTTAAACCCCTTAAAACTATAAAAACCTTTCCAAAAAGCGCGTGATATGAATCGTTTTCCTCACTACGCGTTACTCATTGACGTACGTACCTCGTGACCTTCTCTCCCGCTCGCGCCGCGGTGTTCACCGCTGCTCGCTGCTTCAGCCAACACAGCAGATTGAAGGTCCCGTGGGACGTGCGCCACGGAGTGACATAAAGTGATGGACGTCGCTTCACGCGTGCCCAAAACGCGCACTTTACGGTAAGGAAGCGCGACGGCGAAAATTTTTTGTATCACAGGGCCTACAGTAATCGCGTTTCGAAGTTCTAAAAAGTGACATGGCTATGTCTCCAAATCTCCAGTCGCAACCAGGGACTTAACTGTAATGAAGCAATGTTACTATTTCACAAGATTTATGCATTTTTTTATGTCCACCGACATCGGTATTTCGAAGTCGAAGAAGTGACCTCGAAAACTCACAAAGCATATCTTTAGGAATTTTGGTTCCCCATCTTTCAAACAACCGCTATATGAAGCAGCACGATGGCGGCGGTTCACGCGGACGTTCACACACGTGCAGTTGAGAGGGTTTAATACGGTCTATACCGAGAACCGTTGAAACAACCAAGCTACAAAATCTGTCTCCGGACAAGGCATGTATCAAATCTCCAGGGGCATAGAACTGGAGCGTCCTTATTCAGTAAGATTGCAACACGAGATTTTATTGTACGTAATGTATGTATGCTGAAAAATAGGTGGTCATGGTGTAATCAACTAGACTCAGAACTTCAAAGTACGCTGTGAGCAAAGATTTGTGTTATTTGTTCACGGTTTATTATTTCAAGCATTCTCCGGCGGCAAATGAACAAGGGCAGACAGACACGGAGGAGACAAAGGCTGTCGTCCGTGTATTTATGTTCTTGTCCAATGACCGCTGGAACAAGCATCGTCACTAAAGGTCCCTCGATTTAATCGCACGGCTTTTTGATGAATTGGAGGCGCTTTCATTCGCACCTCCGAAGAGTTTTCGTGGTGCGCAATCATGCACAAAATTTTACCGGTATATAGCACTTGCGCGAAGTACATTATTGCTGCGTTGCTGTGCTTCCCAATAATTCTATATGACGCAACTTGCATGCCGTTAAGTATAAATGGCTTTTTTAGTAAATTGCTTTCCCGAACCTCCAAAAAATTATTTTTTTCTCCTCAAACCAACAGCCCATAATCGTTTGTCTGTGACTATAAGTGCATGGGACCGATTATTAGAGCCGAATAAGGTCAGCGACAGTCAGACCATGTTGAACAGACAACGACGAAGGTTCTTCCATAATCGTTTATCTATGACTATAAGTGCATGGGACCGATTATTAGAGCCGAATAAGGTCAGCGACAGTCAGACCATGTTGAACACACAACGACGAAGGATCTTCTACTTACAAATCAGTGCTTGATTACGGTATTAAGGTGAGCGTTAGGCTTAGTAGTTGTTCCACACGCGCCTTAAGTTGCCGTTCCATGCGTGCTAGCCGATTAGGGTTAGGATGCGCCGCACCTGATCCCGTTGGCCTAACGCGACTCTATTATGAGAACAAGGTTCTCGTGCTGTGTAGTGCGAAAGACGATGACGTTGATGCTTGCGGTAAAAACAGAACAAAATAAAACTCAATGAATGAAGTTAGCAACTAACGTCAAGAAGTTTGTGCCCTGTTTTCAATTTTTTTATTATTGCATCATTTTGAGTGTTAGAACATCATCTTTCGAGTCTCAGCCAATCCCCACAGTATGTACCAGTTCCCAGTTCAGGAGGAGGGGGAAAATGAGAACAACAATTCAGCTGATATTAAAAACAACACCTACAACACCACAGTGACTGATGTCATTGCGGCTTTGGCTAACCTTCCTCGCCCATAATTGCACTTCAGTGTACGGCACAGGCTGTAAACTTCGCGCATGCGCAGTGGCGTTAGGACTCGATGTGCTGCTCTCGGGCAGAGGTAGAAGGCCCGTCGGCCGGCTCTTCATTTACTCGAAGCAGTTGATGGTCCATTCATCATCACCAGTCTGCCTACGCCCACTGCAGGGCAAATGCCTCTTCCACGTCATCTCAAATTAAGCCTGTACTTTGCCAGTTGCGGCCCCCGTGTTCCCGCAAATTTAAGCTCATCCGCCCACCAACCTTTGTGCCGCCCCCTGCTACGCTTGCCTTCTTTCGGGATCCTCTTCGTCAACCTTAAGGACCAGAGCTTATCTTGCCTTCGCATTACATGCCCTGCCCAAGCCCACTTCTTCCTCTTGATTTCGGCTAGGATGTCATTAACCCGCGCTTGTTCCCTCACCCAGTCCGCCCGCTTGCGGTTTCGTAACGTTACACTTATCATTTTTCCGTATGCCAGGGGGGTTCAAATGAGCGAAATTTTAAAAGGAATTCCTGTCTTCTAGAGAACGGTGTTTTTCCTCGGGCAGCCTTGGTAACGCCCGCCAGGAAATGTCGTGTACTGAGCGCTGTGCGTGTTTGAGTAATTAACCTTCACGTAATCGCTAGTTAGAACCATGACGCTTCGTGCGCGTTAAATGCTATCGCTTGCCCTGTTTGTCCGCAGCAAATTTATCGCACGGCAAGCTGTGCTCTAAGGGACGTTAGCTCATCTATCGGTTGCAATGCAGCATCGGCGGCCCGTTGATGGAGGTGCGCTCAGTCTAATTTCGTGATCGAAAACAAGGCCGTCGTTTTTCAGCTCTCTGCTAAATGCGTTCGGCATCCGCGACAGCTTTGCAGGGTCTAGTGTCTCATAGTCATGTTTTTATCCGCGGTGAGTGAACGCCTATACACGGCGTTAGGAATAGTTCCCGGTTGCGAATCTGTATGTCCCGTTGGTCGCATTTCAGTCGAAGGAGGCAGTGAAGCCCGGTCGGCGTGATGCTCATCTATGTTGAAGACCTTGGGTCCTCGAAATTCATTCGGAACATAACAATACGGCATGCAAGATTACCTAGAAGTGGCGTCCGACAGTTAAAAATGATTAGCAGCAAGCGAAAACAAAAATAATCCCAGCAGGACTGCTGGAATAAGGACGTAGTCATTGCTCATTACTCAAACACCTGCGATAGATGGATATCGGTCACAGGACAACCTAATCGAGCATTATTCTTTCCAATTAATATCCATGAAGTCGTAAAGCTACACACCAGTTACAAGTTCACTCTCAGCCGAAAGCATTGCCGGGGACTTCGGTTACTTGTTTTCACACCTTCATGAACGTCAACAACGGCAGCAGCATAGTGAAGGGGTTTCTAACCAGTAATAGTTTTTTCAACAGCGCAAGCTACACAAGGACACAAGACGAGGAAACACACACACACACACACACACACACACACACACACACACACACACACACACACACACACACACACACACACACACACACACACACACACACACACACACACACACACACACACACACACACACACACACACACACACACACACACAGACACACACACGCACGCACGCACACACACACACACACACTCACACACGCGCGCGCGCGCGCGCACGCACACACACGCACACGCGCGCACACACACACACACACACACACACACACACACACACACACACACGCACACACGCACACACGCACACACGCACACACGCACACCAAACAACCATCCTGAAGAAATGCACCTACCAGCTGACTCGCTAAATAATAGAAGCAGCCAAGATTTGTAACCTCAAGAGTGAATGCGTTAGTACACCTTCTGTTTCACTTTCAAACAAAGAGATAGCGTTCCTGTCTGGTTTTATGTGATTTTGACCTGGTTTTTTCCGGTAGTTCTTCCTTCGTTTTTTACTTTTGCTTTTACTCTCCTTTTTGTACCTCTGTTTTATCTCTTTTAGTCTTCGTGTTAGCACTTTTTACATCGCATTTGCCACCACTTTTTTAGCCGTGTTAGTTGTTGGCTCTCATGCACTTCAGATGTTTTTCGCCTCGGTCATCATCATGCTTAGTTACCGCGATTCGTGCTTTTACCACCTTTAAAAACGATTTCTGCCCACTGTTTGTTACGCAGAAAAAAAAAGGGCAAGTGAAAGAATTTCTTCTCGCTGCTTCTTGTAATCTTTCTTCTTTCTTGCGGTCTTGGTCACCTGTCTACTGTATGCTTAACTCTTGAATATTTTTTTCTTGCTTGTGGTTTCACACGTGCAGTGATTTTAGGTTTTACCCTAGTGGGCGGTTCCTTGAGGGTATATATGTAGAGTTTGGCGCCTTTTCTCAAATAAAGTTGCAGTTCAGCGCTCGTGTGTGTGTTTCCTCGTCTTGTGTACTTGTGTAGCATGCGCTGTTGAAAAAATTATTATGAATAACCAACTAGCCCGCGAGCTCACCCTGTGTCTAACCAGGACAGCTATTAATAAGGGCACTATGACCAGGTCAATGCGCATGCGCGCAGCAAGATGCGCGAAAGTGAAGGCAGCGTGACACAACCATGACAAAGAAAGAAAAGTTAGACATGAGAACAGCTCAAGTCTCCTTTCTTTATCCTTTTCGCGCAGTGGTGCCTACACAGCAAGTGAATCCACACTAACTAGGCCAACCCCCAGCGCGGACCTAAATCTAAGAATACAGGTTGAATTCCCCCGTTCAGCTGCTCAGATGGCGTACCGAGGCAGTAATTTTCGGCATAGCTTCAGTATTCCCATAAATTACTCTTCCCAAAAAGCTATAGTGGCAGGGCGCAGTGGTGACATGGGATGAATTCTTTGGGGACGGCTGAAGGCAGATCTTTGTAGTTCCATCTCCGGCCATTACACGTTATCCACTCAATAGGTTTGATGCGTTCGCAGCGGAATCACCTAAACGCAACGGGAGCATCCTTCTACGTCATTTGACCAATATGGTGGCTCTTGTCAAGATGTGTCAAATCCTCTCAGTGTAGCATAGGGGGACTACCGGGGCCTCACGCAGCCGTCGTAGGGCCCACGCTGAGATTGCACCAGCAGGTGCCTGGTCATTCAGTATTTAACCAGTCGCTGCACCTATACCCGTTGATGGCCAGACAACCACACCTTGGATTTCACAGGATACTTCAGTTATCCCCTCGGTTGATGTGTGACCACGGGCGCTCAGTATTTACGGGGAGGAGCTTCGTTATAAAAGGAAAAGTGACGACTAATGGTTACTGAGGCAGACAAATGCTGGAACATAGCTGATCATGATGACGATGCTTTTTGTGGCGCAAGGGAATCTCTGGCCAAAGATTGCCATGGCGCAAGGTGTTTTCTTCTAGTCAAGGTATGGTAAAAGACCCATTTCCCTAAAATTTCACCCTAAAGAAGCCGAGCTTCAGGCCAGAGGAAAGCTTGTACCCATTGTATCCCCGGTGGTTACCCGGCGGCACTAGGGATTTGCTGGAACATAAGTCCACCATAGTCACTCAGGACATGAACTGCAAATCATGATCGATGAATTATACAGGCAGAGCAGAACGGTTGGGCTAAAAATTAACATGCAGAAAACCAAAGTAATATTCAGCAGTCTAGCAAGAGAAAAGCAACAGGTGGCGCGGTGTAGGAAAGAGTAAGAGGATATGTCTATTTAGGGAAAGTAGTGGCAGCTGATCCGGATCATGAGAGGGAAATAACTAGAAGAATGAGAATGGGGTGGAGCGCATATGGGAGGCTATCTCAGATCATGAATGGCAGTTTACGGATATCCCTCAAGAGGAAAGTACACAACAGTTGTATCTTACCGGTACTCACCTGTGGGGCAGAAACGTGGAGGCTAACAAAGAGGGTTCAGCTTAAGTTAAGGACAACGCAGCGAGCTATGGAAAGAAAAATGATAGGTGCAACGTTAAGAGATCGGAAGCGGGCGGAGTGGGTGAAGCAACAAACGCGGGTTAATGACATCCTAGTTGAAATCAAGAGGAAGAAGTCGGCTTGGGCAGGGCATGTAATTCGAATGTCAAGGTAACCGCTAGTCCCTAAGGGTAACGGAGTGAATTCGAAGAGAAGGCAAAAGTAGCAGAGGGCGGCAGAAAGTTAGGTGGCTGGATGAGATTAAGAAATTTGCGGGAATATGGTGACTGCAACCGTCGAAGGACAGGGTTAATTGGAGAGACATGGGAGAGGACTTTGCCCTGCAGTGGGCGTTGTCAGGCTGATGATGATGATGAACTAAGGAAATGAAAAAAAAAACACAGTGGTCCTACCAGTTTCCGGGTCAATCTGTACGACGGCGAAGCCTCCGAAGCAAGCCAGCCAGACTTTGTCGTTGAGGTCGATAGTCATGCCGTCCGGCACTCCCAGCTCCTGGTAGCCGGGCGTATTGTTGAAGTCAACGAGAACTCGGCGGTTGCCTGCAATGGCCCCCGCTCATGAAACAAAGCGCCGAGGTGAACCACTATAGACCCGTGTAAGGTCGACCGCTGAAATCGCTGTGCATTCACTGCCCTGCGGCTGATATATTAGGGGTGCGGGTGAAGCCTTCTCCTCTACCTCGACCTAACATCTGCCCCGCCGCGGTGGCTCAGTGGTTACGGCGCTCGGCTGCTGACCCGAAAGACGCGGGTTCGATCTCGGCCGCGGCGGCCGAATTGCGATGAAGGCGAAATTCTAGAGGCCCGTGTACTGTGCGATGTCACTGCATGTTAAAGAACCCCAGGTGGTCGAAATTTCCGGAGCCCTTCACTACGGCGTCCCTCATAGCCTGAGTTGCTTTGGGACGTTAAACCTAAATAAACCAAACCTAACATCTGTCCTGTGGCTTAGACGCGGGCACTACTCGCCTGAGTTGGGAGCCGAGGCATATGTTCAGTGATCCGGTCTGGAAGCATACTTTTCAGGTAGGCCGCATATGCACTCTATACGAAGTATCGCCGCATAGTCAAGGAACGCGAACCATTGACGCATGTGATTCACTGCTGCCACTAACGGGAACAGCGGTAAGAAGACGCAGGACAAGCCCTAGAAGGAGCAGAACTGTATGCACTCCTTGTGGACTTGTCCGGAATTTTCTTTCCGCGAGTTCCTTCAGTGCCACCATGTAATTAAAGCCTTGCCCCGAGCACTTGCCGAGCTGTGAGTGTCGAAGGCCACATGTGGCGAGTATTTGTGTTCAAACTACGCGCACAGCTGGAATGACGATCAATAAAATGCATGGGCTTAATCATTCCTATATTGATGAGCGAGACGCTGAGTTACGATTTCTCGCAATTAAGTGAAGCGATTCCTTCATTTAAGATATTTCAATTTCCGAAGAAATTATCCACGAGCGCTATCTCTTGACAACCAGCAGCGAACACCGCGCAAACCAACTAATCTATTAACACAGCAGCGTCAAGGAGCTCATGCTTACGTTTACGTGGTTGACCGTGTGCAAAAAAATCCAAGAAAAATCTCCAGAGAAGCAATCCACGAGGCAGGTAGGTCACCGACGTCACTTGACCTTGCGGCATCATCAACACCTGCCCGCCATGACAGGTGGCGGTTAAATTAATGATTGGTCGCTCGGGAGGAGCAACCTGGACCGCACAAGGCTCACCGCTGGCGCTTCGCTTAACCGCTGCACCAGTGAAAAAAATATGCCCTGTCTTCGAAAAGCAAGGCGCTTCCTATACAGGTGCAATGGGAAAATTGCGCCTGTCCACAGGGAGGGTACGGCGAGTGACTGCTAGCTGGTTCGAGAAATGATTCCAGAAATGCTAATCGGTGATTATTCCCCGATTATAATTCAAATTCACATTTGGGGATGTATCTAAAAAATTGCACTGCGCAGTACTTGTTTTCAGACTAGAGCAGAAAGAACAAAAAACAGCCACGTCATGCCCAGATCCCGCCAATGTGAAAGGGAATTAAGAACACTCTATTAAATATTACTCCATAATGCTGCTTGACAAGCACACTCTTTTCTGTCTTCAAACTAGATTTCTTGTTGGTGTATAACACCCAAAAGTTAGTCAGTAGAGAATACTTATCAAAGAAATAACTACAACTTGCCTCCTGTGGTGCAAACTGGCCGTTCCTTTGATATTTGAGGGACCTTTAAGATATGGCGTCACGCTATTGTGTGCTGGTTGAAGTGATGGACAAAAATTTCAAATGTAGCGAGTCCTCCCACCGACACCTCTTAACTGCTCCTTCTTACAAAAAAATGTATGAGGATCCTGACATGAAGCTACGCCATCTGCGCAGCTTTCCACCTGGAAGTCTCATAACTTTACTCCGAATGTACCTCAAGAGGCCAGACTTCAAGGCACGACGACTTTCGGGTGCCTCATTGGTGCACTCACTGATTTCTCCAGTGGCGAGGTCGAAGTCAAGGACGTAGACATATCCGGGCACCGTGTCAACGTGGAACATGGTTCTGTTGTCGCATGTCCAGGTTATTCCGTTGGACAAGGAAATCTTGCCGAGCTTGTGTTTCAGCTGTCCCTTAGAGAAGGACCAAAAATTGTTTTTCTCGGGCATCAGGTTCTGCACTCCCGTCGAGGACATTGATCCTGAGGACACAAAGAAGCGTATTCACCGTCATCCAGGACCATTGCAATTGATCGCTGGGTAAGTAAACACTTAAATCACCAACTGCACAGAAAGTACCGCCCTCAAGCAGTTTTCCGCGGAACATGCCAAACATTCTTGAAGAGAGATTTTTATTATGGGAAAAATTAAAGGTACTGGTGCATATATAATGACGGTAATGTTCCATTCTTCCGATATGTCGCAAAATCTTTTATAGTGGTTCCATCGTTCGCACCGATCAGTTAAGAGTAATATAGAAAACCAACGGGGAACGCTTTTGACGATACCAAAAAAATGAAAGCCTCCTGACCTGACATCAGGGCATGTATTGATTGTTATATTGTAATCTTATATAGTGTATGAAAAATTGCGCACAAAATGTCTTTCCCGTGCAAAAATGTTTTTGTCCAGAATTTGGTATATACTGCTTCTACAGTGAACGACATATCGAACACCATGTACAAAAGCATCAGAGTGGAACGACTTAGGAAAAATGAGAACCTCAGGTGGCTGGAAGAAACACGCAGGAGTCCACTACGGCCTCTCATATCGCAAGTGCAGCTTTGGAGTGTTAAACCGCATATACTGGGCCGTAAAGCTTGCACCGCCTGCTAACAGGCAGAAACCAATGGGTATGCAGAGCTCAACGCGTCGTTTCAAAATCACCGGATGTCTCCGGCAGCCGAATGCACCAGTATCTAGGTGTTCTGGGGCGAAGACCAAGATCAAGACTTCTGAATGCAGGATACGACCCCTCACTCACCGATCCACAGGCGTCCGTTGGCATCGCACTTTCCGTCGTTGATGCGTGTCTGCACCGTAGATTCGGGGTCCTGCGTCTCGACCAGTAGCTGCTTCTCTCGCGTGTCCAGGTTAAGCCGGTAGACGCCGCGCTCCATGCACAACGCCACCAAGCGGTTGTTTTCGGCGTACGGGATGGCGTTGCCCACGTCGCCTTCTGCGGGGGTGTAGACACGAGCATCTTAACAGTTGATATACAGGCACTAGAAAGAAAGCCATGCAAACGACCCATACACTGCTTGACCACAATTTGGTCAACCTTGGTGGTAGCCTTTATGACAATCCTTGGGATAGTGCGCTGCAGGGTTGCCCTACTAAAGCAGCGGGCCCAAATTGAGGACACCGTTGGTAAACAAGCAAATTGGATTTTGAGGAAAGGAAATGGAGCAGTATCTGTCTCACATATCTCGGTGGAGACGTCAACTGAGCCGTAAGGGAAGGGAGGAAGGTGGAGGTCTGGAAGGAGGAAAGAAGAAAGAGAGATAGTGGAGGTCTGCGGACTAAGTTCGACCACCTGGGTTGTATTCCAGCAGCCTGGTACAGCGTGGATCAATAGCAACTAGGCTTTCTTTCCTCGCTATGCTGAGACTCTCAATAACCTGGCGCGCTTATGCAAATCAAATTCAGAGATTATACTAATCGGGCAACATCGATTGTCTTTCATTTCACGTGATACCACCGGTACCATACTGACTGATGCTACCATCAGTCTGAATCTTACTGACGGCATTCGTGCCTCATTTTTAAGCATTCAGAATGCCCAGGCGTAGAAAAATATTCGCAGTAAACAGCGTTTCAGGGCTTGTTAATGTAGTGAGTCTTGAATTTTGTACTTGAAGTCTAGTGTTTGACGGCAACCCGTCTGGTCGGGATGGTACATGAAGAAATTTGAAGGTGGTGGCGGTGAAAAGCATTTATTACAGGTTACACATAGAGAGGTAGTTTGGGAGGTGGCCCCTAGTGCGCCACCCCCCTCACAATACTAGGTGGGGTCCCTATTCCGGAACCCCATTTGACTCTACCGCCGCTCGGGCACGCGGGACCATGGCCTGTTGGGCCGGAAGGTCGTGGCAGCTGAGCAGGGCCGCCTCCCAGTCCTCTCGGGTTGGGTTGGGGTGCGGGGTGAGGGAAGGATTTTTCTGGCATGCCCACACCATATGGTAGGTGTCAGCCACCTCCGTACAGTATGGGCAGAGGCCAGAAAAAGAGGGGTCGAAGTGTTTCATGACTGCCGGGCACAGCAATGTATTTGTAAAAAGTCTTATCAGAAGACGCTCACCTGCTTTTCCCAGCCCCTTGAGGGGTGTCGGGTACTTGCGGTGAGAGTCTTGATAGTGATTGACTATATCTTTAAATTTTAAAAGGGGTTGATTTTCCAGATCCGAATCGGTAAGGTCATCGCCAGGGGCCCGGGAAGTGAGTGCGTGGGCGGCTGCGTCTGCGGCCTCGTTACCTGGTAGGCCTTGGTGGCCCGGAGTCCAGACTAAGTAGCGGAGCGTAGGATCTCGGTCCCGTGCCGCGTTCCGAAGTATTCGATAAGCTGTGAGGGAGACCCAAGGCGCCGACCAAAAGAAAAGATGAGATGACGTTTCGGCTCCCCCACGGGAGCGTTGTTCACAATGAGGCAGAACGTAGCTGCGTTGTCCATTTTATACACGGCGCAAGAGCGAATTTTGTACATATGTCTTTACGAACATACTGCAGCATAACAAACTGCGCCGGCTGACAACTATGGCGGTGGCTCGATGGATTCGCACGGGGCTAACACGACCGGCTCATCGCACTTTAGGTCTTCGAGTGCATGATCAGAGGTCCGCGGTATGGTATGGGTTATAGTTTTATGAACTGTAAATACAAATGCCGAGGTGTTCCTTGCGAAGTAAGAATATGAGCCAATATGTGAATATTTTGCTGATATTTTATTGTTTTCATAGTTATCGAGTGTGTTTCATTTGTGAAACTTATGTTATATTTTGCGGCGTGTTCCTGCAGTTCTGAGGCACAGCTCTTCAGTTTACTTGCTTTTAGTGTGCTGTATAGTAGTTGAGTACTGTCAAGTTCGGCTCATAATGGCCTGGTAACTGTACCCTGTACTAAATTTGTGTGGAATAGAGTGGTGTATCAGTCGTTCAGTTGATATGATTTTTGAATATCGTGCAGCATCGTTGTCGAGTTAGAATTTTTTCTGCTGTGCTTTCTCGCCTTCAGAGGCCCTTTGGCTTAGCATATTCATATTCAGGGCTGTGTTGCCGATGAGGCCAGCGACATATGCATCTTATGAGTCTGAATTATAGATTGAATGAGGGCTTTGTTCAAGTATAGAAGGAAATGTCGCCAGTGAAGGAAAGGCTCGCCGAAATCTTCACAAATTTGAGATTAAATTAACTAATAACTCATCTCCCCCTTGCAGTGTACTAGCACACACACTTGGCAATGTTACACAAAGACCCCTGCGTGCAAAAGATTACCTACTCGATTAGCAGAACAAAATACGAGTATATTTCCTCAATTCCTGGTGCTAAATACAGCAACATAATCTGGATCTGGAACTGGCGACAGCAAAAAAACACTTTTAGACGGACAGCCAAAGAATAGCAGTGAAATATTTCAAATGCTTCAAAAGTTAACTTCCAATAAGAACAGTAAGCCAGAAAAAAGGCTAAAAAATGCAGAGAATGGATTCGGAACTTCCTTACTCACCGGTAGCAGTTCGTTTTGGCTAATAAGTGTACATCTTCTTACACCTCTATTGCGGTACCCCAACGCACCGTCCTGGGGCCCTTTCTCTCCCTTATTTATATAAATGACATAACTGCTAACATATGTTCTAATGTGCGCATGTTTGCAGATGACTAAGTCATTCAACGTCACACAACCAACCGTAGTGACCTTCAACTCCTGCAATTTGTCACTGAATGCGTAAGAACCTGGGGTGACAAATGGCTAATGTTTTTAAACGTGAAGAAAACATCTTTACTATTTTTCATTGACTTCACTCCCAACCGCCTTCAAGTTACTTTATCTCCAACTACAAAATCACTACAAAATCAAGATTTACGTACTCGGCAAATTCCTATTATGTAAGTGTCAGAGAACTAAAACGTAGCGCTCACCTTACAAACTCAGCAAACAGCCGTAGTATTGCAAGACTGTGCCTTTTTCGCAACTTCTACTATCATCCTATAATCAAGTCTGATATCAGCCCTGCCTACCACTCCTCCAGCCGCACAAACCATGAGAAGGCCGTTTACCCTCGCCTTTCTCGGACATTGCAGCATAAGTCATCAGTTTTTTGTTCGCACTGCAGAGGACTGGAAAGGCTTGCCCAACGCCGTCAGACTTCATTCCGACCCAGAATGGCGACCTGAGAAGTAATAGTAACAGCTGCTCAGAGCACCGCCACTTGCCAAGACCACCCACCCTCGAGGCTTATGTGGACACATGGCCCCAGATGGCGTTCCCATAAGCACCCACGCGTCTTCCATAGCTCAGGCCTCCCTTGATACCATTCTTCATGAATATCGTGTGAACATGGCCGGCCATAGGCACAACGCCGATACTCTTTGGGAAAGGTACAACTTCTAGGGCGGTTCCAAGCGGTCGTGGGTCGTTCACGCGCTCTGTGTTACGATCCACAACTGGCTAGGGTAAACAGCCTCCCTCACTAAAAGGGCCTGAATACAGTTCATATGGGCCCTTATTTTTATTCAGAATAAAATACATGCACACAGCCTCTGCTTTGCGCACCAATTGTCCATTCCGGCCGATGGGGGCATCATAAATGTAAGGTAATTTAAAACTAACGAAACAAAATTACCACATATGAAACCAGACATTGAAGACAGGAAGAGCTATAGTCCACGTAAGCCGCCAGTAGGCTTGCTAATAAATATGCGGTAGTGATGCTCTACGTGTTGTTCTGGTAGCAAACAAAAATTATTTTCCGTGCTTCCTAACCCGAGGTGGCGACTTAGCAGTTAGGGCGCTCGCCTACTGGGCCGGAGTTCACAGGTTCGAATCCGGTGGCGGAACGTAAAGGCACCCGTACGTCTGGTGTGCGATGTCAGTGCACGTTAAAGATCTCCAGGTGGTCCAAATTGTTCCGGATCCCTTTACGACAGCACCTCTTTCTTTCATCTTTAACTCCCTCCTTTACCCCTTCCCTTACAACACAGTTCGGGTGTCTGCCGAGGTGCGAGAGAATTACTGCGGCATTTTATTTCCTCACAACCAATTTGCATTTTTTTTTTACTATAAAAAGCAATTTGCATCAAGGAGACGCCAGTAATCCACGCTATCGCAGTACAAAAGTATCTTCTGGCGGGCTAGTTGGTCTGAACCATTCATATCGCAGTAGTTGTCGAGCTTGAGTATGACAATGCGATATTGACACTAAACTTTAATGATGGCAGGGAAATATCGGCTATCCATACTGCTGTCTAAATGCGTCAGCAGAACGATACCCGGTTCCGTGACGGATGAATAGCGCAGGCAGTGGCTCAGTATGCGATACGCTCGAGAATACACTTCTGCATACTTAGGCAAGGTCAATTTTGCATCGCTCATCCAGTCCGACAGTACTAAAGTAAACTATGAGGTCGATATTCACAAGCATTATACAAATCAGCTTCGCATCTTACACCGCAACCACTTTTTCTATGCACAGTATGTCACTTCACAAAATGTATGCAAAGTGCGCGACATCAGGTGGTCCAAGACAGTAGCACGAAAAAAACAAACAGAGAGAGCGATGAGGCCACTACACAATTCATCATTGGTCAACAGGTTCGTGACGTAGTAATTCCACCACCATTACCTAGTGCCTGTGAAGAAAGGAAAGCAATTCCGCTGAAAAGAAAAATAATCGAGCTGGGACTGGAAGCGCTGCCCCTTGGGGTGCTGAGCCAGGCTCGCCCTTCCCGACCACTAAGAAAAGTTCGTTCGATTTGGTTAAAGGGGGGATTTGTGGGTCTTGTGGTAGAGGAGAAAAAAAAAAGAAAATAAAGGTTTGGTTTTGGGGTTCAATGACCCAAAGCGACTCAGGCTATGAAGGATGCGGTAGCGAAGGGTTCCGGAAATTTCGACCACCAGGGGTTCTTAATGTGCACTGACATCGCACACTACGCAGGCCTCTAGAATTTCGCCTTCATCGAAATTCGACCAAAGTGCATATACTAAAAATAAAACAGCGTCAAGGTTTGTGAAGGGATATGCACACAGGACTCCAGGCCGGCGGAGGGACTTAAGAACGTTGTCGTGCCGAATACCCCTGAGGCGGAGCTGAAGCGGAGCTCAAGTGCAACAATTTCTTTTTCTTCAGCCGCCGCGGTGGCTCAGTGGTTATGGTGCTCGGCTGCTGACCCGAAAGACGCGGGTTCGATCCCGGCTGCGGCGGTTGAATTTCTTTCTGGGAGAAATTCTAGAGGCCCGTGTACTGTGCGATGTCAGTGCACGTTAAGGAACCCCAGGTGGTCGAAATTTCCGGAGCCCTCCACAACGGCGTCTCTCATAGCCTTAGTCGCTTTGGGACGTTAAACCCCATAAACCAAACCAAACCTTCTTTTTCTTCACGCTACTGCACCCGCAATGAACACATGCCAGCAAGCTAACCATTCCGTCCCATCAGGAAAACAACGCTGTGGCTCTCGCAATCTTCGGGGCTATACTTGGGCAAGGATGTTACAAAGTAAGATTTGAAGACAATCTCGTCTGTCCTTGGGTTTCCTAATGGCGCGGCGTTGTATTGCTGCATTAGACGGCTCCATAAATTCAGTTCGTTGTTGTACACTGCCAGGACTTTGAACAGGATGTCAGGCCATTGACTTCCATGTGTTATTTGTGGAAAGTGGACGTATCTGCACCCTAAACAGTTTATAGTTCGTTTTTAAAGTCTAGAAAAAGCATACCTTAATATGTATTCTTCGAGATTCGCTGAATAGAACCGCCCGTTTAACCTGTTCTTGGACATCTGTTTACTCTTTATACGCCATACACTCTCACTGATCATGATGGACGCCTACTATATGCAATAAGTTTGAATTTACGGTCGTTGGACTCCACATCTCCTTAGGCCCCAAGCTGGGCTCTTTACTGCTATATAAATCTATAATCTGCCACGCCGATCTGAGCTTCCGGGAAACGTCTTGCAGCATAAGTATGTATCTTACTCCGTGACTGAACAAAAAAGCTGAATACGAGTTACATACTGCACGGTGTCTAACATTCGTACTCGATACACATAGCACTGTCCAGGATAGAGGTGACTTACCCAACTTGATGACTTCTGTCTCTTTGCGGAGCTCGGGGTCGTAGCGAACCAGCTCTCTCCCAAGGCAGTCAACATGGAGGAGCGTAGAGGTGCGGCCGTCCCAGTGGGGTCCTTCGCCCAATAGATTCTTGCGAGTGCTGGCCACCTCTACTTTCATCACGGAGGCTTCCGACTATACGACGAAGGTACGGTAAAGAGGAAATGCAGGTTTATGGACCGAACTGCGTTTACCTACTGTTGCCCCTACCTGGCTATGGCACAGAAAGTGTTGGAACTACTTCTCCGAGACGCATCAGGAAGTTGTTGTTGTAACTGTGACCACTATCTTCTCCGCGACCACGTGCCGCTGCGGCTGAAGATAATGATGATGTCCTCAGGCTTAATACCCACGGCGGGGGATGGGACAGGGTGCATAGCGGATACGAACGTACTCATGTAAAAGGAGTGGAGTATTTGAATAATTCTGTGTCTTATAGTCCTGAAAAAAAAAACAGCTTTCTTACTTTGTCCCCCGTCTGAGCGCTGTTTTTTTTTTCCAGCAGTATGTACCAACTAGCTTAACTCTCCATTTTATTGAAGTGCCTTATAATCTAGAATGTGTACAAAAAATACGAAATAGAAAAAGCAGTGAAATCTCATTGTGGCAGAGGAATCTACCTGATGTAATTATATAGCCATGCCGTGAATATAGTCGCACACTGGTTTCAGGGCATATCCCTTGGCGCTTGGCCTGAAGGAGAGGACAATCGCAAGAGACAAAAATCCCTAGTCGAGCGAGGGGGATCTCCAAGCAAATTCTACGAAGACCAGAGAACCGCCTGCAGAAGAGGAGAAACTGACCTATGGACTCAATTTCACAACGAGACTAAAAAAGGCTAGTCATAGATAACTCCGAGCGACGTAATTAAAGATTTAGACGCGGTATTCTGCAGCGCAAGGGGGCCATGGACACCTCACATTGCCTTGAACTGCACATCCGCACACTCCAAGGGAATGCCACGTGTGGAAAATCCACTGCAGCAAGGAGAGGCTCATAGCTCAAGAAGTGGAGACGCTGTAATCACTGGAACCGTGCTATAGTCAAGTTGACAGTAGTGTAGTCAAGTTGACAGTAGTATAGTCAGGTTGAAGAGACAATAGGTCCACTAAGGGCGGTCTCTGCTAAAAAATCAGCCCTCTCATTAGAAACAATGCCACAGTGCCCAGGGACACATGAGAGCGTACGTCGGTAATATGTGGTGGAATCAGAAAATTGAAAAGAACGGCTTACAGGAGTATCCCTCGAGTTTTCACACGCTCTCAAGACGGAAAGGCTGTCTGAATGTATAATAACCTGAGAGATACAGCACATAATCCTTATTAAAGCCAACTAAGGGCCGGAAACTTCGCGTCAAAAATGGGAGCACAGTCAGGGGCCCGAAATGAATAACTCCAATCAAGAGGCCTTAAGTAAATGCCAATCGCTGCCTTTTCATTTTCCTGGCAGGCGTCTGTAAAAGCGGCAATATGGTTGGAAAAATTATCTAAGTACTCCTTTATAAGCCCGTCTAGCACACAGGCAAGCAGATTCTTAGCATTCCATGGAAGGGTGTCGTCAGAAGAGGCTACCGTATCAGCCCGCCGCCTGTGGTTAACTTCTACTAAACAATGTATTGATACAGAAATTTTTGACAGTATAGAATTAGGGAACACAAAACCTGAGGGAGCTTATACCTAGGCCAAATAGTACCACAGAGTTGGGTTCGTTGTAATTATAGGTGTTTACAAATAACCTATTCCTGCACAATGCTGCTCATGTTTACCGGGGCTGCTTTCAAGGGGTACTTTCAGTGCTGCCAGAGTTGATTGTGGCGGCTCTATTTCCGGCATTAGTATCTCACACTACATCAACTACTAAGTATGAGAAAGGCTCGGCTTACCGCGGCGACGCGTAAAGCACTGAAAGCGCCAAAAGAAAGCAAGCGTCCTGCCCAGCTGAGATGAAAGGCTGATGACGTAGGGCCCTCAAGCCACGTATTGCAGCCAGAAAGACCGTGCGCACACCTGCCTAGTTCGAAGAACAGATGCGAGCGAAATCTGGGGCTCGTTAAAAAAGCAATAAACATGTCTGATGCCTGACTGCGGCTACCGCTATACATGAGCAGTCCTATATAATGAGCTAGACGCCTCACCTGTAATCACATAGTGAACAAAAGAGGGAAGACCTGAAGGTGCTCGCCAACGATTCGAAAAGAAGGCTTTCCTTCGTCTGTCTGGGCAAAGCGTTCATCATTTGCGGGGTTTAAAGAGGGCCAGTCCTCCTCCGAGGAAGGCCCGATGAAGGAGGATGAATTTGTTGCTTACACCTCGACGACGAGAATGGTTACTCTTATTTTTTTCAGTGGGCGCGACTCAGGCTCATTTTTAGAACAGCAGATGCTCTCAGTGTAATATAAGATAACGCACCGGGGTCCGAGGAAGACAGTGAATCTACACTAGCGGTACCTGACAATTCTCTATTCAATCTAGTTATTACTACACATGCCAGTGTATGCCCAGCCATGCGTTCCAGGCACCTAAAAGAATGCTAGAAACATTCTCTGCTCTGATGCGCAATCCGGAGCGCCCATTTCACGCTGATGGGGACTTTCCTTTAGAAGCAAAACTAATTTGTATTCACCGTCTCTTTACACGAGCTTTTCCGGGGCCTGAAATGGAAACAGTAGCTGAGCAGAGTTAATGGAGAATACCTAAGTAATCTGCGATTCGCTGATGACATTGCTTTGCTAAGTCACTCAGGACATGAACTGCAAGGCACGATCAATGAGTCAGACAGGCAGAACAGAACGGTGGGGCTAAAAATTAACATGTAGAAAACGAAAGTAATGTTCAACAGTCTAGGAAGGGAGCAGCAGTTCGCAGTTGCTAGCGAAGTGCTGGAAGTAGTAAGACAATATGTCTTCTTAGGGCAGGTAGTGACCGCAGATCCGGATCATGAGAGGGAAATAAATAGAAGAATAAGAATTCGGTGGAGTGCGTAGGGCAGGTTCCCTCATATCATGAATGGCAGTTTGCCAATATACCTCAAGAGAAAAGTCTACAACAGCTGTATCTTACCGGTAGTAACCTATGGGGCAGAAAAGCGGCGGTTAACAAAGAGAGTTTAGCGCAAGTTAAGGAAAACGCAGCGAGCAATGGAAAGAAAATCGATTGGTGCAACGTTAAGAGACCGGAAGCGGGCTGAGTGGGTGAGGGAACAAACGCGGGTTAATGGCATCCCAGTCGAAATCAAGAGGAAGAAAAGGGCTTAGGCCCGGCATGTAATGCGAAGGCTATATAATCACTTTAAGGGTAATGGAATGGATACAAAGAGAAGGCAAGCGTAGCTGGGGGCGGCAGAAAGTTAGGTGGGCGGATGAGATTAAGAAGTTTTGCGCGGATACGGTGGCCGCAACTGGCAAAGGACAGGGCTAATCGGAGAGTCTTGGGAGAGGCCTTTGCCGTGCAGTGGGCGTAGTCAGGGTGATGATGAGGATGAATATCGAGCCAAGCCTAACCTAAACGCAGGAAGGGAATCCAACAAGGAGTTCGCATTTGCGCCTCTACGTCTGCATCGCGCTCAATGAATGGTAAAGCACAGCGGTCCAACCTGTCTCCGGGTCAATCTGTGCCACGGCGTAACCATCGAAGCAGGCGACCAAGAGTTTGTCGTTGACGTCCGCTCTCATGTTCTCCGGCACTCCCAGCTACCGGTACGCGGGCGTCTGATTGAAGTCCACCAGAACTCGGCGGTTGCCTGCGATTGCTCAGAAAAAAAAAATTCCGAGTTGAAGTGTTATAAAGCAGTGTAAAGACTACCACTAAGGTAACCCTCTTGTGTCTTCGACGCTGACGATATTCGCTAACAGAAAACATTTGTTGTAAAAGTGTGCTGGGCTCTCAGCAGCAAAAGCACGCGCCAATCTTCAAGTCAATTTCTGCAAGTCAAGCTACATATTTTGCTAATCGTTGTCATACGTATAGTCCTGTGTCATATCATTCCTATATTATATTCATGTGCTAGCCAAGTTGGTCCTTAAGGAACAAGCTGCACCTTATTTTAGTCTAATAAAAAGAACTTTTTCCTGCACGCATACTACGCGTAGAAGCAGGACGATGGTGCGCACTGCAGAGTTTGAGATAGCCATTTCGAGAGTATTTCAAATAGCATGTCTACAGAATGAATGTTGAAAGGCGCCAAAATTTTGGCTGCGCACTCAGTCTCGTTATCAGATATGTAAATGCAGAAAACATTATCATACCGACGAAAGTGAAAAGACCTTGTTGACAATCAATTAACTTGTGCCTATCTTTCCCTATGAGCCTACGCTTTCTTTTAGTACTTCCGTCAGTAAATTTGGAAGTGCAGGTAAGGAAATGGTATATTTCGGTACACTTGCTTTCAGGTCGGTTGGTTGACTGACCCATTAATGACGTTTGTGTTAATACTGGGCGTTAAGGTAAGTATAAAGATGTGGACCAAACGAGCGACTTGCCGGAGGAAGCCTGTAGACTTCTGGATCTTTCACCTGCTGCATCCAATGCATTATTACTGCAAAGTGTGCTTGCGAATACCTGCCTGCTTACGCATCACTTATACTTACTTGTTTAATATTATGTTCAACCCAACTTCGATGAAGTATGGTAATTTCCAGCCCAAGCTGGTGCGGAACCACTGGATTAAAGACGTCCTAGGTGGGGTTTTCACCTCTTTAAAACGCATTTTTGCCCCTAATTATGCATATTGTAAGTTTGGTCGCTCAGTCAAGTGCTCGCACGGACCGAAAGACCGAACTTCTAATATGCATTATGAGCACGTGGCTTGTGTGCTGCTTACAAGTCGTTGTTTAGTTCTCCGTTCTGTCATCGAAAATTTGCATAAGAAACTCAATACTTGCAAATTATTATTAGTTCATCAAAACTGCTTGCCTGTTAACGTTGCATTCAATACTTTAGATTTTTATCTAACCTTCCAGGTTCTTTATCCTTAGCCCCACTTCGGACATAGCGCTGCTTAAAGAACTAGATTTTGCATTTATTTATTCGTTGACAGCTGATGTTGATCTTAATGTCACTGCTTAAAGTTGTTCAGAACCTCTTGCAGGAATATTCCCAGATGCAAACACCGCTGATGATCTTTGAACAAAAAGGAGAGACGCCCGCCTTGCTGAATAGACCATGCACCCGTTGGGCTGCCGTAATCGTGACAAGTTTCGTGTGGAACAAACTTCTGGCACAACGGGCATTAACCGACTAATTATCTCGAATCGTTCAGTTGTACTGAGCATTGTTAATGCCTCGTCAGACTGCAACCTAAGACCTGTAGATCAGGCTCATATTACCAGCAGAAAAATATAATACATGGCACCCTTGGTGTACAGGTTGCTCTTCACACCCTTGTCCCGAGCATTATTTAAGGTACGCAAGTATAGCAGACACTTCAAACATCATCCTTCACCTTGAGCTCCTCGCAATCTAAGAGCTCATTTCTACCGCCTGGGCTGCTATTTTTCTGAAAACTGCGCCTCTTCGTGTCACAAAGGGTTCTTACGCAGCTCTTGGTTTCGTCAGAGTTAATATTGCATTTAATGTGTCACAATAAATTGATCATTTTGCCAACCCGCCTTCTGACGCCGTCATGTACTGGATTTGTGCCCAGGCAAGAGACTTGTCCACTCTTCAAACTAGCGTGCTCATTAACATCCCTTCTACTCAATTCTGACAGAACAAA
The DNA here is from genome assembly GCF_055824585.1 of Amblyomma mixtum. Taxonomy (NCBI): domain Eukaryota; kingdom Metazoa; phylum Arthropoda; class Arachnida; order Ixodida; family Ixodidae; genus Amblyomma; species Amblyomma mixtum. The sequence goes on from NC_143018.1 coordinate 87,395,231, forward strand.
GCATAGATAACGGTCATCATTAGGCCTTGCACGTCACTGCTTCTCAATCTTCGTCTCAGAGCTCACGCTATCAGATATTATTGCCGATGCATGGAGAGGAAAGGACATATGGCGACTGTTTATTTATTTATTTACTTCATTACTGACAGAGACCGACAGGGTGGAGTGAGTTACATAAAAATGGTCGTGAACAAACAGTAGACGACACTCGCCGATTTGTGGCGACAGGTAATAAGGTACAGTAATGACAAATGCAAACATGCAAAGAAAACTGACAGAGATTGATAAAAAGAGGTTAGGTTCAGCAGTCTTAAAAGCAATCTGTTTCGCTTTGCATGCTTGCCGATTTGAGGGAAACCAGGTAAATAAACTTGTTCGAGGCATTTTTTATAGTCTTTCTCGCCACATTCTTCTGTCCGCTGAATTTGCCGAAAACATCTAAAATGGCGCGAAATACGCGACAGGAAAGAAGCGATAGGCATAGCGCCGTGGAACGTTTCCATTGTGTTTCTCATCAACCAAATCGCTCAGCAATACTTCGGCAATAATCCAGCAATATTGTACAATGCTGCACTTGCTGCGAGAAATATACACTGCCATCTGAGCGGACCTGTTGGACGCACGGAAATGACGCCTTCCCGCAACCGGGACGTCCGTTCTTCATCGTTGACGCTACATCAGCCACGTGGCCTGCGTTTCCCTCGGGGGCCAGGTACAACCACACCCGTCGGCCCATTTATTAGCGCTGCTCCCCGCCAACGTCAGCATTAATTATATTCGTCCTGAGATCAGGTATTGTGTAGGATTGTTAGCAGCCGCTGCTGTGGATTCCAAGCGCTGAGGATGTTGTTCTATTGCGTCATCATCATCATCAGCCTGACTACGCCCACTGCCGGGCAAATACCTCTCCTGTATCTCTCAAACTAATCCTGTCCTTCGCTAGTAGCGGCCACTGTATCCCCGCAAACTTCTTAATCTCATCCGTCCCCTTAACTCTCTGGCGTTCTCTTAGAATTCACTCCGTTACCCTTATAAGGAAAAGCCCATTTCTTGCTCTTGATTTCGACTAGGAGGTCATTAACCCGCATTTGTTCCCTCACCCACTCCGTCCGCTTCCGGTCCCTTAACGTTACACCTATCATTTTCCTTTCCATAGCTCGCTGCGTTGCCCTTAAATTAAGCTGAGCCCTCTTCGTTAGCCTCAGTTATAACTAGCTCTAAAATTTAATCATGGTGTTATTATTCCATTTCCGAATCCGTATTCGGTTTATGTTCTCTTTCAATAAAGACAACTACTGTTTAAACATTCCAACGGCATCAGGTATGAAGTCCGGCCACGTAGCAGGAGTCTGGTAGAACAACTAGCGTCTCTAAGCTATCAAGGGTAAACGGGAAGTTCTCACTTTCGCGAGATTTTCAGCGCTTGGCGGTGTTCGTAGCTGAAGATTTATGCCGTCCCTTTCGTAGAGGCACGTTCTCTATTTGATCGTGCTACGATATATTAGAATGGATTGCCAAGAAATCTTCGTCAATTAACTTTTTTGTGTGGAAATTCGAACAGCTACTACAAGGTGACAAGGTAGAGTTTTTATCTTTTCTTATCTCTTTATTGCCCATTTCAGAGTTTGTCACAAAGTGTGTACTTGCCTTATTTTCGTTTTTTCTTTTGCGACCGAGGTGGAGACGGCTGGCCACGGCGCCGGTTCTTCGCAAGCATGTCGCGACGAGGAGGCGATAATTTCGCACTTCTCGTGCGGCCAGTTGACCGCTCTCGACACTGGAGGGTCAAGGCAGCTCCGCCCCCTCCCCAGGATTATCGCCGGGAAGCGAGCGATTGCACGAGGTGGGGACGGGAAGTGGTCGGTTGAATGCCCTAGCACCCTTCCCGACCTTGGTAAATTAGCATCGCTCCTCGTGAGGACCGTGGCTTTCCCTCGCGTCCCTTCTCAATCTCTTCGTGTTTTGTTTTTCTCCCGTTCTCAACATCTGCAAATCGTTGGCGCACTGTGCCTGGAAGATTTCGGTGCGGGTGGACGTGTGTGAGGTCAGCCAGGGAAGTGGTCGGCAAGCGAGCTAAGGCGGATAATCTAGCAAAACTTTTTGATGGGCTAGTTAGTCCATTCTGACATTGGTGAAAACAGCGCGAAAGAAGAAGCCCGAAGGCGAAACGAGGAAGTGACAGGAAAGAGCGCTGACTGACAACTGAATTTATTGAGCGAAACTCGCGCAATAAATTGAGCGAAACTCGCGAAACTTCGGGCTTCTTCTTTCGCGCTGTTTTCACCAATGTCTAAGGCGGGTGTCTGACGCGTAGAGCGCGGCGACGGCGGCCCCGAAGACGCGTGGCCCAAGTTCGCCCGTATCCGCAACCCCCCATGCCACCCCGCAGCTAAGCCACCGTTTCTCATGATGAGGAAGTTAGAGCGCAAAAAAACACAAAGACAAAGTGGAGACGTGGACGGGACAAGCGCTAACCTTCAACAACCGCTTCTCCCCACTCGCTTTACTCTTTTCTTTGTCTTGTCACTCTTTCTCGTCGCAACCTTTTGTACATTATTGCTTTTTTGTTGTAACGTGGTTGTATAGTTCTTGCCCTGCTGTTTTCCTCTTCCTGTAAATAGTTGTTTGTGTTCTGATTCTGTGTTATTCGCGTCGCGCCTGTGCATTGCCGCTATCTTGTTGGGCCTTGGTGTTGTAACTTTTCATTGTGGTTCTGTGCCCAAGTATAAAGGTGTTTGATAAGTAACTTTTCTACGCCTCATGCCTCCGGTCAACGGCTAATCAGGCGTGGCCCCTATCGCCGATCAGCAGTCGAATCTCATATTCCGCACGCGGGGTGGAGAAGTTTGTCGCTCCTCCCCCACCAAACTTAAGGAGAGTGCAGTGGTGGGCAGGTTGGCCCGGTTAATTATAATTTCGGCGCCAACCAAAAATCAAGCCGCCCCGAATATCGTGACAGCGTTACTACTGTACGGGTCTCCAGTGTATGTAAATTAATGAATAAATAAGCCACTGAGCAGATACATATCCAACAATTCTGGAGAAAAGCATTTTTTATTGGGAAAAAGTTTATTAGCGCCATTTTTTCATGTAAAGGATTTTTATATCAGAATTAATATATCCGGAGATCACCCGACGGCAGTCTTGAATTCATTTTTTCTATTAACGTTTTTGCCACCATCAAGAGCGCTCTCCGTTGGTTTTCTACGGCAGTCTTAACTGTTCGATGCAATCGATGGCAACACGTTAAGATAGATTTTGCTACATATGAGGATAATGGACCACTGACTTAAATATTTATATAACGGCACCTTACAATTTTCTAATTTTCGAAATTTTTGTCTCAGAGTGTCAGGTGAGTGCCTGCGGAATCAGAATTTCACGCAGAGAAGAGTGTTTTTTCCAATATAACGCTATATACAGCCATGATTCGATCCATGATGTCCTGGTATCCGTGTTCTGTTCTCTCTGACGGCTTGTAACGGCTACTAGTCTCCTATTCTGCTTAAAAGCATGGAGGCTAGCAAATTCATTGATTTTTATTGAGGTGGTAACAAAAGTGGAAAAGAATGTGTTCAGCGCACATAACACATTCCCAGCTGTTAATGAACGTGTCAGCCGCCGAACTCGTAGGCGGCCTTGCCCTTGACTCCCAGCTCCGTCACTTTAAAGAGTCGGCCGTCTTCCGGTCTCGCGGCGTCCGGCCGGAAGCTGCCGGAAGTGACGTACAGCGTGTCGTAGTTCTTGCCCCCGAAGCAGCACGATGACGTGTACTCGGCTGGGAAGCTGACCTTGGTCAGGATCTTGGCTGCATGGATGCGAAAGTAAAACAGAGGGTGAAAAAAATCAGCTTCGTCCCTCTTTCGAAGGTTTGGTTTGGAGTGGTTTATGGGGTTTTACGCCCCGAAGCGACTCAGGCTATGAGAGACGCCGTAGTGAAGGGCTCCGGAAATTTCGACCAGCTGGGGTTCTTTAACGTGCACTGACATCGCACAGTACACGGGCCTCTAGAAGGATAACACATTAGACGAGTGTGAGGCAATAACTGATTTGTGGCTCGCACAGAAATACGAGCGCAGGACAGTGCACAGATTTCTGAAAAACTTTTTAAAAAAATCTACTCCACCTTGGGGGATTCCCCTAAAACATTTGACCAACACTGTTCCCACTTCGAGTTATTGATCAATTCGCTCTCGCCCTACCATAAGCTTGCCGTCCCGGTTAGCTCAATTGGTAGAGCGACTGCTCCGGTGAAGCGGTGGTCCCGGGTTCGAACCCCGGACCAGGACGAATTTTTCTTTAACTGCGAAGTTTCTGAGAAAGCTGTATAGCTTTCCTTTGTAGCCGTATGGCTGCGCTTGGGTGGGTGTCAATGAGTAATTACTGCCTTATTACCTTACGGAACATCTGAATTTCCTCACTGTCTGAAGGCGGCGCCTGATATTGTGGGATGGCCTGCGCAGGCAGCGAAGGTAAGTAGCTTACGCTTTGCTTTGTGGTTCCGTGTTAAGGTTGGGAATAAATTGGGCATTTTATTGGCTTCCGCAGTCCAAATACTCTTCCTGGCAGCCGTAAAAGACGGCCTAGGACATGACGTTTTATAAGGGGCTAAAAGAAGGCCGATACCGCATGCCGCCAGACCTTCTATTTTTAGCTATAAAGTGAGTCATACGATCCTGCAATGTCTTTATGGCTGCGTATACCAGCTGTTTTACCGAAGGATAACTAGAGTTTAAAACTAGGTTTTTGGGATACCGAGATGACTTCTGCTACGTTGTAATACCGGTGTTGGCGGACATCAAAAAACAGAGGATCACGTTAACTAGTGAGCTGGTTAACTAATTTGCAATATCTAACTTCTTGACTATCACATTTCAGGACGTTCGTTGCTACAGGAGATTTTTAGCCGGCTGTTGTAACAGTAATATTACTTTATACACATTTCGGCTGCCGCGCGCTTTCTTCGAAAAGCGCGAGCTATGAAGCTTTCTGCTCACTACGCGTCAACCAGTGTCGTACGTACCACGTGACCTTCTCTACCGCCCGCGTCCGGGTGTTCACCGCTGCTCGCTGCTTCAGCCAACACAGGAGATAGACGGGCACGGTGGACGTGCGCCACGGAGAGTCGTGAAGTGATTGACGTGGCTTCGGCGCGCGCTTTTTGATAAAGAAATACGACAGCGGAAATTGTAGGGCATGGTTTGGGTAATCGCATTTTTGTAGTTTTAGAAAGTGAAACGCCTAATGCTACAAATCTCCAGTCGCAATAGAGCACCCAACTGTAATGAAGCTATGTTACTATTTCACAAGATTTAGGTATTTTTTATGCCCGCTGACATCGGTATTTCGAAGTCGAAGATGTGACCTCGATAACTCACAAAGCCTATTTTTAGGAATTTTGGTTCCCCATCTTTCAAACAACCCCTATATGAAGGAGCAGGATGGCGGTGGTTCACGCGGACTTTAACTCACGTGCAGATGAGAGGGTTTATTACGGTCTATCTCGAGAACCGTTGAAACAACCAAGCAAGAAAATCTGTCTCCGGCCACGACGTGTATCAAATCTCCAGAGACGTAGAACAGGACAGTCCTACTCAGTGAGATTGCAAACCACGGCGTTATTGTACGCATTGCATGATATCTGATGATGATAAATAGGTGGTCATTGCGTAATGAATAAGACGCCGGCCTCCAAATTACGCTGTGAGAAAAGATTTGTGTTACTTGTTCATGGTTTAATATTTCAGGCATATTCCAGCAATAAATGAACTAGGACAGAAAGACGCTCACGATACAAATTCTGTCATCCGTGTATATCTGTTGATGTCGAATGTCCGCTGGGACAAGCATCGTCACTAATGGTCCCTCGGTATAATCGCACGGACTTTTGATGAACCAGACATGTCCTCGTCTAATGTGTTATCCTTTCAGTCGCACCGCCGAAGAGCTTTCGTCACGCAGAATCATAGACAAAATTTTTCTGGTAGCATTAATATACTGTCTTGCTGTACATCACAAAAAAACTGTTATTCATTCCATCTGGTGCAACATGCATGCCGTTAGGTACAAATGGCTTTTGAGTAAATTCGTTTGGCGGACCTCGAAAAATAATTTCTTTTACCTCGAAACCACAGCCCCAAACTTTCTCACCTCAGACCGTAAGTACAAGGGACAGATTATAGGAGCCGATTAAGGTCAACAAGAGTCAGAACATGTTGAACAGACAACGACAAATGATCTATTACATACAAATAAGAGCAACAGAGCTCGACTACGGTATTAAGGCGAGCGTTAGGCTTAGTAGTTGTTCCACACGCGCCTTACTTAAGTTGTCCTCTCATGCGTGCCAGCCGACTAGGGTTAGGATGCGCCGCACCTGATCCCGTTGGCCTAGCGCGACTCTACGTGGAAAGAAGAGAACAAGCTTCTCGCGCTGTGTAGTGCGACAGACGATGACGTTGATGCTTGCGGTACGAACTGAACACAATAAAAGTCAATAAATTCATTTAGCCGTTAACGTCAAGAATTTTGTGCCCTGCTTCTCAATTTTTTTTTAATTAATGCATCCATTAGAGTGTTACAACATAATCTTCCAAGCCTCGGCGAATACCCACAGTATGTACCGTTTCGCACTTGAGGAGGACAGGGGGAAAAATGAGAACATTTCAGCAGATATAAACAACAGCTACAACACCACAGCGATGCATGTGAATGTGGCTTTGGTTTCTGAACTTTCCTCGCCCGTAGTTGCACGTCAGTGTACGCCTCAGGCTGGTCAAATGTTTACGGGAATCCCCTAAGGTGGAGTAGATTTTGTAATCAGGGAGTAAATATTCATTGACGTCCACCCGATCGCAGCCATACGGCGACAAAGGACAGCTGTACAGCTTTCTCAGAAACTTCGTAGTTAAACATTCGTGCCGGTCCGGGGTTCGAACCCGGGACCACCACTTCACTGGAGCAGTCGCTCTACCAATAATAAGCGTAATAAGGGAGTATTGCGTAATAAAGTTGTATTTACGCCCTTATTACGCCACAGGCTCTAACCTTCGCGCATGCGCAATGACGTTAGGGTTTTAAGTGCTGCACTCGCGCGAAGCTAGAAGGCCCGTCGGCCTTTCGGGCACTAGAAGCGGTCCAGGGTCCGTACGCCAGGGGTTGTGAATGAGCGAAACTTTAAACGGTATTCCTCTCTTCTAGACCCCGGCTCCTTTCCTCACGCAGCCCGGGTAGCGCCAGCCGGGAAATACGGCGTAGTGAGCGCTATGCGTGCTCGAGTAATTGCACGTAATCGTTATTTAGAACCGTGACGTTATGTGCCCGTTAAATGCTGTCGCTTGCGCTGTTTGTTCCAAGGAAATTTATCGCACGGCAAGATTTGCTCTAAAGGGCATTAGCTCATCTGTCGGTTGCAATGCGGCCTCGGCGGCCCATTGATGCAGGTGCGCTCGGCCTATTTTCGTGATCGAAAACAAGTTCGGCATTTTTCAGCTAAATGTGTTCGGCATCCGCGACAGCTTTGCGGGGTCCAGTGCCTCATAGTGATGTTTTTATCCCCGGTGAGTGAAAGCCCATACACGACGTTGTTGGTGCTGAGGACTAGTTCATGGTTCCGGATCTCTTTCCCATTGGGAGCATTTCATTCGAAGTTGGCAGCGAAGCCCGTGCGGATTGATACTCGTCCACGTTCTGGTTGCTCGAAATTATAATATGGCATGGTTGACAAGCTAGAAGTGGCATGGACGCTTATACACGGCATTGGTGGTGCTGAGGGTTGGATGATGGTTCTGAATTCTGTCCCATTGGTTGCCTTTCAGTTGGTTGGTTGGTTGGTTGATTTATGGGGTTTAACACCCCGAAGCAACTCAGGCTATGAGAGACGCCGTAGTGAAGGGCTCCGGAAATTTCGACCACCTGGGCTTCTTAAAAACGTGCTCTGACATCGCACAGTACACGGGCCTCTAGAATTTCTCCTCCAAAGAAATTCGACTATGATGTCGACTAGAATTTCGACTATGATGTCATTAGCCAGCGTTTGTTCCCTCATCCACTCCGCCCGCTTCCGATATCTTAACGTTACACCTGTCGTTTTTCTTTCCATAACTCGCTACGATGTCCTTAACTTAAGCTGAACCCTCTTTTTTAGCCTCCACGTTTCAGTCCCATAGGTTAGTACCGGCAAGATACAGCTGTATGCTTTTCTCTGAGGGATATACGTTGATTTATTGGGGTTTGACGTCCCAAAGCGACTCATGCTCTGTGGGACGCTGTAGTGAAGGGCTCCGGAAATTTCGACCACCTGGGGTTCTATGACGTGCGCGGACATAGCACAGTACACGGAGTTCTAGAATTTCACCTCCATTGAAATTCAGCCGCCACAGCCGGCATCGAACCCGTGTCTTTCAGGCCAGCATCCCAGCGCCGTAAACACTGAGCCACCGCGGCGGGCTGAGGGATATAGGTAAACTGGCATTCATGATCTGAGAGAACCTGCCATATGCTCTCCACCCCATTCTTATTCGTCTAGTTATTTCCCTCTCGTGATCCGGGTCACCGGTCACTACCTGCCCTAAGTATACATATTCTCCTACTACTTCCAGCACCTCGCTACCAATTGCGAACAGCTGTTGAACCCTGATGAACATTACTTTGGTTTTCTGCATGCTAATTTTTAGATCCACCGTTCTGCTCTGCCTGTCTAACTCATTGATCATGCTTTGCAGCTCATGTCCTGAGTGACTTAGCAAGGCACTGTGATCGGCGAATTGCAAATTACTTTGGTATTCTCCACTAACTCTTATCGCCAACTGTTCCCATTTCAGGCCTCGGAATACCTCCTTTAGACAGGCTGTGAATAGCATTGGCGAGATCGTGTCCTCCTGCATGACGCCTTTCCTTTTTGGAATTTTATTGCTGGCTTTATGGAGGACTGTGGGAGCTATGCAATTGTTATACAGGGTGTTTCACCTAAGACTTTCTGCAATTTTTAAAAATAAGCTATTTGAATTAGATGCGTGCTTTTTCTGGCATAGCATTGTCAGTGGTGTAGTACATCATAATGCAGCTAAGACGTGCTAACTAGCAGGCTTGTTAACCAATATTTAATAGTTAACTTTTAAACTATTACCGTTGGGCTCCTTAATTATTGAGAGACATGCAGCCCACCGTAAGTAATATCCATATCCATTTTTAGAATTTCGAGAACGCGATTATCCTCGGCGCTGTGGCCCAACAAATTCTGGCTATTTCGACGAGTTAGGTTCACTGGAGAGGTTGCTTTGCCTGCAAGCTTCTCAAACCGCATGCATTTTGACGCGATGTAGGCGAAATTTGTTGGGCCACAGTGCCGAGGATAATCGCGTTCTCGAAATTCTAAAAACAGATATGGATATTACTTACGGTGGGCTGCATGCCTCTCAATAATTAAGGAGCCCAACGGTAATAGTTTAAAAGTTAACTATTAAATATTGGTTAACAAGCCTGCTAGTCAGCACGTCTTAGCTGCATTATGATGTACTACACCACTGACAATGCTATGCCAGAAAAAGCGCGCATCTAATTCAAATAGCTTATTTTTAAAAATTGCAGAAAGTCTTAAGTGATACGCCCTGTATATATCTTCCAATATAAAAAAAGTCATATCCATGAAGTCGTAACGCTGCACACCAGTTACAAGTTCGCTCTCAGCCGAAAGCATAGCTCGGAACAACGACTAAAATTGTTTTCACACCTTCATGCACGTCAAGACAGGCAGCAGCATAGTGAACGGGTTGTGTCTGACCAGGACAGCTATTAATAAGGGCACTATGTCCAGGTCAGTGCGCGTGCGCACAGCGAGATGCGAGAAAGTGAAGGCAGCGTTACGCAACAAGGACAGGGAAAGGAAAGCTAGACATGAAAACAGCTCAAGCTTCCTTTCTCTATCCTTGTGGAGCAGTGCTGCCTTCACTGCACGTGAATCCACCCTCCCAGGTCAGCCCTCAGCGCTGACCTAAATCCAAGAATACAGGGCGAATTCCCATGTTCAGCTGCTCAGATGGCGTACCGAGGCAGTAATTTTCGGCATTGTTTAAGTATTCCCATAAATTTCTCCTCCCGAGAAGCGACAGTGGCAGGGGGAAATGATGACGTGAGGTGAATGTTTTGGGAAAAGCCAGACTTTTGAAGCTCCATCTCCGGGCATTATAAGTTATCCGCTCAGTCGGTGGTTTGAAGCGTTCGCAACGGGATCACCCAAACGCAGCGGGATCATCCTTCCACATCGTTTGACAAATATGATGGCTCTCGTCTAGATGCGCCAAATCCCCGCAGTGTAACATAAGAGGACGTACCGGGGTTATATGCAGCCGATCCCGGGTGGAATGTTTAGGGAAACCCCCAAGGTGGAGTAGATTTGTAATAAGGGAGGAGGGCAGCTGTATAGCTGCATAAAGCAGCATGGCTTTCCTTTGTAGCCTTATGGAGTCGCTTGGGTGGATGCCAGTCAGTAATTACTCCCTTATTTCAGCCGATCCTGGAGGGTACACTCTAAGATTGCGGCAAGGGTGCTCGGCCATTCAGTATTTCCCAAATCGCTGCACCTATACCCGCTGGTGGCCAGACAACCACACCATGAATTTCATAGGTTACTTCAGTTATCCACTCGGCTGATATGTGACCACGGGCGCTTAATATTTACGGGGAGAACTTCATTATAAAAGCAAATGTGACTTGACTAATGCTCACTGGGGCAGATAAATGCTGGAACATAACTAAGTTATGGGATCTATCATTTCTCCCCTGACTTACATCGCATGACAAAACTCAGTGGTCCTACCAGTTTCCGGGTCAATCTGCACGACGGCGTAGCCTCCGAAGCAGGCCAGCCAGACTTTGTCGTTGAGGTCAATGGTCATGCCGTCCGGCACTCCCATCTCCTGGAAGCCGGGCGTCTTGTGGAAGTCAACCAGAACTCGGCGGTTGCCTGCGATGGTCCTCGCGCATTAAACAAAGCGCCGAGTTGAACCGCTATAAAACCGTGAAAAGACGACCGCTGAAATCGCTTTGCAACCACTGCCCTGTGGCGGATACATTAGTGGTGCGGGTGAGTTCTTCTCCTCTACCTTGACCTAAAATGGAAGGAAGTCTGGATAGCAAATCTGGAAGTATACTTTCCAGGTAGGCCGCATATGCACCCTTGCGACGTATCGCCGTTCAGCCAAGGAACGCGAACCATTCAGGCATTTGATTCACTGCTGCCACTAATGGGAACAGCTCTAAGAAGACGCAGGACAAGCCATAGAAGGAGCAGAACTGTACGTACTCCTTGTGGACTTGTTCGCCGCTTTCTTTCCGCTGGTTCCTTCAGTGCCATCTTGCAATTGAAGCCTTGCCTCGAGCACTTACAGAGCTGTGAGTGTCGAACGCCACATTTGGTATTTGTGCTCAAACTACGCGCACAGCTGGAATGGGGATCAAGAAAATGAATGTGCTTAATCATTGCTATATTGATGAGCGAGGTGCTGAGTTCCGATTTCCCGCAATTAAGTGAAGCGATTCCTTCATTTCAGATCTTACAATTTCCAAGGACATTATCCCGAAGCGCCATCTGTTGACAACCAGCAGCGAACACCGCGCAAACCCATGTAAATATTAACGCGACACCGATAAGGAGCTCATGTCCTAAAAAAATCCGTCGGCGGTGTCGTTGACGTAGTTGACCGTGAGCAAAAAATCTAAGCAAAATCTCCAGAGAAGCAATCTACGAAGTAGATGGGTCACCTAGGTCGCGTGACCCTGCGGCGTCATCACAAACTGCCCACCATGGCAGGTGGCAGTTATATTCATTATTATGCGAAGCATATTAAAGTAGGTTTTGGGCCTTCGCGCGACGCCCGGCGGTGGCCACCATTGACCTTCAAGTGACCTTCAAGTAGGTCACGTGACATGACGTCACGTGATGACGTCACACCGGCTGCAGATGGGGCCTCATATCGCGCCGTCGGTCGCCTCCCGGCGGTGGCCACCATTGACCTTGAAGTGAGATCACATGATGTGACGTCACGTGATGACGTCACACCGGCTGCAGATGGGGCCTCATATCGCGCCGTCGGACGTCGCCCGGCTGAGGCCTTCACGCTTCGGTTCGCGCCGTCGCACGCGACGCGGCGGCGGCGCCACCATCGCTACATCACGTGATATGTGACGTCACGCCAGGGATGAGGCGGCGCGCGCCCGCCGTCGCATCGGTCTCTGTGCCCGCAACCGCGCTAGCGTCTTTGCGCCGGGCGTGTATGCGGTCAAGTTGCCTCCAAACGCTAAGGACATGCTTCGCATCCACTGGGCTTAACCTTGATAAGCCTCCAATTTTTTGGTCGTTTGGAAAGAGCAACCTGGGCAGCACAAGGCTCACTAACCGCCGGCGCATCGATTAACCGCGGCACCACTGCAAGAATTATGCCCTGTCTTCGAGAAACAAGGCCCTTCTCTTACAGTTATAATGCGAAAATTGCGCGTGTCCACAGGGAGGGTACGGCGAGTTACTCGCTAGCTGGTTCGAGAAATGATTCGAGAAATGCTAATCGGGGATTACTCCCCGATTGTAATTCTAATCCACATTCGGTGATTGATCTAAAAAACTGCACTGTCCAGTACTTCTTTTCAGACTAGAGCAGAAAGAACAAAAAAAAAACAGCAACATCAAGTACAGATCCCGCGAATATTTTATTTATTTATTTATTTACACATACTGCAGTCATAGAGACCAAGCAGGGGGGCAACATTCAAAAAGCAAAAATAATATCAAACACTACGCAAATCCAGCGTTCCGGCAACAATAAAAGAAGAAAACCAAACAGAGGGCAATGATATTGTTAAGTTTACACATACAATAAGACACTCTTTTCAAAAGCAGCGGCATCCTGAGCCGAAAAGACATTTGCTGGCAGTGAGTTCCATGTTGTGATTGTTCGGGGAAAAAATGAGTTTTTGAACGTATTTGTGCGTGCAAAGTACGGGGTAAGGTTATGGTTGTGGCTATTGCGTGTCTGCCGTGTAGAACGGGGGGATATATAGGGAGCAGGATTAATATTAAATTGACTAGAGTAAAATGAGTACAAAAATTTAAGCCTTGCGAGTGCTCTCCTTCTTTCTAGAGTGGATATGTTCTTCGTAGACATCAGAACGGATGGCGAGATAGAGCTATGGTAAGCGTTAAAAATGAAACGGACGGCTTTTCTTTGGATCATCTCAAGTTTCTTTATATCCTTTTTTAAGTGCGGATCCCATACGACGGAAGCATACTCAAGTTTCGGACGAATTAGTGTGTTGAAGGCAAGTTGTTTAAGTTCAGAGGGAGCGTGTTTTAATTTGTGTCTTAGAAGGCCGAGGTTCCTTGAAGCAGACGAGCAAATGCTATTAATGTGGCTGGACCATGAAAGGCGATTTGTAATGGTGACTCCAAGATATTTGTATTCGCTCACCTGTAGCAGTGGAAGATTGTTTATTGCGTAATTAAAACTGTATGGTGCTTTCTTGTTAGTAACCTGAAGAAGAACCGATTTGTCGCTATTTATTTTCATGGACCAAAGGGTGCACCACTCTAGGACATTATTAAGATTTGACTGCAAGCATTCTTGGTCGGTAGTGCTGCTAATTTTCTTAAACAGAATGCAGTCATCTGCGAATAGTCTAATACTGACTTCGGACGTATTTACGGAGTTAACCAAATCATTGATATAAATAAGGAATAAAAGAGGCCCAAGTACGCTGCCTTGAGGCACACCAGAGGTAACGGGTAAAATACCTGAATGAGATTTTTTAACATCGACGAACTGTTTTCTGTTGGAAAGATAGGTTTTAATCCATTTGACAAGTGCTGTTGGAAGACCAAGATGCTGAAGTTTAAAGATGAGCTTATTGTGCATGACGCGATCAAACGCCTTGCTGAAATCTAAAAAAATGACGTCAACCTGTCCAGCATTGTCAATCGATGAAGCGAATTCATGAACTGTAGTGACGAGCTGAGTAACCGTAGATAAGCCTCTTCTAAAACCATGTTGAAAGGGAGACAGGATGTTATTTTTTCCAGAAATGACATAAGATATTTAGATATAACATGCTCCATAAGCTTGCAGGTACCTGAAGTTAGCGATATGGGACGGTAATTGTTAACGTTCAAACGATCACCTTTCTTAAAAATTGGAACAACGCGAGCTAAGCGCCAGTCATCAGGGACAACAGAATCTTTTAATGAAAGTTCGAAGAGGCGAGTTAAAATGTGGGCTAATGGTTCGGAATAACGGCGCAGAAACTCATTAGGGATATCATCAGGCCCCACTGCCGATTTCGTTTTTAAGTTTAGCAGCATGTTTAGTACGCCTTCATAGCTTATAAAGTCACCTGATATATATGAAAAGGAACTAAGAACATTCTTTTAAATATTACGCCATAATGCTGCGTGACAAGCACACACTTTTCTGTTTTCAAACTAGATTTCCTTTTTGGTGTGTAACACCCAAAAATTAGTAGAGAAAACTTATCAAAGAAATAACCACAGTTGGCCTCCTGTGGTGCAAACTGGTCGTTCCTTTGATATTTGAGGGACCTTTATGATATGGTGTAGCGCTACTGCGTACTGGCTTAAGTGATGGACAAATTTCAAAAGTAGCGAGTCCACATACCAACACCTCCTCTTAACTTCTCATCTGCGCAGCTTTCCACCTGGACGCCTCATAACTCAGCTGCCGGTGTACAGCAGTTCTAGTGTCTTAACAGGCGAGACTTCAAGGTACGAGGACTTTCGGGCGCGTCATTGCTGCACTCACTGATTTCACCCGTGGCGAGGTCGAAGTCAAAGACGTAGACATATCCGGGCACAGTGTCAACGTAGAACATGGTTCTGTTGTCGCATTTCCAGGTTATTCCGTTGGACAAGGATATCTTGCCGAGCTTGTGTTTCAGCTGTCCCTTGGAGAAGGACCAAAAATTGTTCTTCTCGGGTATCAGGTTCTGCACTCCCGTCGAGGACATTGATCCTGCTGACACAAAGAAGCGTATTCACCGTCATCCTGAACCGATGCCATTGATCGCTGGGTAAGTAAACACTTAAATCACCAACTGCACAGAAAGCACCACCCTCAAGCACTTTTCCGCGGAACATGCCCAACATTCTTGGAGAGAAATTTTTATTATGGGAAAAATTAAAGGTACTGGTGCATATATATTGATGGTAGCATTCCATTCTTCCGATATGTAGCAAAATCTTTTATAGTGGTCCCATCACTGGCACCGAGCAGTTAAGAGTAACATACAAAACCGACGGGGAACGCTTTTGACGATAGCAAAAAAAATGCAAGCCTCCTGACCTGACATCTGGGCATGTATTGATTGTTATATTGTAATCTTACAGTTTACAAAAAATTGCGCTCAAAAGCAATAGAGTGGAAGAACTTGGGGCAATTGAGAACCCCAGGTGGCTGGAAGGAACACGCAGGATTCCACCACGGCCTCTCATAGCGCAAGTGCAGCTTTGGAGTGTTAAACCGCATATAGTGGGCCGTAAAGTTTGCTCATCCTGCTAACAGGCAGAAACCAATCGGTATGCATGCAGAGCTCTACGCGTCGTTTCAAAA
Source organism: Amblyomma mixtum (assembly GCF_055824585.1). Lineage (NCBI taxonomy): Eukaryota > Metazoa > Arthropoda > Arachnida > Ixodida > Ixodidae > Amblyomma > Amblyomma mixtum. The sequence goes on from NC_143018.1 coordinate 87,410,842, forward strand.
TCACCGGTGTCTCCGGCAGCCTAATGCAACAGTATGTCGAGATTCTGGGGCGAAGGGCAAGATCAAGACATCTGAATGCAGGATACGACCCCTCACTCACCGATCCACAGGCGTCCGTTGGCATCGCACTTCCCGTCGTTGATGCGTGTCTGCACCGTAGATTCGGGGTCCTGCGTCTCGACCAGTAGCTGCTTCTCTTGCGTGTCCAGGTTAAGCCGGTAGACGCCGCGCTCCATGCACAACGCCACCAAGCGGTTGTTTTCGGCGTACGGGATGGCATTGCCCACATCGCCTTCTGCGGGGGTGTAGACAGGTGCATCTTAAGAGGTGATATACCGGCACTAAAAATAAAGCGCTGTAAGTGGTCCATACACTGCTTGACCGTATTTTTGATAACCTTGGTGGTAGTCGTTAGATTAAGCCTTGGGATAGCGCGCTGCTGGGGTACTCCATCCAAGCAATGGGCACAAATTTAAGGCACCGTCTTGTAGTGTATTCCTGCAGCCCAATGTCCCATGGATCAATAGCAAATAGGCTGCATTCTTTCCTTGGTATGTTCAGCCTCTCGATAACCTGTACCACTCTTATACAAATCAAGTTCATAGAATATACAAACCTGACAGCATCGACTGTTTTTTAAATCACGTGATTCTACCGGTATCTTGTAGGCTGAGGTTATCAGCTTGAATCTTCCTGACTGCATTCGTGCCTCAATTTTAAGCATTCAGGATGGCCAGGAGTAAAAATATTCGCCGTAAACAGCGTTCCAATTCTTGTTAAAGCAGTGAGCCGAATTTCGTAATTGCGCATACTTTTTTACGAGCATGCTGCGGTAAAACAAATGCGCTGGCGAAAAAAATGCGGACAACTATAGCGGTGGCTCGATGGGGTCGCACAGGACTGGCACGACCTCCTAATCACACTTTAGGCCCTCGTATGACTGACCAGAGGCCTGTGGTATGGTATGGGATATAGGTGTATGTTTTCCTTGTGTTCATAAGTTCTCGAGTTCGTATCATGACTTGTGAAAGTTTCTTGCTATATGTAATTTGTCACGTGTTCCTGCAGTTCTGAGGCACAGTTCCTCAGTTTACTTGCTTTTACACTATCGTACAGTGGACGGGTACTATCTTGTTGCGCTCATAATGGCCTAATAGCTGTATCCTGTACTAAATATACATAGAGTTGTGTATCAGTTGCTTAGTTCAAGAGATGGTTTTTGAATATTGTGTGGCATCGTTGATGAGCTGGAATTTCTTCTGCTGTGCTTTCGCTTCTTAAAATTCTCCAGCCACCGACATGTGCATTGCATGCGAACGAATTACAGAATGAATGTGTGCTTTGTTCGAGTATAAAAGGATATTTCGCTAGCAAAGGTAAGTATAATCTAGACCATAACTGATCTCAGATTAAAATAGGTAATACTAATTACCGATGAGGCATCTTCACTCCTGAGCTGTGCACTAGCACTGATACTCAGCAAGTTTTCTCGAAAGAGCCCTTCCCGTAAAACTGTGCTACTCAGTAGAACAAGTCATCTATTGCCACTAAAACCCAGCCCCTGGTGCCAAGTGCAGCAGTCTAATATGACATCCAATAAGCAGTCTAATAAGCCGGCTTTTGGTAGCAGGGTTCCCCTGTTCGGTCCTGACAGCAGTCTCTTAGGCCATCCTTCAGAAGTGCAAACGGGGAGCAGGACGAAAAACGGCTGATGCTCCTCAAAAGACCCCTAGGCCTGAGGTTGTGCCCTACCTCCCAAAATCTCGCAAAACCTGAAAAAAAGACACTAGCAGGCATGTTTTGTTCTCGGCTCCAAACAAGTTGGGAAAGCTCTGTCCACGCAGTGGAAATGCAAAAAAGCGTGAGTGCCTGAAAAGCACCAGAAGCCATTAGTAAGGTGTTCCACTGAAGTAGCTGGTCTATTCCATTCCCATGTCCTGTGGAAAGTTTTATGTCGGCCAAACTGGACGTTATGTCAATGGCCGTCTAGGAGAACACGCCCTAAAATTGGAAAAGAAATATGATCAATAAAAGCATCTTCTTGCACACGTAAGTAAATGTGAAGCCCGTGTGGCACGGTTTGAAGAGACAAAGGTTCTTGGAAAGAGTAAAGACAGGATAGCACGGATTAGCCTAGAAGCCTACAACATACGTAAACAAACTTGGCAGCGCGAGTGCGTCAGCGAACAGTCTTTATCTCTCTTCCAAGCTGAGATTGGCTTTCTTAATGCAGCCTACCTGTTGATACGGTGGGAAGATATACAAAAGTGTGATACCCTTGCATACCCGCGAATACGTTCTTGATTTGATGGCTCTTTGACAACCCTTGTTTTTTTTGTGTGTTTGTCATCATTTCCGTCCCGACCCTTCCGCCTATATAAGGTGTGGCCTTCCGCCAATAAAACTAATTGCACGGGCCTGCGCTGTGTTTGTGTTTCGGCTGTCTTGTCTGTATCTTTGTTTGCGCAATAAACCCTTCCACATCAAGATGAACTACCAGCTCGCCCAACAGAAAGTTTTAATCCCAATACCATTCTTCATAGATAAAACGTGAACATGAAAGACAGCACGAGGACAATTATGTTATGGAAAGATAGAACTTCTGGGGCCGTTCCAAGCTGTCGTGAGTCGTTCATACGTTCTGTTACAATTCACCAGTGGCTATAGTGAACATATAAAGCCTTTCGCACTAACCGGGCCGGGATACAGGTTCAAAGGTGGCCTTATTTTTATTCAGAAAATCGATATCGGCACAGCCTCCACTTCCCACACAGATTGCCATACCGGCCGCTGAGGACATCATAAATGCTAGGTAATTCAACCTTAACAAACCAAACTTTAAACTAATATCTCATTTTCAGTGCAAGGGTAGTGGGCAACTTTTTTTACTTTTTATGAAACGTAACTCTGAAGCTAGAAAGAGCCTAGCCCCCATCAGACGCTGTTAAAGGGAGACTGAAGCACTTTTTCTGAAAATCGGGCTGGCAGCGGCATCCTATAGTTTTCCATACTGTATGCTGGAATATCGCATCCAAATAAGGCAAAAACAAGCGCGAATTGCCTTTTTTAGCCGAAATATGCGGCCTGTGCCGCGGGGCACGCCGCGCGGCGCGCCGCCGCCCGTGATTGGTCAAGAGAGGTCGTGACGTCACTTTGAGGACTGGAGAAGCTGCCGATGCGGATCTGGCGCTGCGTTGGGGGCAGATCGCAGCTTTCCGTGTCGTTGTAACAGCGAATACGGTGACTATTTTTTTTACTGACCACCGAAGAAAAGGATACTACAGTTTGCTCATTCCACGTATCGCCTGAAACCAAAAAAGACACAAGCAAAAAATTCTATGCCTAGCACAAGCATACGCCAGCGTCAAAGACGCGATGCAGCACAACATCGGCTCGTATTCTCGGAAAGGAGGGAGGGCGCCACCAGCGCCACCGTGATCGGCTGTGCGCACACCGAGCTCCAGCAAAATCACGTCTACGTCCAGGTTCCTGACCTCGGATCGCCACCAACCGGTCTATAGGAGTGCTACTTCATCGCCTGTACGCCTGGTAATCAAAATTCCAAGCGTTCTGCGCCGTTTTCTGGCACATCAGCATCTTGCTGGCCGCCCACGCCGGGCGCGCTAAGCCAAGCCTACATCTGCACCGCCGGGGCAACGCCCCCCGCGCTCGCCAGCATGCTCGCAGCCGGAACGGCGGGGAGCTCGCCTAGCCAGTCAGCAGCCCAGGCGCTGAATCACAAGCACTGTGCTCTCGCGGCGCCCCGGCAAGCCACCGCAGCCACGATCGTCATGAAATTTGCGAACCACCTCAACCTCGGCAACACTTTATTCCCTGTGCCCTGTCGGTCCGTCATGGATTCCGCCCGCCTAACCAAGACTGAACGTGACAATACCTACATCAAACTCCGCACCTCGCAAAACATCCTGGCCATCGATACCCACCGCCCAGCCGCTGCTGACAAGCTGCTTCAACTCAAGCAAGTTTCACTGAACAACACCCAGTACGAAGTCACCTCGTACGTAGCTAACGACCCCCTTAACGCCCGTGGTGTTATACACGGCATCACCATGGACTTTACCGAAGACGACTTTGCCGCTAACCTTCGTGTTGACGGCACCCGACTACTAAGCGCCCGCCGTCTCGGTCGTACCAACACACTTCTGCTCACCGTCGAAGGGCCCCGTCTACCACGCTGTGCCGTCTTCTACAGCGGAGTGTACCGCGTCTACCCGCAAAAGCCCCACAGCAAACAATCCACGCATTGTCACGCCATAGGGCACCGTGCCGACGTCTGTCCTAACAAGCCTAGCCTTGTTCGGTGCTCGATTTGCAGCCAACCGTTTCCTCCTGATCAAGACCCAACGACTACCCCACATGAATGTGAACCACACTGCTGGAACTGCAAGGGCGACCACACACCGTCTCATCCTGAGTGCCCCGCAAGGAAAGACGCCGACGCTGCAGTCCTAAAGTGGCACCGCGCCCAACGACGCCATCGCGCCCGCGCCGCCCCTCCACCCCCTAAAGCCGACGCGACCATCTGGCCGCCCCTGCCTACCTCGAACCGCTACGAGGCCCTTCAGCTCTCCTGCAGCAGCAACAGCAGCAGCAACAGCAGCAGCAACAGCAGCAGCAACAGCCCGGGGCACGAGACCGAGCAAAGAAGTCAATCTCGAACCAAGCCCTCTGCCAAGCGGCCACCGTCCACCACTTCTGGTGCGGCAACCAGCACCTCCACCTCCTCTACTAAACCGCAAGCTTCCGTGATGCAGTCAGAGACTCCACCAAGTCACCAGGTGAGCGGTCCATCTCCCACATCCATCGCACCCCCTCCCCCGTCCTTCAAACACCGGTTTTACTCACGTCCCTCCACACCTACTCCACTTTCACCCCTCCCTACCGACAACGCTATTGCTCTCATACAGCAATCCCTTGCTCCCGTCCTATTGGCCTTACAACAACTGATGGCTCGCGTCGAGCAACTAGAGCACCATCTCCTCTCCCTCGCGTCCTCTGCCCCATGCTCTCCCGACACAGACTCCAATGCTCCCCCTCGAAAGCGCGCAAGCGCCCCTCCTGTGCCTAACCTCGACACCATGGAGGAAGACCCGCATGATGAGTGATATCATGCGACACACATCTCCACCCCAAAACCCTCTAATTATTTGGCAGTGGAACTGCCGCGGTTTTCGTCGCAAGAAAAATGCCCTCTTGCAACACATGCGGATTACTGGCGTTAACCCAGACGTCATCGCACTGCAAGAAACGCACGGTGCCTTTTCTCTTCCAGGTTACGACCATTTTACTCAGCCAAGTATAGTCATGAAGAGAAAAGGACATCAAACGCCCCCTCCTCCGCCGATTTTGACGGTTACATACATACGGCGCACGATACCCACCATTCAGGAAGATACATCCCACCTCAACTCCGGGACGAAAGAGCATGTCCTGACACACTCCACCTATCAGGGTCACCGTATCACCATTTTAAACTGCTACTGGACTCCCTCCGACTCTAAAACCAGCATCCCACCTTTGCATACGGCCCTCCCTGCCTCTAATGTCCCTACTACTTTCGTCCTTCTTGGTGACTTCAACTGCCCACACCCTGCATGGGGATACGACCGTACTTCAGCCTCCGGACGAAAACTCGACCGCTTCGCCAGTATTCATCACCTCACCCTCCTGAATGACACGTTCATGCCTACACGTCTAGGATGTGGAGCACAATCCGACACAAACCCCGACCTTGCATGGATTCGCAGCGATCTCCGCGCTTTTTGGAGTAATACGGGTGACACGATGGGGAGTGATCACTGTATTCTTCAGATAACGTTCACGTCCCAGCGACCCTCCAGACCACCCGGAACACATCTACCTCCCACTATGCTCGTAGACTGGCCAAAGGCTCGGCCGGCCCTCGACTCATCAGTCTCACTCGAGGACCCCGAAAAATGGTGTAGCGCCATTATGGAGACCGTCTCCCAACACACCAAACATATCCACCGATCTCCCGACTATCCATACATTGACACACACCTACTTGGGCTATGGAAACAACGTCGCCGGGCCATAAAAGCTTGGCGCAACTGTAGATCTAGCCACGCACTGAAAAGAAAAGTTGCTGAACTAACGCAAGCAGCCCAAGAATACGCCGACCAACTAGCCACGAACAACTGGCTTCAGCTCTGCGATGACATGGTCGAGAGACTCCACACTCCAAAAGTCTGGCACATTATGCGCACTCTACTTGGACAGGGTAAACCTCGTAACACACTTCAAAAGCTACAGTTGGCCCTCTCCGTCTCACAAGAAGAGCTGGCTGAGCAAATCCGAAATCAATTTTACCCATCCTCTACTTCTCCTGCCAGCTCCCCGTCATACCCTTACACCGAAGAAGAAGCAGACGAGCAAGGAATGAATTCTGACTTCACATTCGCCGAACTTCAGGCTGCTCTACGCTCCCTTAAGCGAAACACAGCACCCGGCCCAGATAAAATTACCTATGGTATACTCCGTAACCTCCCCGATTCAAAACTAGACGAACTTATTCAGATCATTAATACTGTTTGGCGCTCCGGGAAAATTCCCGCTGCGTGGAAAGAGGCACACGTAATTATGATTCCGAAACCAGGAAAATCCTCTGCGCTCATCACTAACCTCCGACCTATATCCATGACTTCTTGCCTAGGGAAGCTGATGGAGAAGATGGCCCTTACCCGCCTCGAATGGCACCTGCATACCAATCGCTGTCTTGCTCCCACTATGTTCGGATTCCGCGCCCACGTATGCACACAAGACATTGGACGGCAAATCTATGAGGATTTGTACGCCTTCCCAAGCAGCGCACAGCTTCGAGTTTTGACCGGCGTGGATATCAAAAAGGCTTTTGATAATGTCGCCCACTCCGCAATTCTCACCAACCTGGCAGACACTCGGCCTGGGGTCCGCATGTTCAACTACATCAAAGACTTTCTTACAGACAGGACCCTCCGAATCATTGGCCCCGACAGCACACCTTCCGCCCCCTTTCCCCTCACCGCAGGTACACCACAGGGATCCATTCTTTCACCTATGCTTTTCAACTTGGCAATGAAAGAACTGCCCCGAAAACTCGCTGAAATTCCTGCCTACGCCACGCTATATATGCGGATGATATCTCTCTCTAGTCTACCACAGGAAACGCCGGGGAACTAGAATCCACTTTGCAGCAAGGCCTCGACGTCGTTCAGGAGCATGCACGCCGCTTAGGTATGAGTTGTTCCGCCGAAAAGTCGGAATACATCGTGGTTTCTAACGCTCCTCAAAAAACCGCTTCTTCCTACCGCGAACTCATTCAACTCTCTCTCGCGCAAACCCCTATTCCCCGACGGAGCCACATCAAGATCCTTGGCTTCACTTTTCAACAAGATGGCAAGTGAAACGTGTGGCTTAGCCAACTCCTGCAACAACTGAACCAAATTCGCCACATGCTGTCCCGTATATCTCGTCAAAAGCATGGACTCAGAGAACACGAACTCCGTCGAGTTATAGAAGCACTCGTTTATTCGAGGGTCATGTACGCCTACCCCTATCAACGCCTCACATCCTCTCAAGTAAGCAAACTGGAAGCGTCTCTGCGTCGCTTCACTCGATTAGCCATGGGAGTTCCCATCTACGCCGCAAATGCTCTGATCGCAGACGCCGCCATTTTCAACTCCCTCGAAGAACGCGCAGCAGCACACCACCGAGCCCAGATACACCGTCTCTCTACCTCCGAGCAAGGCAGAGACCTCCTCAGCCTTTTCGGACACACCATTTCCCAACTACCCTCGCTTCAACCATCTGCTCCCCCGTGGAAAAGCCTCCCGCGTCTTACTGTAAAACCCATTCCACGCCACATGTCTCCAACGATAAATCCCGGGCGGCGTGAAGCACTGGCGAACCATTTACCCGCACTGGGCCACGACACTTACTATACCGATGCCCATATCCTCGAGCACCAAGTAGTTACTGCAGTAGTCGGCCCTCGAAGCACCTCCACGCATCTCCACACAGGAGTGCCCTCCTCAACCGACGCAGAAACGCTGGCCATAGCAGAGGCGATTACGCTTCACGACCACCTTTCCTCCACCATCACCATACGTGCAGACTCTCAGGCTGCCATACGCTCATTCGAATCTCAAAAACTCCCTCCCCATATCCTAGACACTTTGCTGCAATACCTAACAGCCCACCCTACGCTCCATGTCCGCCTTGACTGGATTCCTGGTCATCAAGGTATACCGGAGAATGAGCTTGCTCATGCTCTGGCCCGTGAAAAAATATCACCGGGCCCTCCGACTGCCTGGCCAGCCCATTATAATCCCAAGGCAGACCGCGCTACACACCGACAGGACCACCGCGAACACCTTCGCAATTTGCGCCACATGCGATGAACCCTTCCGTCACCCTTCCATTTCCGTTGCCGTGCTGACGCCACTCTAATTCGACAGGCACAGACTAACTCCCTTCCCTGCGAACTGTATTCCCACTACATCCTTCATAAACCGGGCAAACCCGCCTGTCTCGTGTGCGGGGAGCGCCCCTCAAACATTCATACATATTGGTTATGCCCCCGCGCCACTAACTCTCATACCATACCTTCCTCGCATACCTTGCCTCCCCCCTTTCACCTCACGTGGGCCCGATGGACCGCTCCACCAACCTCTCTGCAGCCCACCCTCTGGCCGCTCCTCGCCGCCCACATCCGACGCATCCAAGGGACACGTGGCCCCACTCCGCCACCGCCGATAAATAACGCCCACCAAACGGGCAGATAAGAAGGCTCGGACTTGAGCTGAAAAATAAAAGTTATCTCTCTCTCTCTCTCTCTCGGAAAGGAAGGGGTGCGAACAATACTCAAGTCAATTACCACCACCGGACGCCTCCTGGCTCGCCCGGAAGAGCGTCATCCTAAAGAAAAGGCCCAAAGCACTGTGTAAATCCTGTTCTCAGTACCCGGCGTTGCAGGTTGGGGCAAGAAAGTATTTCAAGTGAACGATGAAAGAGCACAAAGTTGGTGTCAAAATTAGCGAAGCGCAGTGGCCAAGCACTGCGAGGCATGCGACCACAAGATAGTGACGCAATCATGGTGCGCTGGAAACCAAGCCAAATACGCGCACAAATACGCTTCACTCCTGGCGCGTTCAGCAGATGCCAGAAAATATTAATCGCTGCCTCGGAAACGTTCGCCCTTCCTAGATTTTCAGTTTAGGTTCAGTGAAGTAGTTGCCAACTATATGTGTGTTTAAAAGCCAAGCTAGCTGCAACTCGACCGCTGCCACAACTTGATGAAGAAACCGAGTAAGGTTGCGGTGTTTTTTTGCAAAAACTCGGTTGGAATTCATTTCTCTCATAAATTTGCATCCGAAATCAACGTCGAACGCTTTCATTTTAATTGCTTAGCTAGGATTAAACGAGATGCCGCATATGAAGAGCTTCGATGCTTGCTTACTTTGCTTTATTGTGATTTGCTCTGCTTGCTTGCTTGCTTGCTTGCTTGCTTGCTTGCTTGCTTGCTTGCTTGCTTGCTTGCTTGCTTGCTTGCTTGCTTGCTTGCTTGCTTGCTTGCTTGCTTGCTTGCTTGGACACGTCGAACCGAGTATAAAATCACTAACCGAGCCTTGCTGAGCACGTCTCAGGTGGTCTGGCCGCACCTAAGCTGAGGAGAGCGACACATGCTTAAGCCTCTATAAGGTTTCTTCAGGGGCTAAGTGAGCATGTTTCTACTTTTAAAAGAGGCGCTTCTTCAGAATGGTGACACGCCTCTTATGCGCGAGGAAATCGATGGAACTGTGTCATGGTTCAGCCGCGCCTTTTCGACAGAAATCTCCAGAGATCACACTAGGACAAGCTCTGCCTGTAGCCGCTCTTACGAAAGTGTTTCGAGCAGAGTAAGCTTGCTTTAGTCGGCTTGAACTCTTCGTCACAGCAGCGAGCGGTTGCGCTGCGAGCTTGTGGTCTTGCGGAAAAGAGTGGAAGACGACACAGACTCGGCCGTATTTGTTCGTGGACACGAACGCAGAGTAGCACCTGTTGAATCTGATTCTCAAGGTCGGCTGACACGCTTTGTACGTCGCAACGCACGTAGTACGAGGAACAACGCATGCAGCACGAGAAACAACGCGCGCTGAAAGCGCGCTCGGGTGCGCCGAAGCATCCCCGGCTCCTCAACATGACGTCACGCAGGCCGACATGGACGAGGTTTCCCTCTCTGTTCCCCTCTCGTGCGCTCGCGCGGGGCGCGGGAAATTTAAACATCGCGTTTTAATTGGTGACTGAGCCACTGTTTTAGCCAAAATCGAAAAAATAATTTCACAGACGTGATCAGCAATGACACTACTTCAAAACCCTAGAAGGTTAGCCGATTCGAAAACCGCCTCAGTATCCCTTTAAGCTTTATAATGAAGTTGATGCTTTGGTTGTGTATATGTAATTCTGAAGGCAGAAACAATAATATTCCTTGATTGCTATAAACAGCCAATTACATCAAGAAGACGTCAGCAATCATCGTACCCTAGTAGTTGTCCAGCTCCAGTATTAAAGTACAATGCAGACAGTAAGCATTTATGATGGCAGTGTAAGACGACGACAGCGTACTGCTGTCGCAAATGAGTCACAGTACAGATACCCGTCTCAGTGACGGATGAATGCAAGTGGCAGCGGCTAAGTGTACGACCTCTTTGAAAAGACACCTGGTGTATATTATGTAGACGTAGCAGGCCCATCGCCCACGGGATTTTACACGGCCGCTGTCGTTCACCAGGAAGTGCACGTTGATGCGGACTCTCTTTTCGAGCCCCGAATTCAATGCGAGCCGAGGAAGTAGCGATAGCGCTTGCTGCCGCCCACGCCAATTCGAGAATCATCATTACGGACTCCCGAAAAGCATGTGATCATTACTTGGCAGGGGAGATCTCCCCCTTAGCTGCTTGTATTCTAAGACGGACTGCCACTGATCCAACACCCAAAAGAATCATTTGGGCTCCTGGCCACCAGGGCTTACGAGGTAATGAGGCCGCTGACGCGGCTGCCCGAGCGCTTACTCACCGGGCTCCTCATCCCAGCTCTTCTGGCTCGGAGACTAACCAGCCGCTGCTGCGATTCAAGGAAATTATAACGCATTATAGCGACATCCACCGCCTTTTCCCGGCCCCTGCAAAGGGGCTGAGTAAGACGGAGGAGCAAACTTTAAGGCGCCTGCAGACAGGTACTCTACTCTGTCCTGCAATCTTAAAGCATTACGATCCTAACACGGATTGGCGATGCCCACACTGTGGGGAGACCTCTGATATCTTCCCCATGGTGTGGGCATGTACTCAAAATCCCCACCTCCCCCCTTCCCCTACCCCTTCCAGAGAGGCATGGGAGACTGCCCTTCTCAACTGCTCCTCGCTTGAGTACCAAAGGGCTCTGGTGAAACGGGCTAGAGACGGGGCATTGTCATGCGGTGTCCCGGACTAGGGACGCCGACCATGTAGCGGGGCCACTCTGTGGCTCCCAAACTCTATTTCAGTAATTAAAAGTTTTCACCACCACCACCACCACCACCCCTGCCTAGAGTGGAAACACCAATATTGCTCCGCTCATGCGATTGAACCATGAAGTCGATGTTCACAAGTATTAAGGCGAAAGCCTTTAATGTCTCATCGTTGTAAGCAGCAGTTGTCGACAGAGAATGTCACGCTTTTCAGTTGGTCGAAACGGTCGTGACGTCACAGTGCGCCAATTTCAAACGGGGCCAATTGTACTTTGGCTAGTAACCATGCAACCAATTGAAGGGATCATATAGACATGCTCCAAGTAAGTGGGACTGAGCGTAGTTAATTGATTAATTACCCAATTAGCCTAATTAACTTCTCTAGTCAGGCCATATAAATAAATAAAACCTAGTAAGAAATTGGTCGAGCTCGGGAATCGAACTCCGGTCTTCGGAGTGCGAGACGAGGATGCTATCCACTCCGCCATGCCAGCTCGATGGTTTGGAATGAACAAAGGCACGTCTAGTGAATACGGTGTCTTCGCTCACTGCCATACTCCTCCCTTCCCTTCCGGCGAGGTTTAGGTGTCCACCGAGATATGAGAGAGAAATACATTTCCTTTCCTCAAAAACCAATTTACCGACAAGCGAGGCGTAGAACCGAATGGGCGATGGCGTTCTATGGACTCCCTGGCAGCGTTGCAAGACGCTCTCGCGTTCCACTCTTGGAGGCGAAGCTTAACATCCTAACCACACATCAGTGACCACACTTTAGGTCAAAAAAGTGCACCCCCCCCCCCCTGAATTTTGACGGGTGTCCACCGAGATATGTGAGACAGTTACTGCGTAATTTTCTTTCCTCAAATACAATTTTCATTTTCTTCATTACGGGCCATCTTCGTCTTTCTTCTTTCACTCCCACTTCCTCCGTTCCTCTACGGTGCGGTTCAGGTGTCCACCGAGATGACAAAGATTTACTGCGCCATTTCCTTTCCTCAAAAACCGTTGCGTTGAAACAGCAAGGCACCGCGCCGAACGGGTGGTGGCGTTCCGTGGACTCCCTGGCAGCGCTACAACACGCTGTCGCGTTCCACTCCTAAAGGCGAAGCTTAAGCTTAATTAGCAGTTAATTAGTATCCAGGCATTAATCAGTAATTAACCATTAATTAGTGATTTGTCATCACTTAGTAATTAGTACTCAATTACATGCGACGCCACCAGTACCACAGAAGCACTGAAAGTGGTGCGGAAAACGCTTTCGCCTCTACGCACTTTAGACAGTCAAAGTGCCGCCTGAATTTTTTTTTCAATCTGCTTAGCGCCTTACACCGCAAGGAATTTTATGCGAAGCATATTACTAGAGCTACACTACAGCCCGTCGAGCGCGGCGGTGGAGCTACCATTGACCTTTAGCGTGACCACGTGACACCACGTGACAACATGACGTCATAGCAGAGGAGATATGGGCTGCCGGCTCGCGCGGTCGGCCGCGGCGGTGGAGGCTCCACATCAGAGGCGCTGCAGCTGACCACGTGACGCTACAGCAGCGGTATAAAGCTGAGCTTGCCTCTCTCTCTCCTTCCTCTGATCTTTTAACTCTCCTCTATCTGCACGTGGCAGCAGTGGTGGCTTGGCTCGAGCCAGTAGCAGGCCCGTGCAATTTCTTTTTCATCCTTCTCTCAGTCACAACAACAACAACAACAGCTCTCCGGGCACTTACGAGGCGGCCAGGTGTTGGGATGCCGCCTAGAAGCAGGGCTGATTTGAACGAGAAGCGAAAGCTTCAGCGTGCCACAGAGACCTATGAAGAGCGGGATGAACGTCAACCAAGGAAAGCCATGTATTACCAAGCCTAGCCATCAATATGCTTCGCATCTGACTGGACTTAACCTTAGCTAAGCCTTAGCCATTTTTTCTTTCAATGCGTAATAGGTGATTTCACGAAATATACGTCAAATGCATGACCAAAGGCTTTACCGACACAGTAGTGTGAAAAAAATCTCTGCCTCTCCCGTAACCGAGAGCAGAGTAAGCATGAAATGTTTACGGGCATAACACGAAGTGTACGCGGACAGGACGAGACGCAGGCCTGACAAGAATGTATATGCAGCGCGTTCGAAACTGTCTAAAGTGCGTAGAGGCGAAAGCGTTTTCCGCACCACTTTGCCTATTATATGTCACACTGGTGACGTCACTAGTGGATTACGTCGCACATAATTGATGACGAAGTAATGACAACTTACTAATTAGGGACTAATTACTGGTTAATGACTAAATACTAACCAACTGCTAATTAATAACGCTTAATCTTCGCCTTTAGAAGTGGAACGCGACAGCGTGTTGTAGCGCTGCCAGGCAGTCCACGGAACGCCACCACCCGTTCGGCGCGCTGCCTTGCCCTTTGAACGCAACGATTTTTGAGGAAAGAAAATGGCGCAGTAATTCTGTCATCTCGGTGGACACCCGAACCGCACCGTACAGGAAGGGAGGAACGCCACCCCCCCGTTCGGCGCGAAGCTACCGGCGCTTGTACGTCGGTCCTGTAGGAGGGCTTAGAGAGTCTCGTTAAATCTCGTAAGGTGCCCGGATGTTCTCGTTTCAGTGCCCGGATGAGCGGAATTCAGTGTCCGGATGCTGGCTCTCGGTCTCGGCGTGACGTCACGACACTGCCGACAACGGGAGCTAAAAGCATTTCATGCTTTAAAAAACGAAGGGCGAAGGATATACACAAGATTCATATCTGTTTTCTCGCGCTAATGCACCTGCAATGAACACATACCAACAAGCCAAACGTTCAGGCCTATTAAGACAGCAATGGTGTTCCTCTTCAGCTATTCGGATCTAGGATTGAGCAAGGCTGTTGCAAAGTAAGATTCGAAGTCAGTCTCATCTGTCCGTCGGTTTCTGATTGTCAGGGCCTAAGGTTGCTGCGTGCACTTCTATAAATTCGGTTCGTGCTTGTGCAGCATCAGGGCCTTGAACAGCAAGACAGACCTCTAACTTGTATGTGTTATTAATGAAAAGTGGATGCATCTGCGCCCTTAACTTTGTTTAATGGTCATATGTGGAGTCTAAAGAAATTGCAGGAATTGGAGGCTGACCTCTCCGTTGATGTATGTTTGCTATTTTTGCGCCATTACACTCTCACTCATAGTAATGCTTACTCATCATCGTCATCAGCCTGACTGCGCCCACTGCAGGGCTCTCCAATTAACCATCCCCTTTGCCAGCTGCGGCCGCCGGGTCCGAGCAAACTTCTTAATCTCATCCGCCCACCTAACTTTCTGCCACCCCCAGCTACGCTTGCCTTCTCTTGGAAACCACTCCGTTACCCTTAAAGACCCCAGGTTATCTTGTCTCCGCATTACATGTTCTGTCCAAGCTCATTTCTTCCTCTTGATTTCGGCCAGGATGTCTGTAAACCGCCTTTGTTCCCTCACCCATTCCGCCCGCTTCCGATATCTTGACGTTACACCTATCATTTTTCTTTAAATAACTCACTGCGTTGTCTTTAAGTTAAGAGTTCAGAGTAGTGCGATTTTACTTTGTTCATTGCTGATTCCACGTCTCAGTCCATGCAATAAATTTGAATTTTATATTGCTGGACTCCAACTCTGCTTAGGCCGCAAGCGATGATCATTACTGGTAAATAAACCAATAACCTGCCCCAGCAACGTGCGATCGACTAGTCCAAGATGATGTCTTGGAGCACCAGTCTTTATCTTACTCCCTGACTGAACCACATAGTCACATACTGCATGGTTTCTAACATCCGTGTACGGCACAGTTAGTCGTGACTTACCCAACTTAATTACTTCTGTCTCTTTGCGGAGGTCGGGGTCGTACCGCACCAGCTCCCTCCCAAGGCAGTCAACGTGGAGCAGCGTAGAGCTGCGGCCGTCCCAGTGGGGTCCTTCGCCCAATAGATTCTTGCGGGTGCTGGCCACCTCTACTTTCATCTCGGAGGCTTTCGACTATACGACGAAGGTGCGATAAGGAGGAAACGCAGGCTTATGAACCGAACTGCGCTTGCCCACTGCTGCCCCAACCTGGCTGAGGCACAGAAAGTGTTGGAACTTCTTCTTCGAGACACGCAGGCTTATGAACCGAACTGCGCTTGCCCACTGCTGCCCCAACCTGGCTGAGGCACAGAAAGTGTTGGAACTTCTTCTTCGAGACACGCAGGCTTATGAACCGAACTGCGCTTGCCCACTGCTGCCCCAACCTGGCTGAGGCACAGAAAGTGTTGGAACTTCTTCGAGACACGCAGGCTTATGAACCGAACTGCGCTTGCCCACTGCTGCCCCAACCTGGCTGAGGCACAGAAAGTGTTGGAACTTCTTCTTCGAGACACGCAGGCTTATGAACCGAACTGCGCTTGCCCACTGCTGCCCCAACCTGGCTGAGGCACAGAAAGTGTTGGAACTTCTTCTTCGAGACACGCAGGCTTATGAACCGAACTGCGCTTGCCCACTGCTGCCCCAACCTGGCTGAGGCACAGAAAGTGTTGGAACTTCCTCTTCGAGACACGCAGGCTTATGAACCGAACTGCGCTTGCCCACTGCTGCCCCAACCTGGCTGAGGCACAGAAAGTGTTGGAACTTCTTCTTCGAGACACGCAGGCTTATGAACCGAACTGCGCTTGCCCACTGCTGCCCCAACCTGGCTGAGGCACAGAAAGTGTTGGAACTTCTTCTTCGAGACACGCAGGCTTATGAACCGAACTGCGCTTGCCCACTGCTGCCCCAACCTGGCTGAGGCACAGAAAGTGTTGGAACTTCTTCTTCGAGACACGCAGGCTTATGAACCGAACTGCGCTTGCCCACTGCTGCCCCAACCTGGCTGAGGCACAGAAAGTGTTGGAACTTCTTCTTCGAGACACGCAGGCTTATGAACCGAACTGCGCTTGCCCACTGCTGCCCCAACCTGGCTGAGGCACAGAAAGTGTTGGAACTTCTTCTTCGAGACACGCAGGCTTATGAACCGAACTGCGCTTGCCCACTGCTGCCCCAACCTGGCTGAGGCACAGAAAGTGTTGGAACTTCTTCTTCGAGACACGCAGGCTTATGAACCGAACTGCGCTTGCCCACTGCTGCCCCAACCTGGCTGAGGCACAGAAAGTGTTGGAACTTCTTCTTCGAGACACGCAGGCTTATGAACCGAACTGCGCTTGCCCACTGCTGCCCCAACCTGGCTGAGGCACAGAAAGTGTTGGAACTTCCTCTTCGAGACACGCAGGCTTATGAACGGAACTGCGCTTGCCCACTGCTGCCCCAACCTGGCTGAGGCACAGAAAGTGTTGGAACTTCTTCTTCGAGACACGCAGGCTTATGAACCGAACTGCGCTTGCCCACTGCTGCCCCAACCTGGCTGAGGCACAGAAAGTGTTGGAACTTCTTCTTCGAGACACGCAGGCTTATGAACCGAACTGCGCTTGCCCACTGCTGCCCCAACCTGGCTGAGGCACAGAAAGTGTTGGAACTTCTTCTTCGAGACACGCAGGCTTATGAACCGAACTGCGCTTGCCCACTGCTGCCCCAACCTGGCTGAGGCACAGAAAGTGTTGGAACTTCTTCTTCGAGACACGCAGGCTTATGAACCGAACTGCGCTTGCCCACTGCTGCCCCAACCTGGCTGAGGCACAGAAAGTGTTGGAACTTCCTCTTCGAGACACGCAGGCTTATGAACCGAACTGCGCTTGCCCACTGCTGCCCCAACCTGGCTGAGGCACAGAAAGTGTTGGAACTTCTTCTTCGAGACACGCAGGCTTATGAACCGAACTGCGCTTGCCCACTGCTGCCCCAACCTGGCTGAGGCACAGAAAGTGTTGGAACTTCTTCTTCGAGACACGCAGGCTTATGAACCGAACTGCGCTTGCCCACTGCTGCCCCAACCTGGCTGAGGCACAGAAAGTGTTGGAACTTCTTCTTCGAGACACGCAGGCTTATGAACCGAACTGCGCTTGCCCACTGCTGCCCCAACCTGGCTGAGGCACAGAAAGTGTTGGAACTTCTTCTTCGAGACACGCAGGCTTATGAACCGAACTGCGCTTGCCCACTGCTGCCCCAACCTGGCTGAGGCACAGAAAGTGTTGGAACTTCTTCTTCGAGACACGCAGGCTTATGAACCGAACTGCGCTTGCCCACTGCTGCCCCAACCTGGCTGAGGCACAGAAAGTGTTGGAACTTCTTCTTCGAGACACGCAGGCTTATGAACCGAACTGCGCTTGCCCACTGCTGCCCCAACCTGGCTGAGGCACAGAAAGTGTTGGAACTTCTTCTTCGAGACACGCAGGCTTATGAACCGAACTGCGCTTGCCCACTGCTGCCCCAACCTGGCTGAGGCACAGAAAGTGTTGGAACTTCTTCTTCGAGACACGCAGGCTTATGAACCGAACTGCGCTTGCCCACTGCTGCCCCAACCTGGCTGAGGCACAGAAAGTGTTGGAACTTCTTCTTCGAGACGGGCCAGGAAGTAACCGCCACCACTGATGATGATGATGTCCTCAGGCTACCGCCACCACTATCTTCTCGGCGGCCGCGTGATGCTGCGGATCTCGAGCTTCAGTTCTTTCTTACCTTTGCTACGTCCGATGAAAAGAGGATCTTTGGCCCCGAATCAGAATTAGCGTGGTTTAAGAACAACTCCATGCTATTCTTGTTCTCAGTAAAATCGACTGTTGGCTCTTTCTGGCTATGCTAATGTATGATCGGTAGCAAAACGCGCATTTGTTGATCTGAAAATTCACTTTACATTTATAAATACACCGCCCCCCTCCCAAATTTTGGATTGGATTCCAAAACTTTCTTTTCCAGCAGTTTGAGGGGCTTAGGCCCTTCGCCTAAACGACGGTCTTGGCTTCTGGCGGCGCCTTCAGCCGGTACTCAGGCAGAAACGTGGAGGCTAACAAAGAGGGTTCAGCTTAAGTTAAGGACAACGCAGCGAGCTATGGAAGGAAAAAATGATAGGTGTAACGTTAAGAGATCGAAAGAGGGCGGAGTGGGTGAGGGAACAAACGCGCGTTAATGATATCCTAGTTGAAATCAAGAGGAAGAAGTGGGCTTGGGCAGGGCATGTAATGCGAAGGCAAGATAACCGCTGGTCCTTAAGGGTAACGGAGTGGATTCCAAGAGAAGGCAAACGTAGCAGGGGACGGCAGAAAGTTAGGTGGGCAGATGAGGTTAAGAAATTTGCGGGATTACGGTGGCCGCAACTGGCGAAGGACAGGGTTAGTTGGAGAGACATAGGAGAGGCCTTTTGCCCTGCACTGGGCGTAGTGAGGCTGATGATGACGAGGATGATGTCTGAGTATCCGGATCGGAGCTGAGTAGGAGTTCCTCCCGTTGTTCAAGCGACTTTGCTATTTTTTTTCCCTCTAGGGGGGGGGGGGGGGGGAAAGAGGGCACTCCCAAAGAATGTGATTGAGATTCGCTTTGTCGTTACATAGCTTTCACTCTTTCGAATATTGTCTCGGATAATAATGCCCTCCCCCCCCCCCCACGCCTCCCCCCCCCCCTCCCCCCCCCAAAAAAAAATCGATTCCTATTCATGACGTCAGTTTCTAAAATGACTGTGGTACCGGTTTAGAAAGTGTAAGCGGTGAATCCTAGCTTCAGCGATCCGCGAGAAAAATCGATCTCGAAGTCTTGCAACTTGTTTCTGAACACTGTCAGCTGTGGCGAAAATTGTATTTCGTTTTCTTTTTTGTTTTGTTTTCTAGCTTAGAGAAAGCATGCTTTCAGGGAAAGCAGCTTCTATGTAATTAGAATGCAGCAATCAAACGATGGAAGCCAACTTCAATTTGTATTCAGTGCATATTTAAACACGATGAACAGCGTCCTACGTAACCAGCACGTGCTTTCGTGAACT
The DNA here is from genome assembly GCF_055824585.1 of Amblyomma mixtum. Taxonomy (NCBI): domain Eukaryota; kingdom Metazoa; phylum Arthropoda; class Arachnida; order Ixodida; family Ixodidae; genus Amblyomma; species Amblyomma mixtum. The sequence goes on from NC_143018.1 coordinate 87,430,214, forward strand.
GTACTTTGTTCACTGTAAAATTAGGCATGCGTAATTGCGGTCTTTTGCGAACAAAGAAGTCGTATCGCTTGAACCATCGTAATACAAATCGCATCATGCGGTGGAACAGAAAAGAATAGGGGGGTCGCCGGACGGCCTTAAAAAAAAGTGACGCAAGTAGAAAAGAAATACTTCGCAATCTCTATTGATGCGTTCTACAAACTATCAGCAGCGGAGAGTGAACATTCACGTTAATTTTGAGCGGGTATACGACTGATAAGGGCAGTAAGTAGTAGTTATAGGTGTAGTAGTACGCACGTAAGTGGACGTGCCTGATATCGACTGTACCTTCCAGCGACGGCACCTGACGCCAGAAATTAGCCTGTTGTTTTTCAGCCAGCCTGTGATGGTGGAGCTTAACTTTTTTCCAAAACAATTGCGCAGCCAGACTGGCTATAGAGTTCTAAATATTTATTTTTATTTAGCCATTTCAGAGCAACATAAGGGCCGAGCAGGTCATTACATGTTGAGAGGGGGGGGGGAGGACTGATCAAAAGTAGGATCATAGGAATCAACTAAGCCAACGGGATCGTTAATTCTGACAGGGCCAGTGATGTCACAGCGTTAACGGTCATCTTTGCAGTCGAAAATAAAGCGGGTGAACAAATGACATATTTTTTAGCGGATGTTTATTGTCTCAGGGCATTAAGAGAAGTGACTGTCACTTTACTGCAGAGAGCTTTGCCGCTGAGAAGGTTCTGTACCATGGGCTAGTAGCTAGTCGTACAAAAAAGCGACACATATTTTTCATCTCAGCACTACTGTAATTCCTGCAGCTCTGTGTACGTACTGCGACAGAACGCTATTAGAAATCCTGCTCTCACTGTGCGATGACGTTTAGGCGGCCGTGGATGTGAGCGAATATTTAGAGCACATATGCGCGAAGAGGAAGTGCCTCTGTGTCCAATATTTCTCGGGCGACTTGCCTCACGGCATCCAGTTCTCGTTTACGAGGGTGGAATAAAATGTTTTGCTCCCGGATGTGAAGCAGACACGGAGGAACGAATGATTTTTTTTTTCACAAGGGAACGATTTGTCTTCCTACTTGCCGCCACGTTCCTTCCGTTCATGACGTATGCCCTCTGTTGGTATCCGCGGACTAGAGTCAAAATGGTAAGCATTGCAGTGAAAACCAAATTGCGAATGTTGTTCGTGTTGTGAATCATTACCGCTTTTTGAGGAGGTATGCGGCGAGGGGTACCTGTGTGAATACGAAAGCAGCATATCTCAAAGCTTTACTCCAAATCGTGCAATCTTGAATAGATAGGTTGCCGTGCTAAAATTGAAGGAGACCGCCAACCGCAGATGAATATTGGTCCGCCCATCCACAAAATGCGACAACGGAAAACAATCTGACACGTGTCCAGCACCTCGTTATGCAGAATGGTCCAGTTGCGCTGCCTCTGAGAGAAAGAGGAACGGGATTGCCACGTGACCATGCGTAGAGTCATACCGAAGTGGAACGTGAACACGCATATGCCGTACTTTTCTGCTCTGCAGCGAGATACTGCTCAACCACCGGTTTATTGATATGCCCTTCGATAGACTGTTTACACCTAAACATGGATTAGGCTTGCTGCAAACTGAAGCTGAGAGTACAGTGGCAAAAAAATTGAAGGGGACGCTTAAGCTCCGCCTTAAATGGGTTAATTCCGATATATGCAGAAGGTAATTGTCTGAATTACATGCATTGATCCGTGGGCATCGTCATATCCCTCCTGGCGCTGGAGCAGTGGTGCAGCGGTGAAGAAATGGCAGGTGCTCCAAGCGGTGGGCCTTGTGCGTCCCAGGTTGTTCTACCCGAGCTACCAATCATTACCTTAACTGTCACCTGCCACGGTGGCAGGTTGTGATGACTAATTTCACTACGGCGTCCCTCATATCCTGAGTCGCTTTGGGACGTTAAACCCCCTAAAACATAAAACTTACTCTTTTATAATCATATATGCACACGTCCCGAGCAAGCGAGGGCTCTTCTGACTGGCAGAGGAGGTCTCTATAGCTTCTCGACGCCACGCTGCAACGGCTCCGCGAACTAGTGCATGATGGCTCAGCACCCGCGTAACAGCGTCGATTTCTCCGTTCTCTGAATAAGTCGCCGACATATTAAGACGCAGTTGTCAGAGTTTGGGTGTAAAAATATGTCCTAAGAGCGCTGCAACATTATGTTTGCAAATTACGAGATACAATAGCCGCTATGCGACATTGTGCGAGTTTGAGAGCGAAAGCTCTACTCTTCGCACTGCAACTCCCAAGGTCAAGTTTGGTGCGCGTTTGACCTTGAGCCGGTTGAGCGGAGGTGTGGCAAGTGACGTCATACCACGTGACTAGCTGGAGAGAGGCACCGCAGCTGCGCTCGCTCGGAGCCTCGCCGCTGCTGTAACACGTGACCAGCATAGGTATAACAGCTGCATCGTGGTGGAGCAGCGCAAAGGACGGGACACAAGAAACAAGGAAAGACGTACACAGGCGCTGACTATCAACTGAATTTTTATTGCGAAATACAGAGAATATATAGCGATCATGAGGGGGTGGAACATAGATAAAAGGTTGCTCGGTCACCGGAATCCAGAAGACAGTCACGTCAGTAGATAAAGTATGTTGGTGAATGTGGTGGCGGTGAAAGACGATAAAGAGAAGCGGAGGGTGTATAGGGCCAAGGCGCGAAATAACGGATGATCGGTAATGAAAGATGAGGTCGCCCTAAAGGGGCTAAAAGCTATAGACAATCAATAACAGAAATGATGGCATTAAAAACATAAAAATCGTTAAGAACATTTAAAAAAAAACACTTTAGAAACATTAATGCCTGGTAGGCTGGGAGGTATGAAGGGCCGGCAATCAACAAACACATTAAGGCCTCACGGAAGATAAATTTTTAAGGAGGCCAAAAAAAGGGCTAAAAGCACGAAACAACTAAAAGGAGGAGTAAAGGCCTGCGACGAATAAAAACTAACCCTATATCACAATTAAAAACCCGGGGAAAAACAACACTAAAAAACAGGAAGGGATAAAAATCAAACGCCAAGATTCAGAACCCATGCCCTGCTGTTCTCAGAAAATCCAATTCTTTCTGAGATAAACTAATGGAAGATGTACTGACACAGTGGTCTTTTGCACGACGGATGTTGCAAGCCTCAATTATTTCTCTCGACGTACGATCTCGTCCTTTCCCAATGATTGTACATTGGTTAAAAATTGGGGCGCAGGTTTTGCTTTCACATTTTTTGCAGTGCTTGGCCAGATTTCCAGTGATGGCTATATTACCTACATTATTATTATGTTCTTGAAGTCTGACATTGATGCATCTTCCCGTTTGACCAATGTATTCCTTCCCGCAGGATAAGGGGACAGAGTACACAACACCGGAGGCACAAGGAACGTGGGGATTGCTGTGCGTATGCCCACAACCACGGTGAACTTGCTGGTTGTTAACTCTCCTGCAGAGAGAGGCGAGCTTGTTGGGCGCAGAAAAAACCACGTCGACGCCTGCGCGTTTCCCAACTTTCTTAAGACCGTGGCTAATATTGTGCAGATAGGGCACAACTACAACATTTCTGCGGTAATCCTCCTTCCGGGTGGGCAAACGTTTTTTCTTTATGCTGCCTGCAACTGATATCAGGAGAGGTAAAGGGTAGCCCGCCGCGAGGAGCCGACCCACCTGCCCGTGAAGACAGTCATGAAGTCGATGTTCGCAGGTTTTTTGAAGGGCGTTGCGGAAGCACAGGCTGATGATTCCTCGCTTTATCAACTTCGAATGTGCTGACGCGTATGAGAGGAGCGGCTTTTTACCTCTGGGTTCGTATGACCAGCAGGCATGCGCGGGAGAAAAATGAAGACGTAGGTCAAGGAACCGCATGTTGTTATCTTCTGGGAATTCAGACGTTAATACGAGAGGATGCAAACATTGGTCAAACAAGGACTGAACTTCGGGAACTGCAATTTTGAATTCTTCACTGTTGCATTTTAAAAGGACGAGATAGTCGTCTACATATCGAAAGATTTTGACAACGCAGGTACTATCGATTCTTTTCAGCAGCAGTCTGTCATAGTGGGCCAGAAAGAGTTCACTAAGAACAGGGGCTGTGCATGAGCCTATGCATACACCTTTCTTCTGGATGTAGGTTTGTTCGTTCCACGTGACAAAAGAAGATTTCAAATAAAAGTCTAGGATTCGCAGAAAATCGCTCGCGGAAAGCCCTATTTGATTTTGGAAGCGAACAGTGCCATGGCTATCGATAGCTTCTTCTATACAACTCATTAGTTCCTGGTGCGGCAACGAATAGTACAAGTCTTTGATATCGACGGAGAATCCTTTAAGATCTTGGTGATGAGACGAGGATAAAAAAGTGATGATCTGTTCTGAGCTATCAACCACAAAAGGGTCGTCAATCACTAAAAGTTTTAGATTGTTTTTAATGAAGGTGGCGAGTTGCTTCTGCCAAGATTCTTGTTCGGAAACAATGACCCTAAACGGATAACCTGGTTTGTGTGTCTTGGCAGAAAAAAGACATTTCCTGTTAAACGGTTGGTTGACTTCAGGTTCCGGGCTAGCGCGTCAAGTTTTGCGGTCTTGCATAGGCGCAAGGCTTGGCTTTTTACCTTGGAAAGGTTTACGGTGTCCTTCCTGTGAAAGGTTGACTCCAAGGCAGAGATGGCTCTCGAGTTGTACTCTGCTTTGCTGGCACTCGGTCGCTCAGTCCCGCCATGGATGAGGCGCACGCCCGATCGACTCAGGTGACAAACCGTGCGTAACCACGGTCAACAGAGATTTAGCTTGTTTGAATAGATTTAAAAAGTGCTAAACCTTTGCTACTTTTTCTGCTGTCAGCAATATATATATAGAGAGAACTTGGAAGCGCGATGAGGGAGCTTGGAAGCACGGTGCTTCCATGCTTTTGTGGAACGCTTGCAAGACCACAACAGTGTACTTCTTATCAGAGACGTAAGCTATATTTCTGAAAAAAGAAAGAATTTCCTCATACTAGAACGCTCTATATAAGTACAGAACGCAGTTTCTTATTCGACGTCAATCAGCACAAGTGACTAACGGGCACATTTTAAGCGCGAAGAGTTGTGTACCCGACGTTTTCGGTGACTGAGGGCCACCTTACGACACACGTTTATGGTGATGTGGTGCTTTGTTATCAACGAAGAGTGAGTGGAGTGTGTTATGAATATTTCATTCCAATTACATTCTACTCGCTTTTTTCGCGCTTCAATTGCCCCATGTTCTTGCTCTCGCTAAAATCAATCAGACAGACTGGTCGATGCCAAGAACACACTAGAATTGGACGAATAGAACTGCATTACAGCGGCTTCAAATACATTTCACGCCTTCCATTCATTGCTTACGAAAGGATTGAGAGCACAAGGCGCAGTTAATTGCTCCGAGAAGACAGTCTACGTAGAAAGGTAAACTAATTCTTCTTGCTTTCCACCATTTAGAGCGCATATCGTTCATAAAATTTATCAGCTCAAGAAAGAACGAAATGGCGCAGCTTTACAAGCGCTGACTCAAGCGAGAGTGAAAGGAAAATTTTCCCAGCTTGTCGGCCTGCGAAGGAACCTGAAAAATTTAGAATGGCTAGTTTTTGCGCAACCATCTGGTATAGTGATTCGCCCATTGACCAAGAGGTTTCATCGCCAATATTATCATCATCATCATTATCATGAGTAATTCGCCCACTGTCCAAGAGGTTTCATCGCCAATATAATGGATTTTAAATTCTCTCCTAAGGACGCGTCAACCACCTACTACTCCGCTTTCACGCCTGTTCTTTTCAAACGCTAAAAAGTTATTTTTCCCCAGTCTGTCGTTTATTCCTTTTACCCCCTCGACAAGAGGGACTGTTTGACTCACTTGAGGTTGCCGCCATCGAGAAACAAGCAGGATTTTATCGTGAAATTTTGCAACTAGCGTGATTCTACCCGGGCTGAAACAAGGAGCTGTCCTCCGTAACGCCGCCATTTTGAATGAACTGAGGCGCCTTTTTTAGGTCGTAAAATCCGCCAATAGACTTTTTGTGCATACAGTTCATTGTGCGAACATACTATGCAACGTTGAAATGCATTGCCAGAAAATTTTGCAAAATAGCGTTTTTATAAATCTGCACAGCTTTTACAAGCTGCTAGCATTAAGTTCTTCTGCGTTTTCTTCCACAGTAAAACGATGTCGCTGAACAGGACTATAATAGATGATCCAGTGAAGAAGTAAGAAGTATGCGTGTGGATTCAGAATTTCGCGCACGAATGAGGAGCGTTTTCCCCCAACGGTGTGGGGACCGTCAACTCAAGTATGAAATTCTCGTATATCTGTATATCTGTATATCTCGTATATCATTACCTCTTTGAAGATGTGTAGAATCCAATATTATTGTGCTATTATTCCTCTTTGGCTGGATGAACAGCGAATTTATTGGTTTTAACTGAAGGAGTGTACGATGGGGGGCTAGTTGGTAATCCATGAACTAATAACGAAAACCACGCAAAGGACGATACACAGGGAAGAAGTAGACAGGACGAGCGCGGACTTGCAACTGTTTATTGAAACACATCTTCCTTCCATCACCAACCCTACGCATGCGCAACAAGCAATCTCTATCTAATCGAGTTCAGGAACTTCAGTTCCTTCTTGTACAGATGGACCAGAAAACACGTGAGGTCATCGAAGCCTGGCAGATTGATGGATATGGGCCCGAAAAGTGTGTAAGCGAGGCTTCGGTCCATCTGTACAAGAAGGAACTGAAGTTCCTGAACTCGATTAGATAGAGATTGCTTGTTGCGCATGCGTAGGGTTGGTGATGGAAGGAAGATGTGTTTCAATAAACAGTTGCAAGTCCGCGCTCGTCCTGTCTGCTTCTTCCCTGTGTATCGTCCTTTGCGTGGTTTTCGTTATTAGTTATTGGTTTTAACTATTTTAAACTTGTATTTTGTACTTCACCGCAAGCTGATGGGCCTGCCTGTTCAGGACAGTAACCAAGGTCGTTGACAATGCAACGATCGGAAAAGAAGCGATGGTTGTGGGATGGAAGTGATCGAGGGAAGCTTGGTGCGTCCACTGGCCACATTGACCACCGAAAACGAGCGTATCAGCCGCCGAACTCGTACGCGGCCTTGCCCTTAACTCCCAGCTCTGTGACTTTGAACAGCAGACCGTCTTCGGGATTCGTGGCGTCTGGCCGGAAGCTGCCGGAAGTGACGTAGAGCGTGTCGTAGTTCTTGCCTCCGAAACAGCACGATGACGTGTACTTGGCCGGAAAGCTGATCTTGGTCAGGATCTTGGCTGCATCAGCAAAGAAAAAAAAGCAAATTAAGAGAAAACTGCCGGGTCATCCCTCTTTTCAAGCAACTGGACATGATGACAAGGATGTGAATCAGCGGCTGATCCGTGATTATCCTACAATTATAAATACAGGATCGTGTATAACAAGGGTGCAGAGCCACACGTTTTAAAAAGGGCGAACAAGAATGCTGACACCATGTACAGCCAAGACTTTTCTTTATTCTTTTCAGATACGAAGTGGCACTGCGACCATCAGAGCGTAGTTGGAAGGCAACAGACTATTTATCCGGATTGGAGTTGATTGCTTTCTGTCCTTTTTTATTGCGCAGAAACCATGAAAGAGTGGAACATATTCTCAAGAAATACTGTGAGGTGTTTCCAATTCTAGGGCTCCCGCCAAAGGACTACTGAGAGTAATGCCTCTTTTGACACCTCTCCCTTCTGGAACTCCAGAGTTCCCGGTTGAAAAAACATATGATGCACCTAACACTAAGAGATCTTTCCTGTACGCATACTACGCGGAGAAGCAGGACGACGGTGCGCATAGCACAGTTTTAGATAGACGTTGCGAGAGTATTTAAAATAGTACGTCTACAAACGCCAAAATCTGTTTGCGCACTAACTCTCGTTATCATGTATGTAAAGACAGAAAAGTTTATCATCCCGACGTCAATGACAGTGTGACTAATCATTTTATATTACACCACGTATGGCGTCTGATAAGAAAATGTGGTCGTGATGTTATGGGCAGAACGCCATCCTGATTATCGCAGCGTTTCTGCCTCTATCCAGGGCATCTGACGTTCCAGAAGCTCTTTCTCTGGGCCCGCCGAAGGCAGTGCATGACGTACAGGGTCGGTCAAAAGTTTCCAGGCCACAGGGTCCTCTTCTGAGCGATATAGTCAGGTGGTTACGGTATTCCCGAGGCTTAAAATATCTAGAGAGGTTAGAAGAAGTATTGCTTTAACTTCTGAGAACCTTTTTGGCTTTACCGGCATCATAAGCGCCAGGATATACCAATAAAAAGCAGACCCTGTGGCCTGGGAGCTTTCGACCAAGCCTGTACATCGAACACGGTATGGATAGCCAAGCAGAGCACACAATAGTGCTATCATTAGGACGTCACCGCCAGAGTGTTGGCTAATCTGATACTGTGAGTGTGTGCAATTTCTCATTTGAGAATGATAAAAACAGCGCCTTTTAAACAGAGGCTGGCAACTACTACAGCGTGAAAACAATGAAGTACATCCATCCCGTTATGGTTTCCGGACGTTTCTCGCCCATAGATATACTAGGAGATACGTCATAGGCTATCGTCTTTTGGGAATGCACAACCCAATCAGAGCTCGAAGTGCTGCTCACGCTGTCAACCTTTCTCCCTCTCGAAACGTTTCAGCGCCTCTACAAGGGGGCGCAAAAGAGCGAGACTTTATAAGGAATCCCTGTCTTCTGGATTCTGAACACCACCTGGAGCGCCCGCCTAGAAATGGCATAGGGTAAGCGCTATGCACGTTTGAGTAGTCAGCCGTAATCGTTACTGTTAAATCCGTAAGGTTACATCAGTATTAAAAACCACCATTAATCTTGCCTGGCCCCACGGACACGGCAGCGCGACAGGTCTTGTTCCGAAGTGAGTTATCGCACCCCTATGGGGTGTCATGCGGCCTCGGAGGCCGATTATATAGTACACACAAGTGCGCGCACTCTGGAATTCAAATCGAAGCCCTTTCCCTTCCTGCCTTCCTTCTTCCTCGCGCTTGGAAATAACACACGTGTGAATGACCCAGAGCAACGTCCACGGGCATTCACGTGCCCTGGTTTCCGGATTTCCTCTGCGGTTGGTTACTTTGTTTGCTATACACGAGCTCAGCTGTTACGAACAAAACCCGGTCACCGCTGACATGTTCTTAACTACGTGTGCTATACATTCACGGCAGCTTTGCGGGCCCTAGATCGCCATTGTAACATCATTACACGCGGATCACAGAAGTGCGAAACGTGACGCAATCAGTGCCCATGCATGGTTTTGCTGGTTCCTAGGTTCGATTCCAGGTCACGTAGGTGGTCGCACTTCGATGTAAGAAAAGCTCAGCAAAACCTGTGTGCGGTAATGGAAGCCCAAGTACTAAAAATATTATACAATATTCTATACTACATACATCCTGTCAAAAGTTACAGACAGGAGAAAAATTCACTAACAAACAATAACACACTAAGGAATAGAGTGAACAAAGAAGCTGTCGTAGCTTGATAAGAATAAGCCTGGGGTGCGTCACAAGCAGAAACGTAAAATCTTGATTTCACATCCCCTCTTCACCGCTGGTCCAATAAACGGAGTTTTAGAGTGTGTCAAATCGTCCATAAGATTAGAATTCATGAGCCTGGAATATCGCCAGATATTCGTCTTGCTTTTATTTTTAGTTTTTATGGGGTAAAGGAGGGCAAAAGCGTAGCAAAGGGATATATGGGCGGCATGTTAGCAAGGACTTCATGTCTGGGTTAATGGACATGCGCGCAGCCACATGCGAAAAAAATATAGGCAGAGTGGCTGAACAAAGACAAAGATAGAAACTCCAAGCGTGCAAACATCTGGCGTTCCCTTTCTTTATCCTTGCTCCGTCGTGCTGCCTACTCTCGATGTGAATCCGCGAAAACTAGGTCATCACTCAGTACGGACCTACATTCAAGAATTCAGGACCTATTCCCGCACAATGTTGCTCATGTTTACCGGGGCTGCTTTCAGGGCGTACTTTCAATGCTGCCTGCGTTGATTGTGGCAGAACACGCTGAGGCCTTAATGGGCAACTGAAGCGGTTTTAGAATTTCATGAGTTTAAGATTGCCGAATGTGCGAAATGTGCTGGTAAAGCCTGCGAAATCGTTTTGCTCTAGCGTTTGAAATAATGGCGGCGTAATCGCCGAATAAACTCGTCGTCGGCGTTCAGGGTTCTCTGAAGTGCACAGCGACGGGCAGAGGCCCCGATAATGGCGTCACGTATGACGGCACTACGTTTCCAGCGAAGAAAGGGTTATTCCATGGAAGAAAACCGACGCCATTGAAGGTGAAGCTCACAATGCATTGTTTGGCGTCATCTGACGACGAACAGCAGCATGCAGGCGTAAGCAGCGCACGTCTGAAGTTTCGGCGATAATGACGTCACTGACGAGTTTTCTCGCACTCCTCCAAGGTAGTGAGGAGAAGCCTAAACATCGTTGCGGTTTCCATGGACGATTATGTCACCCTTTTAAATGCTAGTGCAAAAATACTTTGCATGGTTTATCTAGAAGCTTGTTAGATTCGAATTCTTGAATAACCTCGAATTCTTAAAAAACCGTTCCAGCTTCCCTTTAAGACATGATTTCTCGAACGTTTAAAGTACAGTTTTGCGGCTTTATTTTCCGCATTAGCATCTCACAGTGCATCAACCACTAAACACATATAAGAAAGACACGGACGCGTAAAGCACTGAAAGCGCCAAGAGAAAGCAAGCGTCCTGCCCAGCTGAGATGAGAGGCTGATGACGGAGGACCCTCAAGCCGCGTATTGCAGCCAGAAAGACCATGCGCACACCTGCCTAGCTCGAAGAAAAGATGCGGACGAAGTCTGGGGCACGTTCAAAAAGCAATAAACACGTCTGATGCCAGAGCACGGCTACCGCTACACATGAGCAGTCCTATAGAGTGAGCTATACGCCTTACATGTAATCACATAGTGAACAAAAGAGGGAAGACCTGAAGGTGCTTGGCAACGTTTCGGCAAGAGGACTCGTCTTCATTTGGGAAAAGCGTTTTTCATTGGCGGGGTTTAAGTAGGGTCACACCTCCGAGGAGGAAGGCCCAGTGAAGGGGTGTGAATTTCATGCTTACATCTCGTCGACGAGAATGGTTAAACGCTATTTTTTTTGCAGTGGGGGTGAATGATGTTCATTTTGAGAAGAGCAGATGCTCACAGTGTAATATAAGAAGACGTACCGAGGTTACGTAGACAACCCTCCGAGGCCCACCGTGAATGTACCCTAGCGGGGCCTGACAGTTACCTATTCAACCTAGTTATTGCTACACATGCCAGTGTATGCCCAGCCAACCGTGCTAGGCGCCTAACAGGATGCTAGAAACATTCTCTGCGCTGATACACAACTCGGAGCACCGATTGCTTGCTCAGGGGATTTCCCTTTAGAAGCAAAACTGATTTGCTAATATCGAGCCAACCTTAACCCAAGCGCAGGAAGGGAATCCAACACGGAGTTGGTATTTCGCCTCTAAGTCTGCATCGCGCTCATTGAATGGTAAAGCACAGTGGTCCAACCTGTCTCCGGGTCAATCTGTATCACGGCGTAGCCTTCAAAGCAGGCTACCCAGAGTTTGTCGTTGACGTCCATGGTCATGCCGTCCGGCACTCCTAGCTCCCGGTAGCCGGGCGTCTTATTGAAGTCCACCAAAACTCGGCGGTTGCCTGCGATTGCCCAGGAAAAAAAATGTCGAGTTGAAGTGCTATAAAACAGTGTAAAGACTACCGCTAAGATCGCACTCCTGTAGTTTCGACGCTGACGATATTCGTTAACGGAAAAAAAATTGTTGTAAAGGCGTGCTGGTTCTTTTTGGAGCAAATGCACGTGCTAATCTGAAAGTCAAGCCATATATTTTGCAAATAGGGTCATATGCATGCCGCTAGAGGTGTTATTTGATTCAGGCAATCGTGGACCATCAGTTTTTTTTAAAAGGTTGTACTGCTGAACGCCATGTTTCAATGGACATTGAGACTCCCACGGACGTACTGCTGACGTCCAAAAAGTCCGCATGACGTCCAAGAGAGTTGCAATGTCCATTGGGTGTGTTCAGTATAGCTTCGCAGCAGATATGCGCTAGCGTGTGTAAACTGATAACTGTAGGAACCATTGTGTGTTCTTTTTTTTTTTCAACTTCACTGCTTTTAAATGCATAGACAAGAGCGCCAAGTGTTCGCATTTTGTGCAACTTTTTACCAGCGCTGCCTTTCTCAATAGTTTTATTTCTGGCTTTTTAATGCGCATTTTCATAAGGTGGGTTTCTATACCTGCGCTTCCCGAGTAAGTGTTTACTTGTACGAGAACCCATGCGTTGTAGCGTGTCTCTTGTACTGTAGATTAGTTTCCCGTTCTTTCAAAGACCAGCAAAACAAGCGGCCGCGCTCAAGTTTCACGGGAACAAACGCTGTCATTGTTGTTTTTTTTCATATTCTATCACCCTTCTACTTCATTTCCGCTTTAATCAACTCGTTAACCCGAACTTTTGCCGGGCAGGGTTGTAAGGGGCTAGGGATAGCTTTCTTTGCATTCTTGCAATTTAGTCTTGTGCACTGCCTTCATTTTATAATTTTATTCTTTTTCACACAGTTATGCTTCCCGAAACGGATTGGGGACGTTTACTTACGCTTAACCTTTCTTTAAGTCAATGTCATATAGACTTTATCTCGGCGTTCACCATCAAAGCTCATAAGACAATGTTTTGTCTTTCCGAGAGACTGCCTTGCTTGCTAGATTGTGACTTTGTCTCTCGTTCCTTCTCTCTTCTCTTCCCTTTTTATCCCCTCATTCCCTTCCCCAGTGCAGGGTAGCCAACCGGAAACCTTTCTGGTTAACATCCCTGCCTTTCCCCTTCTCTATATCTCTCTCTCTCTTGAAGTCAGTGCTGGTGGCCATAGGCAAGGCGCATAGAGCCAGAGCGCCATTCAAACATAGTATCGTTTAAATGCAGTGAAATCGAAGGCATGTAGCATTTCCGTAATCCTATCGTTTATTTGAGGTTAGAGAGAACCATACGCATAACGTAATCGTGCTCCATCAATTGTCAACCTGGAATATGGTTTTATGGGGCTTAACGCCCCAAACCGACTCACGCAATGGGGCCGCCGCAGTGGAGGACTTTGGAAATTTCGACCACCTGGGGTTCTTTAACGTGCACTGCCATCGCGCAGGACATGGGCCTCTAGCATTTCGCCTTCACTGAAATGAGACCGTCGCGACCGGGATCGAACCCACGTCTTCCGGGTCAGTTGCCGAGCACCATAGTCACTGAGCCACCACGGCGGCCCTCCTGGAATACGCATCAAGACAAAACTCGTTCAAAAAACCCCGGCCAGAAGCGTTTCGTCAGCGAGAATTCTGCCACATCCTCGGAGTGTAAGGCACATCTCTTACAAGAGTTGCAAGCAAAAAGATTGCCGTTATGACTGCTTGTACGCCAGCTACTGGCGATGTCTCATGCGGAACGACCACAAGGTGCCTCTTCGGTGCACTCACTGATTTCTCCAGCGACGAGGTCAAAATCGAAGACATATATCTGCCCGGGCACCGAGTCGTCGTAGAACATGGTCCTGTTATCACCGGTCCAGGTGATCCCGTTCGAGATGGACACCCCATCGAGCTTGTGCCTCAGCTGTCCTTTGGAGTACGACCAAAAGTTGTTCTTCTCGGGTATCAGGTTCTGCACTCCTCTCGAGGGCATCGACCCTGCAGATACAAAGGAGTAGCTCACTGGTTCATGTTACCATCGCTTAAAATAGCTGGGTACGTTAACACTGACATCCTGAACTGCCTGGAGAAGACAATCCTCGGGCACTTTCCTGGGGAGATTGTCTCTGTAATCAGCGATGTACTGGTGGCTACATATTCCTACCATACAGTGCATGAATGGGGGCTAGATGGCTGCTCACATCTGTGAAAATGGCTGCAGAATCACTGATGGCTGGAATTAATACGCAGTCCTCCACTACGACGCCTCTCTTAGCCAACGCCTAGCTCTGGGACATTGTTGTTGTTAACCTCGTACAATGACGCATACATTGCATTGCCACATACTAAACCTTGGGCTCTTCGTTTTCTGAGTGTGTTCTTTTTCAGAATTCCGGAGGTAAAAATTGTCCGATATTTGTTTACTACAAAATTCGAGTGCAAATCGGGTTATTTAGGCAAAAATGTACGTAATTAGAATCTTTTGACTCTTTTTTTTTTCTTGCCCAAAATACAAATTACTACAACCGTATATAACTGATTGCTTTTGTACGTTGCATAAAATGGCCTATATTTTACTACTGACCTCATAAAAAACATGGAAATGGTAGGCCGTAATAAATAGAACTCTTCATCCAATCACTTTTTCTTCTTCTCGCCTATTCCAATTATTTGCTCCTGTACAGTCTTTGTCAAAAGTAACCAGGCTGCATGGTTTTGCTTCTCGGTTGTATATTTAAACTATTATGCTAGCCCTCAAGCTCTAAATCTCTATATGATAAGGAGAACACCTGTCCTCGCCTTCAAAGAACTTCGCGTCCTTAGGGAAAGCCGCAAATGCTATACTATACCAATGAGAAGCAGACCATGCAGCCTGGTTACTTTTGACAAAAACTCTACATTACCAATTCTCTACATAGCACTTCCGCCTGCCTTGTACACTGCGAAAACATTGCCCGTGTTTCGGCCTCTTTGTTTTAAAACGTAATTTTCGAAAACATCTTCAAATTATACCTATCGAAGGATACCAAAACTTTAAAAGAGGCTGAAGATTGTCATCTGTCCAAAAACACACCCCAGGAATACACACAGAGTATCCACAAATTTTCGTACGGCGTCTTCAGATTGGCTCAAGAAGGCGTACGCTCTCTTGAAGGTGTCTGGTTGGAAGAATCGGGTTTAACACAATTCTCAATATATATTT
Source organism: Amblyomma mixtum (assembly GCF_055824585.1). Lineage (NCBI taxonomy): Eukaryota > Metazoa > Arthropoda > Arachnida > Ixodida > Ixodidae > Amblyomma > Amblyomma mixtum. The sequence continues at coordinate 87,445,229 of NC_143018.1, forward strand.
TCGGGGTGTATGAGTCGGCTAAAATCGGCCGTTACCTGAAAACGAAGGGCCCTAATTGGTCCACATTATAAAACCTACCCTCTCCCGACAGAGAGACAAACAGCAATACAGAGAGATCAAACACCTCCTTTCGGAGTCGCCGACGTCTCCGGTGTGGCTCAGTGCACCAAAACTCTGTGTTCAGTGACGAGGGTCAAGCTGAAGAGATAGCGCATCCGTGTGGTTAGCATCACTCACCGGTCCACAGGCGTCCCAAGGCGTCACACTTGCCGTCGTTGAACCTGGTCTGCACCGTGGATTCGGGGTCATGCACTTCAACCAGCAGCTGCTTCTCTCGCGTGTCGAGGTCAAGCCGGTAGACGCCTCGTTCCATGCACAACGCTACCAGGCCGTTATCTTCGGCGTACGGGATGGCGTTGCCCACATCGCCCTCTGCCAGGACGTAGACGTGCATTACGGAGTCAATAGACGTTTTTAGCATACCGAAGACAGACTACCGGAGACGTATACCGGTTATCATGGTTAAAGAATGCGGGGCGAAAAGACAAGGACAAACGAAGAAGTGGACAGGTTTGGCGCTGACTTCAAACGGTACAATTTTCCTTTTTGAGATAGAAGGAGAGGATCCTGGCCTTGCGAGTAGAGATCGCGATAAGATTCACGCAGGTTGTGGCGGCATCTTGCTCGCTCGAGGTAGATAGAAAGGAGCCCAATGTAGAAGAAATTCTATCTCAAAAGGAAAATTGTACCGTTTGAAGTCAGCGCCAGTCCTGTCCACTTCTTGGTTTGTCCGTGTCTTTTCGCGCTGCATTCTTTAACCATGATCACTGACCAACAAGCCCAAACAGCCACTTTAGTATACCGATTACCGGATGCCTCCTGAGCATGCGCAGTTGCCCCACATGGCAGCGCGCATGTCATTGCGCGTGCGCGGGAGGCGTGCGGTAAACCCGTATACGTCGCCGGTAGTACGTCTCCTGTATGCTAAAAGCGTCCAACATACGGGCAAGTTTAGTTTGGTTCATGGGGTTTAACGTCCCAAAGCGACTCAGTCTATGAGGGACGCCGTAATGAAGGTCTCTGGACATTTCGACCAACTGCGGTTCTTTAACGTGCACTGACGATGATGATAATGATGGACGTGCACTGACATCGCACAGTACACGCGCCTCTAGAATTTCGCCTCCATCGAAATTCGACCGCTGCAACCGGAGTCGAACCCGCGTCCTTCGGCTCAGCAGCCGAGCGCCATAACTGTAGTGCCTAGAATACTGGCCAGTATATTCTAGGCACTACACCATAACCACTGAGTGGCGGCCATGATGCCATGCGCGCCACCTTCATATGCTCGGTAACCGCGGCGGCAGCCATTTAGGTAACACCTCTTCATAGCCTGCCGCTCTTACGCAAACCAAATCCATACTGTCAAAGGCAGAAAGCTGCGCTTGATGGCTGTTCATGATTAATTAAAACGACTAGCGCATAGGATTGGGACTAAGAAATAGAAAAATAGAGGCGCGAAATACTTCCATTGAACGATTACATAAACTGAGCTGATGCTCGTACGGAACCAGGGCCTTGAATTACACTGGACACTGACCTATATGTCGTCTTAATGATCCGTGCGGTGCGTCTGCGCTCTCGACTTTTTTTTTCGTTAACTTTAAAAGCCTAAAGAAAGTGCAACCAAAATTCGCAGCGAGATGTGCAGGTGAAAACAATTGAAAGCCGACACCCATCTGTTCACTCTGTTCTTGGATGTCTCCTTGCTTGCTCTGCACCATCATGTTCTCAGTACTCTTGGTGATTGGTACATTGCATTGCACTCTCCGCTTCGTCCTAGACTCCTAACGGCATAAATTATTGTGAAATAAATCGATACACTGACACAACGACATAGGATTGGTTAGCCCAGGACAACGTCTTGCAGTATGAGTATGCATCTTACCCCGTGCCTGAACCAAAAATTTTAATACGAGATCAATACTACCTGATCTCACACAATCGTGCCTGTCACACGTCACGGAGTGCACCTTGAGGATGACTTACCCAACTTGATGACTTCTGTCTCTGTGCGGATCTCGGGGTCGTATCGCACCAGCTCTCTCCCAAGGCAGTCAACGTGGAGGAGCGTAGAGCTGCGGCTGTCCCAGTGGGGTCCTTCCCCCAATAGATTTTTGCGGGTGCTGGCCACTTCCACTTTCATCTCGGAGGCTTGGGACCGCTCTCTGCAAGTGAGGCCAGAAACGGACGCATGCTTACCGGCCAAACTGCGCGAATTCACGGTTTCCATAGCCCGGCTGCGCCATTGAAGGGCAAACTGCCTCCAAGTCTCGAAACAGAAATACAAATCCTTTCGTTACAGCCGTTCGTTCGTTACAGCTGTACGTAACCTTGTTCGCAACTTTCGCATGCCAACACGCTTATTTGCCACGGATGCACCAAGAATAACCTGGATTTATGTTTTCAAGACGGAATTCTTTTTAGCGCAACTTAGCCACCGTGGTGGCTAAGTGGTTATGGTTCTCGGCTGCTGAACCGAAAGACGCGAATTCGATCCCGGCCGCGGTGGTCGAATTTCGATGGAGGCGAAATGCCAGAGGCCCGTGTACTGTGCGATGTCTGTGCACGTTAAAGCACCCCTGGTGGTCGAAATTTCCGTAGCCCATCACTACGGCGTATCTCATAGCCTGAGTCGCTTTGGGACGTTAAACCCCAATAAACCATTAACCAAACCTTTTTAGCGCAATACATAAAGGGGACAAGACAGGCGTTGTATTGTCCCCTTTATGCGTTGCACTAAAAATAATTCTGCCTTGAAAACATGAACCAACTAGCCCCCAAGCAAACGTTGCTGAAATAGCTAGTGTTTAGTATGCCGCCGATGTTGTCCAGGGAGTTGTTCGTTAAGTTCGGTGACGCAGCAGCCAGTTTGGACGATGTAAACTTTGCACATGGTTAGGGGGGTTTTGTACGCTTCATCGGAGACGCACTACCCGAACGGAGAGGGCTTCCCGGCTGAAAAAGTTGTATGATGCAATAAACTCATACAGTTTGCCATACAAATATCAGACTTATCATACAAATCATAGAAAGTTATCATACAAATGTCATAGATTTCAGTAAAATCATACAGTCATCATTCCTTCCTTCCTTCCTTCCTTCCTTCCTTCCTTCCTTCCTTCCTTCCTTCCTTCCTTCCTTCATTTCCTTCCTTCCTTCCTTTCCTTCTCTCCTTCTTTCTTTCTGAGAGGTAATAGAATATCATACAAATTGTATGATGTTCTACGATGAAGCCACAGTGAGGTTATTGCATCATAGAACTTTTTTTCAGCAGGGTTGGCGCTTTACACAGTCCTTGTGTGCATGATAATGGGCATAGTGCGGCCAACTTGCATTGGGCTGAAAAAAAAAAGCACCGGGACACCGAACCGATTCGCCACATCCTTCAAATTGTGGGCGACCCCACGGACCGCCTTCGGTCTCGCTTCTTCGGTGCGGCTATCGTTTTTGCGTGAATTTCTACAACTCATCTCCGGCAGAACCAATACACGGAATCCAACTTTATTCAACCTGTCGACATGATGGTTGAAGCTGTCTTGCGCCGGGTGTCCGAAATGCGAGCTTTAAACATGACGAATCGCCTTCACGTCACAGATACGCGCTCTGGTGAGCTGCTTCTTTTCGTCGTCTAATTAGCCACGCGTCATCGCGATCGTTTGCGAGAGAAGCAGTCGCATCGCACGAACAGCTGCAGCGTAAATCGTCAGATGTGGCGCAACACAAAATGATAAGGCCTTCCGGCGGACGGCTATAAAAAGTTGACGCAAGTCGGAAATATAAAAATTGCAAACGCTTGCACTCAGGCTCCGACGAACGGTCAGCGCCAGCTGGTTCGCGAAAAAATTCATCATCATCATCATCAGCGTGACTACGCCTATTGCAGGGCAAAAGCCTCTCCCATATCTCTCCAATTAACCCTGTCCTCAGCCAGCTGCGGCCACCGTATACCCGCAAACTTCTTAATCTCATTCGCCCGCATAAGTTTCTGCCGCCTCCTGCTATTTAGGGGTGATCCGTCCGCTAGGTGCAGAGGAAATGTTTGAGCATTACACCCTTTTTAAGCATGAAATGCTTTTAGCTCCCGTTGTCGGCAGTGTGGTGACGTCACGCAGAGACCGAAAGCCAACATCCCGGCACTGAATTTCACTCATCCGGGCACTGAAACGAGAACATCTTGGCACCGTGCGAGATTTAACGGGATTTAACGAGACTCTCTAAGCCCTCCTACAGGACCGGCATACAAGCGCCGGTGGCTTCGTGCCGAACGGGTGGTGGCGTTCCGCTCTTCGTGTAGGGTGCGGTTCGGGTGTCCACCGAGATGACAGAGAATTACTGCGCCATTTCCTTTCCTCAAAAAACGTCGCGTTCAAAGGGCAAGGCATCACGCCGAACGGGTGGTGGCGTTCCTCACTTCGTGTAGGGTGCGGTACGGGTGTCCGCCGAGATGACAGAGAATTACCGCGTAATTTCCTTTCCTCAAAAAGCGTCGCGTTCAAAGGGCAAGGCATCGCGCCGAACGGGTGGTGGCGTTCCGTGGACTGCCTGGAGCAGCGCTACAACACGCTGTCGCGTTCCACTCCTAAAGGCGAAGCTTAAGCGTCATTAATTAGCAGTTAAATAGTATTTAGACATTAATCAGTAAATAGTCACTAATTAGTAATGGTCATTACTTCGTCATCAATTGTGTGGCGTAATCCACTAGTGACTTCACCAGTGTCACATAGGCAAAGTGGTGCGGAAAACGCTTTCGCCTCTACGCACTTTAGACAGTTTCGAACGCGCTGCATATACATTCTTGTCAGGCCTGCGTCTCGTCGTGTCCGCGTACGCTTCATGTTATGCCCGTAAACATTTCATGCTTGCTCACTCTCGGTTGCAGGAGAGGCAGAGATTTTTTTTTTCCAATGTTTTCATTATTTTTTTTCTGCCATCTGTCGCGCGGCATGGCAGTTCTCATCTGCGAAGATTGAATGAAATGCTTTGCTCCATCATGTTAAGTAACCATAGAGGAACGGCTGAATTCTTTTACAGGGGGATAATTGCTGTGCACGCTTCGCGCCACGTTACAACCGGATATGGCTTGGGGTTGCACTTTACGCTTTCTATTCTTTGAGGATTCGGCTCATTTTCTCGGTGTTTGCTTTAGAAGTTCAGGTTTTTTTTTCGGCGAATAATATTCTCCACGATTTAATCACTGACTACTTTCCTTTTTTTTTTAATGTGGCAATCCCCTACTGTCTGAATCGCTTTAAGTCTATCTTCCCTGCTGAAAAAAGTTTTATGATGCAATAAACTCATACAGTTTATCATAAAAATATCATAGACTTACCATAAAAATCATAGTAAATTATCATACAAATGTCATACATTTCTGTAAAATCCTACAGACATCATAGAGATGTCATAGAATATCATTCAAAATGTATGGTATATCACACGTATTGTATGATATTCTATGATGAAGCCTCTGTGAGGTTATTGCGTCATAGAACTTTTTCAGCAGGTTTGGCGTTTCTTTTTTTCAGCATGAACAATTTATTTAGCAAATAATTAAGGTACAAATGGTAGTGCATTTAGCTGTGCTTGTAGAATGGATTACTGCAGTCATTAAAAGATAAGGAAAGGTTTTGGTTTGGTTTGGTTTGGTTTTTATGGGGTTTAACGTCCCAAAGCGACTCAGGCTATGAGAGACGCCGGGATCGAACCAGGGCGCGGCGGTTGAATTTCTTCCACTACGCCCTCCACTACGGCGTCTCTCATAGCCTGAGTCGCTTTGGGACGTTAAACCCATAAAAACCAAACAAAACCAAACCAAAACCTTTCTTAATTTTTTAATGACGACAGTAATCAATTCTACAAGCACAGCTAAATGCACTACCAAAAGGTAAATGGAATAGCGAGCAGACAAAAATTCAAGAGGAAGAAGAGCTAGGATCGCATATTATCGTCGGGTTGATCGAGAGGGCGGGTCACCATGAGATCTGCGTGTTGACGGCAGCGACGAAACTGCCGCATAATCGTCGCGGTAGCCCGAATGTGATACCTGTTTCAGGTGCCCATGCACAGAATCTTGTAAATGTGTTACATGCAGTTGATAAACCTACATAACCGAGCGGGTGATGATAGCCGACAAACAGTGCTTAGCTAGCAGGTGACGACGAGATATCTTTCACATGGTGCGGGCGTTTACTCAAAATCCTCACCTTCCCCCACCCCCACCCGAGAGGCATGGGAGACTGCCCTCCTCAACTGCTCCACATTGGAGTCCCAAAGGGCTCTAGTAAAGCGGGCGCGAGACGGGGCCTCGTCGTGCGGTGTCCCGGACTAAGGATACCGACCATGTAGCGGGGTCTTCTGACCCCCAAACTCCCTTTGAGTATTAAAGTTTTTCACCACCACCGCGATGTTTGTCGCTGGCGGCGGAAATGGGTCTGAACCGAACGGCCTTGCCGCGCCGCTTTCCGCCTCGCTCGGCGTCAAAAGCGGCCGAATCCGCTTCGCTCGCCGGACTTTGGGCAAGTGCGAACGCGCCTTAAGGATACCGACCATGTAGCGGGGTCTTCTGACCCCCAAATTCTCTTTGAGTATCAAAGAAGTTTTTCACCACCACCATCACCATCGTATCACGCCCCTGCTTTTTTTTACTTGGTTAATTTTCAACTTTGAGTGTAACTCGCATTCAACAGCTATTTAGCTATGCGTAGCATGAAAAGAATAGACTTTTTCGGTTAATGCAAGCGCCAGGAAAAACGGCCAGCCCAAGCAGCGTCCAACGGGTGGAGAATCGTGCCGTAGTTTGTTGCCTGTTTTTAAAAGGTTCAGAGGGGACGGAGTACTACGTGGACATACAGGCGACATTGCGAGAGAGCTCCGAATAGCGTAGCACTGAAGATGTGCACTCTAAACGCGAATACGCTTATATGGGAGGTAAAAAAGGAATAAGCTATCATCTAGCTTACACCCTTTTATAAAATTGTGTGCGCTAGAGGACAGATTACTCCCTTGTTGCTCCTTTTTGTTAAGAGTGTGAGTGGTTGCGTCAAAGAGTAAGTGCAAGTGTTCCAGAGATCAACGGCGTTCTGATCGTAAGGAAAGTACGACAATGAAAAACGATATCACCTGTGTCCACGACTACGTTATTCAAGGCCAGCGAGTTATCTTAAGTCGGAAAGGAAACGAAGTGAGATGGTAATGTGGGCATATGCGCATCGCTTTACAGTCCAAGTTGCACGCGCGAGAAATTTTCGCTAGGAGGCGCAGTGAAATGTGACAAACGCAGTAAAGACAAGAACGGTTGAGGGTTGCTTTTTCTCACTCTAAGCTTCTCCGCCTCACATGGGAGATTTTTTTCACTAAGTTGATCATCCAAGGTGAAGCATGGGCGAAGCATCATCATCATCATCAGCCTGACTACGCCCACTGCAGGGCAAAGGCCTCTCCTATGTATCTTCAATTAACACTGGCTTTGGCAGCTGCGGTCACCACATCTCCGCAATCTTCTTATTCTCATCCGCCCACCTAAGTTCCTGTCTGCCACCCCATGCTACGCTTGCCTTCACTTGAAATGTAGTGTGTTACCCTTGAGGACCACAGGTTATCTTGTTATCTTGCCTTCACATTACATGCCCTGCTCAAACCCATTTCTTCCTCTTGATTTTGACTAGGATGTCATTAACCCGCGTTTAATCCCGGATCCACACTGCCCTCTTGCTGTCTCTCAACGTTATGCCTACATTTTTTCTTTCCATAACTTGTTGTGTTGTCTTAAACTTAAGCTGAACCCTTTTCTTTAGCCTCCACGTTTCTAGCCCATAAGTGAGTAGCGGTAGGGTACAGCTGTTGCATACTTTAGTTTCAGAAGGGAAGGAACAGTTAAAATAGCGAAAACATTTGAGCTCTCCGACTCCAGCAAATTTACGACAGCACGCATTCGAGGGAAAGCATATGGTCTCCGTCCTCTGAATCTATGGGGGACTGGAATTTACCATTAATGTCTGAGGTCAGGATCCCGTCAAGCTTTCTTTCGCAGCCTTTGGTCCTGGCTCCTGTCTCTTCGTGTGCTTGTGAAAAGAAATTACTTTGCTTGGCTTGACTTCACTTGATTAACACCAGAAAAGCTAAGAAATAATTCTCGAGTACTATTCAATCCTTTTAAAAACTGAAGGCCACCAGTGGGAAGAATTGCGTTGGAAAGCTTTAATGTGGCGCCATTCTTCTCCGGGAGCATGTACCCTACCAAACAGCACAGCATGTCTTTGTAAGCAGTCTACGCCTGCGGCTTTGTACCTTTACGCCACTTGGCTTATTCGCTTCATTTCGCACCGTGACACTTGCACCTACCTCTTCCCACAAAAGGGAAACACTGAAGGGAAAGAATTTTTCAAGACGGTGCTATTATGTGCAAATCCTAATAAGGGTAGAAATTTGGTTTTGGTTTTGAGACAAGAAAATGACGCAGTAACTCTCACATGTCTCGGTGGACACGAACCGCGCCGTAAAGGAAGTGATAAGGGAAGGAGTGAAAGAAAAAAAGGAAGAAAGAGGTGGTGGTGGTGGTGTAAAATATTTATTTATACTATCTACAAGAGAGGTATTGCTTGGAAGGGCCCGGCCATCACAATCACTAGGAGGGATCCCTAGTCCGGGACCCCTGTGGCCTCCGCGGTGGTGGTGGTGGTGAAAAACTTTAATCAAAGAGAGCTTGAGGGTAAAAAAAAAAAATCCTGCTGCATGGTCGGTATCCTTAGTCCGGGACACCGCACGACGAGGCCCCGTCTCGCGCCCGCTTGACCAGAGCCCTTTGGGACTCCAGTGTGGAGCAGTTGAGGCGGCCCGGGCTCTTGTCACCAGGGCTCGTTGGTCCTGGAGAGTTGAGCAGCCGAGCAGGGCAGCCTCCCAGTCCTCTCGGGTGGAATTGGAAAGCAGGATTGGCAGGGCATGCCCACACCATGTGATACGTGTTCGTAAACACTTCCCCACAGTTTGGACACTCGCCCGAAAAGGGCGAATTGAAATGTTTAAGCACTGCCGGGCACAGTACCGTGTTCGTCCGCCTTCTTCAGGCCTCTACGGGGGGGGGGGGGGGGGGGGGGGGGTATCGGCCGTGAGCGGTTTGATACAGTAGAGAGATCTCCCGAAAAGTAATAGCCGGATTGAACTCAGGAGCTGGATCAGGCAGCGGGAGAGGCAATGACCGATGGGTAAGTGCGCGGGCGGTAGCGTCCGCTACCTTCTTTCCCTCTCTCCCCGCATGTGCTGGGGCCCAGATGATAGTGCACCGGGTTGGGAAACCCTGATACTCACATATACGTAAAATTTGGAAGGCACGATCTGGAATTTGTCCGTAGAAGAGGTATCTAGAATAATTTAGACCACCTGGGGATCTTTAACGTGCACTGACATCGCACAGCACACAGGCGCATTTTTTTGCATTTCGCCTCCATTGAGACCCGGCCGCTGCGGTCGGGTTATAACCCACGTACCCTGGCTCAGTAGACGAGCGCCTTAACAAATGAACCCCCAAGCAGGGTCCCAATAAGGCTAGTTATTTCTTTTATTGTTGTTGAAAGTTTGACAAGCCTACTGTATCATTACGGGAATTAAGTTCGGCTTGTAATGCTGTAATTTCATGCTATATACAACACGAAATGCTGGAAGAAAAAGTTAAACCCATATGGTTTTCTTTAAGGTAACAGAATGGTTTGGTTAATGTTTATGGGGGTTTAACGTCCCAAAGCGACTAAGCCTATGAGGGACGCCGTAGTGAAGGGCTCCGGAAATTTCTACCACTTTCCTGACATCGCACAGTACACGAGCTTCTAGCATTTCGCCTTCATCGAAATTCAACCACCCCGGCCGGGATCGAGTCCGCGTCTCTGGTAAAGCCTACTAATTGCCTGAAAGTCTAAGCATGCAGTCAGGATCCCAAAGGATGTAGTTTCACTCTCCCCCTCGACCCTGCTCAATGCATTAGTAATGCAAAACTATCAGAAAATTGACTATCGATAGTATCGATAGTTTTTTGGAAACTATCGATAGTGTAAAAAACTATCGATGGTGCTACTATCGATAGACTATCGATCGTATTATCGGTAGCCTACTACCGATAGTAATACTATCGATTCTACTGTCGATAGTATTACTATTGATTCTACTATCGATAGTATTACTATTGATTCTACTATCGATAGTATTACTATTGATTCTACTATCGATAGTATTACTATCGGTAGTGTTGGTATCGATAGTATTACTACCGCTATCGATAGCAAGACTATCGATAGCGAAACTGTCGATGGTAAGACTATTGATATTATGCATTCGTTGGCCAGTGATATAAACAAACATTTGCGATACCTGATCGGTTTCACGATCTCATGAGGCTTAACGTCCCAAAAGACTGAAGCTATGGGGGATGGATGCCGCAGTGGAGGCCTCCGAGTAAATGTCGACTAGCTGTGGTTCTTTACCGTGCACTGGGACAGTTCGGAAAAATACCTGGAGAAGAACAAGCACTGGGACAGTGCGGAAAAATATCTGGAACTATATCCGATGAAAGAACAAACAGCACAAGTTGTGCTGGCTTACACGGCACTATCGTGCACTGCAGACGTCGTCTTGCTGACGTAACCGCTGCATAAAAGCTTTTCGCACACATGCTTCGCAACTAGGACATTTGCAAGCTAACATTTTATCCAGCAACATTACGTAGGGAACGTATGCAGAGCTCGGTGACGCGTAGGCCGCGAAAACGGGTGAGTCCTGTCATTTACTCATCGCCTCCATACCACATACTCGGGAAACCAAGTTTAGGATGCAGTTGGTACGCGTGGTTGATTTTATAGAATCGATAGTGCTATATGTAACAAGTAGTATCGACACGGTTATCGATATTACTGTCAATAGAACTATCGAAAGTACTATCGATAGTAATATCGATAGTTAATACTTTCGATAGTACTATTGACAGTCTTTTTTACCATCGATAGTTTGATAGTGACTAAACTATCGACAGTATCGATAGTACTATCGATAGTTTCGCAACACTACAATGCATCCCTCAGATTTTTCGAGGTTTCGCTGCATTGCGAAAACCTCTGCGGGCACCTGCCCATTTTAAATAGAAATCCGTCGTCAATTACGAGTAGTCGTAACGATGATAACGGCAGGTGGGCAGTGGCCGATGTAAACAACGGCCATAGCTTGTTCTTCTTAATAGTGGAGATAATTGGCGAAGACCAGAAAAAGCCGTCCTGAAATGTACCGTCGCCAAGAAATAGAGAGAATGCGACTACTCAACAATGGCCAGATAGGCATTCGTAGCTAGTAGTGCAATCTACACCTCCATCTTAGCGAAAGCAATTGTTTTAGCAGATAGCCCAAAAAGTCTTACTCCCAATAGAGGAAAGACTACGGTTACGTCATTGCAATGGAAACGCTCTTCGCACTATTATGAAGAACAACCTATGGACATTGTTTAGTTTGACCAGTGTCCACCTACAGCCATTGCTTTAATCGAAACTTGGATTCATTTGGAGCATGGAGAGTATCTGCACAAGCCTATGGTCCAAACGGTAATTGTGAGCCGTTTTTTGTCGGACTCTCGCTGGCAAACTAGTGTCGCATGACGCCTCACAGAAAAAAAAACGCATCATGAAAAGAGAAAGAACTACAATTTGCAAAGAAAAAAAGTTTCAGGGTTTCAAACGCACTTAAACCGAGTAGACGTGCGAAAGCATGTGTGCATTCTTCGTCTGTTCTTTCTGGTATCTCCATGTGCACGCAACCACGTTTCTCGCTCTTCATCGTCCTCTCAACTCGGCGGCCTCCGGCGCGATGCCCTCCTCCCATTGGCCACAGCGGGCACGACGTTGCTCCGAACTTTCCCGAGCTTCCTCCCATTGGCTGCAGCTTGCGCGACGCTCCTCCGAACTAACCCGAGCCTACCCGAGTTACTCCGATCCCACAAGACAAGGCTCGGGTGTCCGGAGTAGTGCATTTCGCGCTGAAAAGAACAGGATTAGCAAATGGTACTTTACCTTTGGCCTTCTTAAGTCCCGCCAGTAGTGTACCTTGCAATAATAAAGCGCCGGCAGACTGGACGATGCCGGGAGATCCTACAGGAGGTTCCACGAGTGTTCCGGGATGTGCAGCGCGGCCACGATAGCTGCCGCGTCTGCATCCAGGGCCCGACTGCCAAGGTCACCACACCGAGCCTACACCGGCGGTATGCCGCAGCAGCTGCGAGCACACCGGCTGCTGTGGTTGTCGCTCTCCTGTGGCCGGAAACTGACAGTCGCTTCTCTGCGAACAGGCTTGGCGACGTTTCACATGGTGCCGCTTCTGCACTAAAAAATTATTGTATCGGTGAATGACGAAATATTCGGTTTGGTTTATGGGGGGTTCAACGTTCCAACGCGACTCAGGCTATGAGGGACGCCGTAAAGAAGTGCTCCGGAAATTTCGACCACCTGGGGTTCTTTAACGTGCACTGACATCGCACAGTACACGGACCTCTAGAATTTTGCCTTCGTTGAAATTGCACTGCCGTGGCCGGGATCGAACCCGCATCTTTTGGGTCATCAGCTGAGCGCCATAACCACTGAACCACCGCTTCATTTATGGGGCAAGGAGTGGCCGCAGAGCTAGGCCAGAAAAGGAAATAACTAGGAGAATAAGATGGGGTTAGAGTTCGTGCGGCAGGCACTCTCACGTGATGAACATCGGATAACTAGTGAACCTTAAGGTGAACCTGTATAGACCTCTTGCATTGCCCAGGGGGCGCTGCGAAAATGGTGCTAAAGAGCGCCCTCTGCCCTCGGCTGGGTAGTACCGGGCTCTGGCGTCTGCTTCGGAAAGCACGTTGGCAGTATGGACCCGCGACATTCGCATGTGCTGTGCCATGGCCTACAGCGAATATTGGGCGCCGAATATTTTTTTCAGGGCTGGCGCGCTGTGTAAAGGGAAGAAATTATGCGACGCCAAGTACGTGTACTCTGTTCAAGAAATAAGCGGCGAAGTTTCAGCGCGGTGTCATTCGCAAGTGAAGAGAGTCGCGTACGAAGTTGAACTTCAGATAAGGTCTGCACGCTTCGAGATTTAAGCGCACCAACGCGATGAAATACTTGCAATATATGAATTCGCAGCAGCGCTAAGCAGACATGTATACGGGACTGCTCGAGCGCACGACGGTACACGCCGCGCCAGCAGCGGTCTTTCAGCATGCCACGAAACGGTGGGCCTCCTGCAGTCTTTGTTCACTGCATCTCGCTAAACAAGTAGTCATGCCTACTTTGTAGTAGCCGCCATATGTTTCTTCAGCAAATGCTAACATGATTTGTAGTAGCCGCCATATGTTTCTTCAGCAAATGCTAACATGATGCAATGCATATATGAGCTCGCAGCCGAATAACGCTGCAGCGCGAGCTCGTGCGCTGCGCGCTTGATGTAGCTTTTCATCCTTAAAACGACATCGCTCGAACACGTTCGCTGTTATTAGTGATGCCGCGCTGCCACATACGTACTGGTTTGAGGTCGACAATGTGCACATTTCACTCCCGACGCTGGGCTGCTCGTAGTGCGCAGCGAATTCGCACCTAATCAACCCCCCCATTTGTGGTCATTTGCACGCACCTGGCCACCTCACCACGTTGCACCGGTCGAATCGTCAATTGTCTCAGTGGCCGGGTCTCTAGTCGTGAACCACCAGCCATGCCTGCTGATATGCCGATTTGCCTTAATAGTGATTATCTGAAGTGAGATGTTGACATGACATATGAATTATACCATGCATTTTTTTGTGCTTTTGCTGTGTTGTGCATTCCCTTGATATGATCTCTGAATTATGCTGTTCGTTTCTCGCCTTTTGCTGCTTGCTCTGTTGCGCATTCCCTACTGTTTAGTGATTGTCATGGTACACTTTTTGCTGCTTGCTTGGTCCAACTGCCTATGCAGGGATGTGCTAAACAAGTTGTGTTGTAGAATGCATAAATTCTCATTCGACGCCTGCATATGCGACTGCTCCCTACATATACATTTTTTGAGAGAGGTAGGCGTCAAAAGAAGACGAACACAAGGAGGATGAGACCGGCTGTAGACCGCAGGGAAGATTGTAGGTACGTATGAGGGATGACTGGCATTGTTTTGCTCGTTACCCACAAAGTGGCGACTGCATATCCTGGTGTTCGGCACTGCATCCCACGGTTTGCCGTCCGGACTGCATGTGCAAAAAGAACGAATTTCAGCAACGCGGATAACCAAACAAACATCAAGGGAGGCGAAGCAGCCAGCACAACGCGAAGGTTCGCTTACTCAGTGCGTTGAACTGCAGCTATCCAGCGCGCCCGGCGCTCCGCTTCGTGAGACCTTGAAGGAAAACGGTGGAATTTGATATTGGGATTCAGACCGTCTTGCTCGTGGCAGCCCACGACACAGCAGTAACGACGGTGACGCTTTTTCGAGACTGAGCGAAGTCTCTCGGGCGGATCGGCGTCGCAGATTCCTTCTGCTGCCTGCATTTCGTCCTAAGGCACACGGAGCGTCGGTTTTCTAAAAACTAAGCCACGGCCAGGCCGCGGCGTGGTTGGTCACAAGTGACGAGCCTTGTCGCACTCACAACAGTGCAGAAAAACGTGCGAATCGACGCAAAACGCCGGCTAGACAGGTACGCCGCCACAGCCAGCGCTCACTACTACCCAGCCTGGTACTACCCAGCCAGCTTTTCCTTGCTGCCACCAGGCGCCGCCACGTTACCTCAAACTCCAGCGCAAGAGGCCTATAGCAGCTGCATCTTGGCACTACTCAGTACAGGGCGCAAACTTTTAAGGTAAAGAAAAGGCTTGAAAGTACACTGTAGGCAACGCAGAGAGTTGTCGAAATAAGAGACAAAACTTGAGCAGCGTGGCTTAGGGATCGAAGAGCACTAGAGATAATGATATCCTAGCTTAAACCAAGAAGAAACGGGATTGGGCGAGACGTGTAGAGTGAATAACTTGAATAACAGTTGTCCGTTGAGGTAATGAAGTGGATGCTAGGAAAGTAAAACATCGGTTAGGAGATTGGGACATTTGATAAGATACGGTAGCTTTCGAAGGTCACGGAGTGGGCTGGTAGGGGCGGTATGGTGTCATTCTTAAAGATTATCAAACGGTCTCCCAGACTGCGCACGATAGTTTGTGTAATATAACGTTTTAGGTGTTTATTTTTTATTGCCCATTAGAGAATGCAAATACTTATCAACATATGAGTGGGCTGGAACCAGCTGTATTTTGTTTTTGTTTATTATCAAATAATCTTCTAGACTACACTCGATAGTTTGTGTAATATAACGTTTTAGCTGCTCAGATTTTATTACACATTAGAGAATGCACACACTGGGCAATTTTATATCTAGTTGTTCATCTATATATAACTTTTTTACAATGATATGCATCGCACCTTTGGATTCACACCCTGAATTGCAACATCTGTTTCTGCCCAACTAATGATCCGTTTCACACCGTATGTAAAATGTTTAAATATATTATGTTATATAAGGTGAAATATTTACTAGCTGCTGTAATCCTGAACTGAACTTGGTTAGCATCTGTGCTTTTATTCAGTGCAGTAGAACTGTCCGCCTAATCTCATGGTAATCTTGCGGCACGGTATCTTATTTTGATCCTCCTTACTGCACACTGCACACGATAGTTTGCAGTGTGCAAACTTCTCTTGCAGTTTGCAGTTTGCAGTTTACTTCTCTGATCGATCCCAAAGACAGCCGAAACGAAAAAGTCCTCACGCTTAACCCCCCACCCCCTCCTCTTGTGCGAAGAAGTCCCAACAGTTGCGACAGACCCCCAAAGACACCATGAAAGCGACCACTTCCAAATCCACAACGGCAGATGCACATCATGACACTTAAGAAAAATGAACAAATAGTCGCTTTGCACCCTCCGTCCTGTCTGTTCAGTTATTACGGCTTGCGTTTTTTACTACGCGACGATTTTACCAAGGCCAACGCGAGAGCACTTCGTTGGGATGAGTTTCGCGCACGTCCGCCTAGGCGACAGGCAGAGCATAACCTTGTGAAGTTTTATACTTTTTCGGAACCATTGCTTTTGGATCACTACGTTCGTGATCGTCCGCAAAGCGACTCCAGTTATCCGCAACTAGCGCATCTGCCCTGCTGCTCTCCAAACGTTACAGCTGTAGCCGACCAGCTTCAGCTGTAACGAACGAGCATGTGCGTCATGGGTTGGCAAGACGACAGATGTGCTCTTCCTGGCTGTTATCCGGGCGTTCTAATCCTCATAGCTCTCAGGACGGTGTTGGAGTGAACGAGCTGTGAGAATTGTGGGGAAGGGAGTATATACGAGCAGTTGGAGTGGCATACAAGGTCTGGGGGATGTAGTAACTCACTTCCAGCTGGCTCCACATAGCTGTCTGGTTCATGCACCACTCGCGTCGCAACCTCTACCATACACACCACCCAAACAATATAGCGTCGTGCCAGTAGACCGGTATTAGCGATGAATCAACCATACTGCCATGTAGCGGTGACGGTTGGGTGTTCGATAAACATCAGCGTCCACGGCTGGCATTGACGCGGAGCGATCAGCGAAGGCAGCCGATTACACGTGTCGCTGCTTGAAGTCAATTCGAGCGCTGTTTCAGGCACCGACGACGGTTTTACTGTTCATTTTTTGCTATGTTCCTGTCGAGGGGCTCAGAAAATATAGTTCAAGGGCCGACATGCACCGTAATGGGAAGTCCCTTTTTATGCAGCTGCTCGAAGTTTCGCGGCAAAACGTACGTCCGCTTAGCGCGTAGTGTAGACATATGAAGGATTCCTCTCTCTTTAGGCCTGATCACACTGTCTGCTTGTCTGTATACCCCCGGAAAAGGGGGACGGTGGGGGGGGGGGGGGTCTTACTTGGATCCTGGCCACTGCCTGATGTCGTTTCGGCTGCCCTTTTGTGTCCAGTAGCAACACCGGCGGTTGTGGTGGGTATGGTTGAGACTTACACTCTGGGGTTGCAAACCCATTGGAAGATAGCAGCGACTTCTGAAAGTCCCGAGTTCCCTCTCAACACCCATAGCCTCTAACAGACAATCAATATCCTATCTCACAAATGTCATCCTTACCCGCTACTTCCCAGGGGGTAACACGGAAATTTGAGCTAGTTGGATCATGTTCAAAACTTTTATCAGCGCTGCGACAGAGGACAAGGAACAAGAACAAACAGAACGACAAGCGCTTGTCCTTCTGTCTCTTCTTGTTCCTTGTACCCGGTCGCAGCGCTGGTAAATGTTCCCAGGGGAGATAAGGGGAATCTCCCCGGGCCCGCTTCCTCAGCTGTCGGTCACTATAGTAACGTTCATGATTTTTTATCTCCACCTTCAAGAGATCAGAATCCAAGGTTCCCATTCTCGGGCACCATCTATTATATTCTAATTTGGACTTAATCCCCGATTCGGAAATGGCATATGAGAGACTCTTTTTCTTATTAATTTGCAACGCCTCGAACTGCAGTCTGTCTCGTTCTATGCTCCTGCACATGAAGGTGACAAGACAGCGCCTCTGACTAAAACGTCGTTAAAGCTGAAAAATATTGAGGTGGGTTGGTAGGTAAAAACATTAAGGAAGTAGGGGAGGTATGGTTGGCTTGGTTCTTAATCCCGGTTGACGGCCATCGGTCCATGACTTCTGGCGACCTCATCCGCCCATTCCACCAGCCTCTTCTGTGAGGCCGGCTCGGAGCTAGAGACCGCGATCTCCCAACCTTCTACGTCTGTGAGGTTCCAGCGAGATGGTGGTTGGAGCTCTCGGCATATGAAGAGTATGTGTTCGAAGTTTGCTCTCGGAGCCCCACAAAGAGCATTCGGGCTTGTATTGACCCGGTGTATTAGTGCCAGATAGGCCGGTGAAGTATGTCAGCTGGTGTGATGACCTGTTTCAGTTCGTAGTGTGGATTGAGCTCCGTAAAGGCAGAGGATAATACTGCAAGTTTTAGCCCGCCATCCGCTATGATGGCAGGGTGGGCTGGATTGAATAAAGACAGAGGTGAATACTGCAAGTTTCAGCATGTCAGCCATTATGATTCCAATAAAAAAAAATTTGAAATTGTTATTATGCATTCTAGCAAGGCTACCTTCTTCTTCGTCTAATACTTTTCCCTCTTCATGTTCCAAGCTCCCTTCGACAGCACTCACAACCTACCTTCTCACCAACGTGGCCACGTGCTCAGTACACGCTACGCACGGTCATGTGTACAGTGTGCGCTTGTAAAAGATGTGTGGTCACCAATGCTTCGCAGTGCGAATGAAAAAGTGTTGATGCGAAGTGCAAACTCGAAATTCGGTCCTCGAAATCTACCCTAGAAAGCATTTCCCCTTAACAGTGAAGCGGGGTATGCCCATCGGGACGAGTATACAGCTCTCTTCAATTAAATATAAGTTCAGCTGTTGTCAGTGCCCATCCCTTAATGAGTGTCTTTCGTCCGCTCTTCATAAAACGAGAGCTGAATTTTTTTTTTTGATTGATACCATGGTGGACGAACTAGTCCTGCAACGTGTACTGTCAAATAAACTTCCGCTCAGAATTAAAGAGATCCCACAATTCTTCTCTTAAAAGACACTGAACCTATGACCGCTTTTTAACCCACGCCGAAAGTGAGAAACGGAGCTCAAGAAAGCGGAAATAAATTTTTAATTTAACATTAATTTACCAGATACGACCAAGATAACCGCTCGTGAAGTTCACGGCTTCATAGTGGGGAAAAGGATCCACAAAAACGTTCGTTCTTACCTGCCTTTAAACTGCGCATAGCGCGTGTATCCTCACCGGAAGCCTGAGTGCACGACCAACTGCGTCGTTATGCGCTCTGACAGACACGTGCAACTCTAGAGGACGTATGCATTGCTATACGCGGACAGGAACACCGAGCAATCGAAGAATTTTATTTCCCAGCTTGTTATAGTTGCAACTACGGCCTCCGGACCAAGGGGAGAGATATTCCTGTTCTTCACGCTGAAACTGAAGCAACCTCTCGGGGACGTGCTTTCGAACTGATTCCAGTTTGTTATTGTGCCTTGTACGAATAACATGTTGCCTTGAACTGAAGACCCTCTCAGGCATCTTGTTTCTACCTCTTCCAATTGCACGGAGCGACTCCGTGAAACAGTAGACGAACCAAACCATTTGACGAAGTTTTCTCCCTTAAGGCTAGGTGCACTTTAACACGAATATGCCTATATGGGAGTAAAACGGAGGAAAGCTACCCTCCAGCGCATTCTCTTTTAACTCCCATATAGGCATTCTTACTCTACTCCTTTCTGTTTACACACTACCTCGCCCCTCATAGCTTGAGTTTCTTTGGGGTGTTAAACTCCAATAAACCAAACCTAACCAAACTTTCTGTATACAGGATACTATGCAACAGCGAAGCAACACTGGGACAATGCGCGCTTGTCTTGGTAGTTTTCTTCGCCGTCGCTGTTTTCTCAATGATCTGTGTTCTCGCTATTAACCGAAACCAATATGCCTCGCTTTTTGTGACTTTACGCGACTACGACCGAATAATTGCGTCTGTTCGGACCTACAACACACCAGCGTTTACCGTATTCTGGTTCGCACTCCATGACAAATTCTTGCTCCGCGAAGCATATAACAGAATTTAGGGAATTCGGAAACCTTGCAGAAAACCCTGCACCTAAATGGAGAAGTTTTTCAACACTGCCTGAACAGCTTCACCTCACACTGCGCGTTGTAGGTCATACTGATCGAGATACTGCTTGATTGGTTTGGTTTATTGGGGTTTATCGTCCCAAAGCAACTTAGGCTATGAGGGACGCCGTAGTGAAGGGCTCCGCAAATTTCGACCAGCTCGGGTTCGTTAACGTGCACTGACATCGCACAGCACACGGGCCTCTAGAATTTCGCCTCCATCGAAATTCGGCCGCCGCGGCCGGGATCCAACCCGCGTCTTTCTGGTCAGCAGCCGAGCGCCGTAACCACTGAGCCACCGCGGCAGGACAGATACTGCTTGAACATCTTAGCTATCATGGCTGCTCGAATCCATGGTTTGGCAATCGGAACAGTTGTTGCCGTTTTCTTGGCGAAGCCAGTCAATTTTCACTTTTGCAGTGGTGCAGCGGTTAAGCGATGCGCCGCTGCCCAGCGATGGTAGGTGCTGCCAGCGGTGGGACTATAGTAAGAACCAGGTTACTCTTCCCGAGCGAACTCTCCAAACCAACCATTGTTATACCTGCCACCGCATCAGTGGTCCGGCGGGCAGGTTGTGATGATGCTACAAGGTCACGTGACCTACACTCCATCCCAGTGGTTCCTCGCAACACTACCAAAGCTACGACGAGTGCACAGGCAACGTTCTGACGTTGCGGAATGTTGTGTCAGTATATACGTATACGGGTATACAGGATAGCCAGCTTAAAAGTGCCCATGCGCCAAACGCTATTTCATATCGAACCTTAATGTACGGTCGCGGTACGTAAGCTATTTGCGGAGTTTTGCGTGCGTTAATCTTGCATCATCTAAAAATTCGTTTCAAAATGGCGGCATCCTTTGAAGCAGGACCTCTCGCCTCGGACTGAATTAGTTGTTGTTGCTAGAGTTTTCAGTGGCCATAAATGGGGCACCGGGCCATCGCTTCGTCTCACCTCGCCTATAATAAAACGTACGAGCGATAAATTTGCTCTATTTTTTAATAAGGGTGACGAGTCTGCCGCTTTTAGTCCTGAAGGGAAGCGTCCATTTGTTGAGAAAATGTTTCTCCTTCTAAACACCAGATGGCGCCACTCAGCTGATCTTATTGTTCTGCCAGTTTCTATGCGCTGAACTAAATGTACGAATGTGAAAAATGGCGTCCTCATGCAAAATGCTTGCGTTTGGCGTACGTAAACGTGCATAGGAAGCTGGTACGTAGCGGGCGTCGATTTATACTCTTTTTCTAACCATATATGTGTACTCCGCGAGCAGACGACATGCAACAGCTAGGAACGAAGGAACACGTTTAACGCGCTCTCCTGATTGGCTGATCTCCAGCTTCTGCGGGGATTTTTCGCTCACAATACCGACGTCGATCGCCAACGACTCCGGACTTTCTGCAGAACGAAAGCCTCAACGCTATCGCGTTAGAACGACACAAACCACCACAGTTATTTTGCACAAATCTAATTTCCTGCATGCCGAGGTAATGAGGAGAAAATCTGCAGCTCTCCTTGAACAGGCATGCATATGCTCCCTACAGAAAGCGCAATTCAAGGGTACGACACAGCATTGCTACCGTATCAGGCGACACTTCTTCGCCGGGTTCATGGCGGACGCGTTCGCACATCCGAACGCCTGCGAAAAGTCCGCGCTGTGTTGGAGCGCCACGTTGCACATGCGGTCGCCATCCGCGTCCCCGCAGAACAGGTAGCAGAAGAAAACGAAGAAGAGCTCGTCTTCCTTCAGGGACCCGATTCCGCCAGCGCCGAAGCGTCTCAGGTCGCTCTTGAACGTAGCGTGCGTGTCGGAGCTCGCAGCTCGGAACGCCGTCCACGCCACGGCGACGGAAGCGACAGCGCCCTGGATCTCGAGGTCCGGGCTGCTTCCGGCGCCGGTTCCGGGAAAGAGGCACTCGTGGTTTTCGGCGTAGACACTTGCGGGACCGCCAGTGCTGTTTGGGCCACCGCTAGTCTCGACGTGATCGTAAAACAGCGCAGCGGCCAGGCGCGCTCCGCTGCCGGCCATTAGCACCGCCGCGCTGACGTTGGTGGCGTAGAACGGTTCTTCCATGTGCGCCAACGCCAAGCGGAAGTTACGAAACCTGCCAGCAGCGCGCCAGATGTCGCCATACGGGGGCGCGGGAACCGGCTCCTCTGTAGCAACAAGGCCCCCGGCAGAGGCAAACGCAGCGTGGTGTATCCAGTCGTACACGGGACTATCGGTCATGTTGGGGTAGCGTTCGTAATGTCCGGCGAACGTCATCATGTTCAGTTGGTCCAAACCGGACAGGGCCCAGTCGAAATTTCGGTGCCTACTTGAGGTATTATTAATCACGGCCATGTTTGTGCCACCGAGCGTTGTTCTACGGCGTCGCTGACCGGTGAAGGTCTCGTGGACGACGGTGGCCATGTGTCGGAGGTCCACGACCTCGTGGCTCATCGGCTGGTGGAAGTAGGCGTCGATGGCGCGCCCGTAGAACCGGTAGGATGTGGAGAAGCACGAGTCGTAGACGCGCTGGGTGGCGATCGCTTGACTGCCAAACAGGCTGGCCAGGATGTCGAAGCTGCCGTACTCCGCGAGTGTCTGCACGCACAGGCCTCCGACGAAGTCGTCGGTGAAGAACTCGCCGTGCTTGGCGTGCACCTCGAAGAGCGTCGCGAAGAGGTGCACGTCCTGAATGACCACGCCTCCTCGGAGCTTGTCGCCGTCCCCGTCCTGGAAGAGAGAGACGCCCAGGTATCGCCTCATCATGCCGTCCCATCGGGCCTTCGGCACCGACGGCGTGTATTGCAGGAAGAAAGACGCGTTGTCGCTCGTGGTGACATGGTGGGCCGCGTTCTGGTAGTCCTGGAAAAAGTCGTCCAGATAGTCGTATTGACTGGCGAGCTCCTTCAGCCGGCTCTCGTTCACATGGATGGCCAACGTCTTGTATGTGAGCCTCAGATGGCTCAAAAGGCCTCCCGACCGCCGAAGACTCGCCAGTGCCTTCACGTGCTCCTGGAAACGCCGGGACCGACCGAAGTGCAGAGTCAGGTGCTTGGACGGCGGCAGCTTTGTTTCCTGGCTCGTCGTCTCCATGGTGGCGACGTGGAAGGCAACGGGCAAAAACAGCTGCCGCGACATGTAGAACAGGGAGCCGAGGAAGTCCGGGTGGCCGTTGCGCGCTGGCCACGTGATGTTGCCTTTGGCGAGCAGTTCGTTGACCTCGGGGACCCTTGGCACTTGGATGATCGCCAGGCACGTCTGCGTACCGCCATTTGCGAGCGAAATGTTCGGCAATTACAAAAGAAATGAAGGAATTAAGTACGGACTCTTGTGCATGTTATAGAGTCGAGCAAGTGGGAGGGACCTAAGCAAACTTTCAAGGACATCTATGTGAATTTAGATTCGAGTTAAGTATTGTAGAACGAGCTGCGTAACACAGTATTTATTAAAATTTCGGTCGTGCTTCTGGGCCTTCTTTAAAACACATAGGTATAGAAAAAAAAAACCAGAGCAACCTAACTGGCACCTGCGTCACCAGCTGCCTGATATGAACAACGTACAGCCTTTGTCAAAAGTTTGGAGCCCAGGGGGTTCGCTTCTGAAGCACACTGTCTGGTTCGTAATGCACCTCCAACGCTCCAAATTTCCGGAAGGTAAGAAGATTTCTGGTCCTGCCTTCTCCAATGAGTAGGACTACCACGAATGTTACAGGAGTCCCACTGCGAGGCTTAGAAGCAAACTCCCTGGGCTCTAAACTTTTGACAAAGACTGTACATCACGTCGTTTTCGGCATGTTACCTTGGGCATAATGTCTCGGCCAGCAGCCTGCGCTGTTAACTGAGTCAGCATGACCATGTTAACTGTGCCAAGCAAGCGCATTCGACAACAGTCATTACCGCGGAGACTCTTTACCCCCCTCCCTCCACTTCCCAATAATATTTTGTGACGTCACGAAAAACACCGCCATTCGCACTGAGGGCGCAGCCTATATGTTCCTCATTGAAGGCACTTATATCACAAAGAAAATGCTAACAGCTTTCGTCACGACTCCACAGAGCTCGAACAACTTTTTGAAAGCAAATTTTTACACCCATCAAAACGATTTGCAATTTCGTTCAAAGAAAACTTTTTTTCCAATTTTCCCATTCACGGCCATTCCAGCGCAACTTAGTGACAAGTAACAAACAACTAGGTGGCGTGTGCATGGACTTTAGTTTGAACGGATGTTACTTTTATGCATCGCACACGCGCACTACCAGCTTTCCTGGGAATGAAAAAATGATTTCCAGAATCAATAAGGATCCATCCAATAAGCTGTCGACATACGTTCGCTGACAAAGCCAACCCGACACGAAAGCGTCACTAGAGCAGGACGCATGCCATACAGCTGCCCCTTGTACACTGTCTCGATGCCCGAAGAGGGCACTGCGCTCCGTTCGCGGTGGTAACAACGCCCACAAACTATTCGTGTAGGCTGGTTAGCTTCTCTCTCCTGACAAGGACAACCAAGCTTAGCTGATAGGCTTCCGAAGCCGACAATGCAGAGGCCACTGAGCAAAGACAGCGCGTTAAATATGGCGTGCATGGTTTTCATGTATTGCGTTATCCTCAAGCAGAGACTGTTCTCCGAGATCGAATCTGCCCGAGACTCGCCATTATACTGTGAAACTCTGCACTCTCACCGACGCTGGTCCCGTTCGAACTAAACAAGCTTTGAATTACGCAAGGAACACAAGGCAGCGAAAACACGATCCCCATGGTACGCATTATGTGAGCCAATGTATGCATAGAATTTAGGAAATACTGTGGTGGTCCTGTTGCGGTCGCATTATTTTCCTGTCTCATCACCATTGTGCAATTTAGAGCTAGTTTAGTTCGAAGATTATATACAAACTATATTCTTCATCTCACAAGTCGTGTGCAGCGCTGTGAAAGGTAGAGCTCTCTCGTCCAATCAAGGCCAAGGAAGACAACGAACTAGTCCCTCAAGTATGCAAGCAGTGTTAGGACTTTTTCAAACAGTTACAGAAGTAATAGAAAATGTAGTTCAGGGTGGTGCTTTGAACGTACAGCGAGCATTTCATTCACTGGTCAAGTTAGCAGAGAAAGTCCGCCCGAATACAGCACTGTGGAGGCCTCCTGCGAAGCGTTGCGCTTTCATTTGTTAGCATGGCGCCCGCTAAGTCCGCCTATGGCCGCGGTCTAGAAGGGAGCGCGGGCTTTTGCGCGCTGCACTTGAGTCTGATCGTAGTCGGCCGAGTCTCCTGTGCGAAGCAGTTGGACACTGGTGCTCTTTCCTTCCAAAAGATGGAGGCACCAGTAACGGGCTGTGGGGCGCAAAGGAACACATTTCGCAGAGCACACCGTTCTGATTGGTTCAGATCATCAAAGCCTTCATAGTGCTGCAAACAACTTGTGAGCTCTACACCTTTCCCTTGTGGTGCTGTTTCGTGGCCTTGCGTAATTGATACGGGGACTGCACAAGCCAAACTGCTCGCTAGCAGTCCCACATAACCATAAAGCTTAAGGGTCTATGCATCAGACTCAGGCGCTGGTATTTCTAGTTAAAATTTTGTCACAAACGTTAATTCTCAATTAGACCTGTCCGTATGCAGCAAATTTCCAAGGTAAATTTCGACTGAAGCGAAATGTGAAGATGGCGAAGTATTGAGACCTCTGTTCATCTGAAAACCCCGGGTGCTAGACATTCCCAACAATTCTGACAAAAGCATTTTGCGCGGAAAACCGTTTAAGAACGCAATTTTTTCATAACATTTAATGTAAGATTTCGCTATAACAATTGATATATCCGCGCCAGGCAGTCTTGTATTTTTTTTTTCTATTAACTTTCTGGCTATCGTTACAAGCGTTTCTCTATTGGCTTTCTATGGCAGCCTTAACTGTTCGATGCGATCAATGGAAACGTTTAAAAGAAAGATTTTGCCACACATCGTAGGAATGAACCCTTACCTTCGATATTTCCATAACAAAGTATTACATTTTTCGAATTTTAAGAACTTTTGTCCGAAAATCTTGGACATAGACTGCACTGTAAGGCGCGTACGTCTCTCATTACCTGCAGTGTTGCTGTGGAACGCGAAAATCCAGTAATCGTTAATTAACCAGCGTAAAAAGGAGTTATCCTTCACTAAAAAAAATGGAACCTGAAATGGTCAAAACAACCCGCAATCTTCGAGCTGCCGGACCTCTGGCAGTACTGGTTTATGCGGCCCCCCAGGGTTCCTTGACCTGCAGCTGTCCCGCGAGCACTGCACTCACGTAGATGAAGTGAGCAGCCCTGTGTACGGGCTTCGGACTGCCCGTGGGGTCCGGTATCAGTCTCAGCCGGGAAGAGGCCCTCCTGGCCAGCTGTCCCCAGGACTCCGCCAGCACGCTGTTCTCACCGGTCCTCGGGTGCGATGCGTCCCACCTTGGGGGCAGAGGCGAAGACAAACAATAGGCGAAACAGGCTTTGTTTATTCTTTATCGCCTTACATGTGACTTGAAATACGCGTTCAGCTCGCGTGAAGCATACACAAACTGCAGTATGGTTTCGATAGTCATTAACTATAGCATGCTCGTTATAGTACACACAAAACTGTCATCCTTCTCGCCGTCCTTGGAACGAATGAGAGAGAGCAATGTCGCAATGTGATGAACAAAAGTTTGCAGAGTGTGGACTACAGAAAAATTATTTATTTGCGCGGCGGGCAAAGCAACTCAATGAAGAGCATTGAAGCACAATAGGGCATGCGTGATCCATCGTCTTAAAGAAAACCAGCTGAATAGCTAGCGAGGCAACATGGAAATAATTTTTTTTCGCAGTTCCGCATCCGGCAAACTTTTGTGCTTGACTCGTAACCATGCGCTTATCGCGCTCGCCTCTCCGCTGAATATTGGCCACTAATTAAGGTCATTAACTTTTCTAGTGATCACTCTTACCTTAAGACTCGGTGTCGTGCCAGATGAAACACCTGGCACATGATTTTTTTTTATAATGCAGCCATCACGCTCTAAAAATTTTTTCCGCCATTTTCAAAGAAATTATTTTTGCGAACAAATACGGCACACATAACATGTCACTGCCAAATCACAATGAATATATTTGGAGACATTATATGGAATAAAGTTTTTTGTGGCGTGCGTTAATGAATTACCCAAAACTAGTAATGCAATAATCGCTGATCTGTTCTGTTCTTTACTAAGATTTTCTCACCTAGGACCCTACAGACAGCTGGAAATTAAAAAAAAAAACATGACATGAAAAGGTAAAAGCAACCTTTTTTACAAGGAAAAACACAACCGCTGCGTCAGCCATCCTTCAGTGGCCCTGTCTGATAAGGAATTCATGTACAGTCTGTGTCAAAAGTAACCAGGCTGCATGGTTTGCTTCTAGCTCGTACAGTGGAGCCCTTACAGCTTCCCTGAAGCTGAAATGGTCGTTAAAGGTAAGGACTGGGGGTATTCTTACCTTCAAAGACCTTTTGAGCTTTAGGAAAGCCACAAGGCCTCCACTATGCAAGCTAGAAGCAAACTATGCAGCCTGGTTACTTTTGACAAAGACTGTACATGTACTGTCGGATGGAGAGTTCATGGACTACCGGCTACATTTTTCTCCTGATTATTAACATTTAATATAGACTTCTGTGCCCCGCGGTTCTGACGTGCGGAGTTTCCTGTGGTTTCCTTCCCCTTTGTTCCCCTCCCCAAGTGTAGGGTAGCCAATTGGGCATCGCCTGGTTAACCTCTCTGCCTTTCCGTCCTTTTCTCTCTCTCTCTAAACGCATAACTTCGCCTTTCCGTTAAATCTCCAGTTGCGAGTCAGCGCATGTGGTACCTTCCTCTTTCGTTTGCATGTCATCCACTTTGCGCTGTTTTCCTCAAGAATATAGAAAGATCGTCTTGATGCATGCATTTTTGAGTACACCCACGAGTTTTCGCCCACTTACGTCATCCTTTCCCAGAAGTTGGCTTAATCTACTTTGTGCATGTTTCAGCTTCGAATCACTGTAGAAATTTCCCCATTGGAGGCTCGCTTACAATCACCGCATACAGGACCGCCTTTTATACGCCACTTTCTGGAAACACCCACTGATTGCACAGCCAATTGTAACAACTCAAGCAGTTATGTACAGTTTGCAAACTAATTACACAAAACACACCACAAGTTAAAACTTATATTTTAGCCCATACGCACTAACCCTAAAGTTCAGCTGTCTTCTCTCCCATCACCAAAGCATGACACATGTTGCCTAATGCCACGAGCTCTTTTCAATATCCAAGTTTCAAACCTACAAACGAAGAAACTATGCCGCATATGTAGGCTTGAACAACGCGTATATTTTTCTTCCTGTTCTGAGCTTATATCATAGGCGCTGTTCGCAGTCCCTGAATGCGCATATCCTTGTTTCCTGTTCTCGCTCCCTCACTAGCGCTCTTGGCACTGCAGTACGCAAAAGTTAACAAAGATGCGCCGATAACAAATTGTAATTGGTCATTAAGAAATCATGTAATCTCGGAGTGTCATTGAGCTTGTTTGCAGCGTAGGGTACACATCGTATACAGCGTGGCATGTTGGGGACTGGCAGTCCTTTAACTTCTTGCACCAGTGGGGGGGGGGGGGGGGGCTATTATAGGCCTGAGAGTATTCTCTTATCTGTGCGCCCTCAGGGGTATCCGCTACACGTCGTATATGGCGTGGCATGTTGGGACCGGTAAATAGTCCCTGTTGAGAGTATTCCCTTATCTCTGCGCGCTCAAGTATATCCGCACCTTCCGCAGGCGTACGCGTAGAAGTTGTCGCACGGAGGAGCGCTGGTGTTCATGGCGTCAGCGAAAAGCTTCGCGTAGCGGTCGCACTCCTCGCTGGTGCACACGGCAGACGCCCGCTGGGCCTGGGCTGCCCTCTGCCGGTGGGGCAGAGGGGCCGCGAAGGCCAGCTGCAGGGCGACGATGAGCACGAACGCAGCGAGGGCCATGGCCAGCGAGAGGTACTGCGCGACTCCGGGATCCGCGACGTCGTCCGGAGGGTAGGGCTCCGAGCTCGGGAACGCCTGGTCCTGCTCCCCTCGCTGGCCCGCTACCGGTTCCGAGACGGTGCGCCGGGCCTGTGGTCCGTCCCGCGAGGAACCGAAACGTCGATAGGGAAGCAAAAGAGGAGGTACGCTGCCCTGAGACTGCGTGACGGACGACGCCTGTTGTGTAGGACACATGACGTAACCCTTTTGAAGCACCTTCGTGCAGGTGGTGGCAAGTCTTTCAGGCATAAAGAGGGCGTGTGTTTTGAATGCACGCGTCGTGTGTCTCTGTACGTCCCTGCTATTGTAGTTTAAAGGAGCCAAAAACCACACACACACACACACACAAACACACACACACACACACACACACACACACACACACACACACACACACACACACACACACACACACACACACACACACACACACACATACACACACACACACACACACAAAAGGTTGGTTTGGTTTGGTTTATGGGGGTTTAACGCCCCAAAGCGACTCAGGCTATGAGGGACGCCGTAGTGAAGGGCTGCGGAAATTTCGACCACCTGGGGCTCTTTAACGTGCACTGACATCGCACAGTACACGGGCCTCTAGAACAGGACAGAGGACTGGACAGTTGCCAACTAACGCTAACAAGAAGTTCTCTTAAGCGATGTTTCTAATACAGTGGGCACTTCTATTGGTGTGCCATCAATACCTTTAAATTACAACGATCAATTACCAACTAGGCGAACAAGTTCTCTTAAGCTATACATCCAGTACAGTGGGCCCCTCTATTTGTGTCATCAATGTCCTTAAATTACAATGATCAATTACCAACTAGCCCAAAAAGAAGTTCTCTTAAGCCCTTGCTACTGCCGTGGTTCTGCATGTTACCGTTTACAGATCATTAGCTGAAATGAAACAACACCTCTCGGCGCGAACAAAAACAAACAATACTTATCGCTCTAGGCCTGCTTATCCGGAGTTCACCATGAACGTCCATGGGTCCAAAGGAATATCACTCGATGCAAGCAATGGCAGCTATCGACCGGGCGCGCCTCGAGCACTAACGAATTATGCGGGAAGGCAATAGGCTGACCTGAAGGCTTAAGCTCTAACCTGTGGTAGCTCGATGCGTACTCTCCAGGCGAAATGAAATTCTTCCTCTGGTGTGATGCTCAAAGCGCAGTAATAACGATTTCTAAAGGAGCAGGTGTATAGACTTGCTGACAGTTTTGAGCCCATCACCTGTGTATATGGCCTCGGTACTTTTAATTGTGGTATGTTGTAATAAGATACGACTTTCTTAGACACCAGCAGAGTTCGCTGATCCGGGTACTAGACCATCGCGCACAGCAGGCTTCAAGAGAACAGCAAAGTGATTTGTAAATAAAAGAATAGTTACTGCTAAATTGCGCCTGAGAGCATATTTGCAGCCAGAGAGGCAAGCCGTACAGTGAATCAAAGCTCGAGAAGCTGTATTTAGAGTTCGACAAATAGCCGGAATATGCACTATTATTATCCTGTAAATTCTCCAGTAAGCTCAGTTCGACCACGTGAGCGCACACTTCGAGTGAACCGCATGAGAAGTCCTCAGAGGGATGCTGGATGTTTCATTGCTGGAAAACTATTGTGTTTCAGGGCGTAAAATTTCTGCTTACCCTATACATATATTACACTCTACAAAAGTCTGCGCATAGTTTACACTGCACATATTTCAAGCCTCACCGTGCGCGAAATACCACACACCAAAGTCAACCCAGATCATAATGATTGAAGGAAGGTGTTCCACCAGGCTGCAGGACACTTATGGTGTTCCTGCAGCTTCTAATCCTTGGAAGCTGAACAGGCCTCTGGTCCGCCTCTCCGCGGAGCTATGCAGCTTCATCATCATCATCATCATACTATCTACGCCCACTGAAAGACAGAGGACTATCCCATATACCTCCAGTCAACCCTTCCCTGCGCCAACTGCGGCCATCATTATCCAGACACCGCAGACTTCCCAGTCAGATTCTCTGATGTCCCCTTGGTGGTAAATATTTGTTGACTATGTACAAGTAGGTGTTTGGGCCCAGGCCCTATTGGTCCAGGTCCTCACAAAATCTAGGTGGAGCTCCTATTCCGGAGTCCCAATGCCTTCTAATGCCGCTCGCACCCTGGCGACCAAGGTTCGTTGGGACTGCAGGTCATGGCAACTGAGCAGCGCCGCCTCTAGGCCTCCCTAGAAGGGTGGGAGATGAAACATTGGGTGGATGCGGACTGGAAGGGCAGGCCGAGACCATGCGGGAAACGTCCGAGAACGTCGTTCCACACAGGCTGCAGCCCCCATCAAATTCTGTGTTGAAGTGCTTCAATACTGCCGTGAACAGCGTTGTGTTCGTGAAAATTTTTTCAAGGAGCCATTCGTCTGCTCACGGGAGACCCCCCCCCCCCCCTCCACCCAGGGTTCTGGAAAGCGACGATGACTTATTTCCTCGAAACCCCGTCCGCTATCCTAAGCGACCATCGGTTACCAGTTCTAAGCTTTACATTTCATGCCCACGTTCATTTCCTATATTCGAGTACAACTAGGATAGCACAAAATCATGTTGTTTTTTTTTCACTGACGCACTCTGCTCTCGTCATTCCCCTTAAGTTATACTTATGAAGTTTTCTTTCCACATCTCGCTGCGTGCTCCTCAATTTAATTTCAAGCCTTTTCGTTAGCCTTCAAGTTTCCGCCCAATAGGCCAGTACTGGCAAGATACAATCAATATGTACTTTCTTCTTCGGGGATACTAGCTGGTAAGCTGCTATTCCTGACCTGAAAGTACCTGTCAATGCACTCCACCTCATTTTATTCTCCTAGCTATTTCACCCTCATGTGCTAAATTTGTGGCCACTAATTGCCCTAGGTAGGCGTATTCCCTTGCCACCTCCAATACCACGCAGCCTATTTTAAACCGTTGCTTTTTTCACAGAGAGTTTTCTTCACCTTATTCTATAATAATTAAGTCCTAGCAAAATCTGAGGCGACTGCATTGTTCTTTATGCATTGACTATTCCAACCCTTTGAATACCGCTCGTAAACACGCAGTGAATAGAAGTGAAGAAATTCTGTCTCTTTCTCTGATGTCCGCCCTAATTCCATCTCTTTTCCACTGAAGGACAATGGTCTCTGTGCCTTTCCTACGGATATTTTATAAAACCTTTCCATATGCCTCTCCTCCGCGATCGTTACGCAATGCTTGCATGACGTTTCGACTAACTAAAATACTTTTTCGTTTTTTTTAAGGCTCTATATATAGAATGGATATATCTGCATATTTCTCTATAGCCTGATGGACGGCGTGAATGTGACTGTTGACTCGAACCATGAGAATTAAATACGGTAAAATAAGAAAAAGGAGCACTGCGCTTCGCAGAAGCTTCAGGTTATGAACAGCAACTTACCAACATTCCACAAAAGGAGAGTATTTAACAGGTATGTGCTCAGCATCGAAGCCGAAACTTAAAGGCATGCGGAAAGGACTGAAAGTGAATTGCATACAAGGGAGCAAGCTGTGAAAAAGAAAATAATAGGCGTAACGTTAAGCGACAGGAAGAGTGCAGAACCGGTCAGGGAGCAAACGCGAGTTAATGATATCTTAGCCGAAATTAATAAGAGGAAATGGACATGGGCAGAACGTGTAATGCGAAGGCAAGAAAAGCAATGTTCGTAGAGAGTAATGCCGTCTAATCCAAGAAAAGTTATAGAGAGTAGCAAGACTCGACAGGAAGTTGGGAGGGTGAGGAGGTTAAGTACTTTGCAGTGGTCAGGTGGTCGAAGATAGGAAAACACAAGGTTCTTGATTAATGGGAGAGACATTTAACCTGCAGCGGACACAACTGCGCTGATGACGACACCGGAGAGGAACCTCTAATGATGGATAAAGTAGTACCAGCTAACGGGGGTAGTTTCGATCGGATCATCGATCCCTTGCGTTTACGGCAGTTAGTTGGTTTGCATTGTGGTGGGGTATATTGCTTGCAAATCATGCTTAGAACTTCTGACTTTTTTGTTTGTAATTACAGAGTGTTACATCTGCTTCTTTTTAGTTTCTTGATGGCACTGCACAGTATTATTCTCCTGTTCGCTCTCCCGCTATACCGCATTGGTGCTGCAGCGTACGCCGTAAACAAATTAATCAAAATTACTGGCAGCAACCGTATCCAATTAGCAACCGAGTAGGTGGCTATACGAAACCACGAAAGGCTCCAGAGGTGGTAAAGAGCGGAGTGTATGAGTGAATGTTTTACAACACAAGCGGTGTAAGTTGTAAGACAAGCTCGAGCTCAGAAAACTAAAGCTTTGGTATTTCTTGACGTTTAAATATTCAGAACACAAACACGCACATAAGATGGCATTATGCAGGTGACCGTCGCGGACTGGGTTGTTGCTGCCTCTCCTTCGTCTCGCGCAGGTTGACCTCCATACATCTTGCCGACTTCTGTGAGCCAATACTCCCTCACCTTCACGTCAATGCGCGAGTACAGCTGTTTCGTTTTGCAGCGCTCAGTCCTTTTTTGAAAAGACACGTTTCGGGATACCTCCGAGTCGGACACATTGTAGAAAGGCTACAAAATTTATCACCGAGTTTTATACCACACATTTTCCTGAGAATGGCACGCATGACGCATCAGCTTCTTCGCCTCGAACGCCAATGATGTCCGAAAGTAACACCCTGAAAGTGGAGTGGCGTCTACAAGTATTGTATCGCATCGTATCGTACCGTATCCTATTGCATTGTATTGTATAGTACTGTATTGGATTTTATGGAGCATAAAACTCAGACCATCATGCGCCAAACACGTGGTATAATTTGTTTCAAAAAAATGGGTGTCCACAGCGGCAGTCATTGTGCCGACAAGGACTTTGAGGAGCTATGCAAATCAAATAAAGACCCCAGCCTTCTTCTCAGGCCTCCGAAAATGAATGAGGTGCACCACGAAATGCATCAAAGCACAGGGTAAGGATTTTTAGAGTTTATAGCTTTTGTTATATTATAGTTTGTTTAAGAACGCCGCTTCTTTCAGGAAACTAAAAACCTATTAAATATATACAAGTGAATTATCGCCTAAAAGTCTACTAGATGCATGGAACCATCTCCGCCAGCGGGACACCGAGAGCGAATCCGAGTACCCAATGTTCCGCAAAGGCATCCTTTTCTCCATTTCACCTAGGAAGTTCGTGAAATGTTTTCGCTGAAGTAGACTCTGCTGCCTTCCTATGATCGTTACCTTTACTGCTTTGCTTTGCTCACCTCACTGTGGAGTCCAAATTTCGGCCTCACGGGTGATCAAACGCCGGAACATACAGGACATGTCGGTTGTACACTTTAGGCATGGAGCAGTTTTAGATCCCATTTTCTGTAATCTCACTCGAACGTCGTTCGACAAAAGCGGAGAACTTGAGACCAGACACAAAACCGAACCGAGAATAGCATCCAGCACAAAAACTAATCGTACTATAGCCTACAGCGGGATCGTCGGCACCAAGAGTGGATGCGTCCCTGGATGCCTCAGACCAGTTGACCATTGGCCACCACCGCAGTCTCCGGCGCAGCGTCTTTTATAAAGTTCGAAATTATATCCTTCGTCATTTTTGATCCGTTCGTTTTGCGCTTTGAAATGCTTGGCAACATAGCGAAAGTTCAGTACCGAGAAAAAAAGGCGAATGAGCCAAGAGTTAGAAATCATTGCCTATGTCGCCAACAGCAGGTCTATGCTACCACACACGACAGCAAAAAAGGTGGTGGTGGTGAAAACATTTATTTGGAAGGCACATGAGGTACGTTTGGATCAGCCCATAAGGGACCGATGCTTACAAGCACTAGGTGGGGGTCCCTAGTTTGGGACCCCAGTGGTGGTGGCCACCACCCGGGCGCGCCAGACTAAGGCTTGTTGGGCCTGTAAGTCGTGGCAGCCGAGCAGGGTCGCTTCCCAGTCCTCCCGAGTTGGGCTGGGGATGGGGGGAATGGCCGGGTTGGAGGGGCAGGCCCACACCATGTGATAGGTGTCAGAAGACACTGCACTACAGTGTGAGCAGCTGCCGTTAATGGAGGGTCAAAATGTTTTAGTGCAGCCGGGCACAGCAATGTATTGGTGAGAAGGCGGAGAAGGAGCCGCTCATCCGCCTTCATCAGGCCTTTAAATGGGCGAGGGTAAAGGCGATGACTATCTTGATAGCAGGTTATAATATCTTTGAAGGTATAGATCGGATTATGATCGGGCTCCTGATCAGGTGGGGAGGAGAAGACAGCCCGGTGAGAGAGCACGCGGGCGGCTGCGTCTGCTACCTCGTTTCCTGCCAACCCCTGATGAGAGGGGCCCATATACGGTAACGGTGCGCGGGGTCCGTATCCCGTATGCAATTTTGATAGATTCAATAGGCTAGGAGGGGAGTGTAGCCTTGTTCGACGTTCCGACAGGCCCCTCGCTAGTCGGTGATTATGTATTTTGAATCGGAATGCGAGGCCGCGAGAGCAATCGCGACCTCTTCTGCTTGTGTTGCACTACGGGCTCTGAAGGTGAGGCCGTTAACTGTGTTGCTGTTCTGAACTACCTCGATTTCTGCTTTGATTTCTTCTTTTGTGAGTGGGATGTCAGCTTGGGATTCAGCAGCCCGGAATACTCCGGCTGTTCCACGACTTGGTCCGTGCACAGATACCTGGTCTTGAGCTTTTCCATCAACTCTGTGTCCGTACCCGGGGTGGTGTGTACGACCTTCGTGAGCCGGTCTTTAGTGGCCGACTCTCTGCTGCTGGGGTCGATTCGGACACGCAGGAGTGCGTCCTAATTATACACCTAGCTTCCCCTCAGTACCATCGCAGAGCGAATTCCAGTTCTGCCTGGCCAAGGATATGGCGTAGGATTCTGCCTTTTTGTTTATCTCCTCTATTTTTTTCTTGAGTTTGAGGTTAAGCCGTTATATTCACCATGTCTTTGTCAATGAGTACCTCACTTCCCATAAACATAGAAGGTGCAGATCGACCGCTGGGCAATATTCTGTCGTGCAGACCTCTTTCGTAAAGGCTTTCAAAGTGTGCACCTCCTCCTTAACCCATTCCTCTAGGTCTGTAATAGGGTTTGCAGTAGATGCCTGGGCCTTTCTCCACCTGTCCTAGTTCATAATTCTTGCGATACCTATTTTGCGCTTGCCCGCGTTTGTGCTTATCTCCAGAAAGAGGATGGAGTGATCGCTTCCTAGGTGCTGTTCGGTATTCTTCCAAATGGCGCTTTGTAGGTTCTTGGTGAACGTCAGGGTCGGACACGTATCTCTACTAACACTGTTTCCCAGCCTCGTAAGGCAGGTACGTGGGATCGGTGAGGATCGATAGCCCTTCTTGCGTCACTACTTGTTCCAGTTTTTTGCCTTGTGGTGTCGCCGCCCGGTAGCCCCATGAAGGGTGTGGCGCGTTGAAGACGCCCCCAATCACGCAGGGCGCATGGCCCACTAAGACAGAAATTCCTTTATGAGGGAACCCAGTCTTCTGTGCCTGTCTTTAGGAGGTTTGTAGACATTCATTACATGCGTGCGTGTCGCTCCTTGAGAGTGTGGGCAATGTAGCTCACGCTACAAAACCAAAAGACGATTGCGTGCAATGGTGGTAAAAATTCAGGGGGGCGCTTTGCTGACCTATAGAGCGGTGACGCGAAAACCTTAAGCGTGGTGTTGCTGCTTGTGTCACTGATGTGTGGTTAAGATGTCAAGCTTTGCCTCTAAGTGTGGACGGCGACAGCGTCTTGCAACGCTGCCAGGGAGTCAACAGAACGCCATCACCCGTTCGGCTCTACGCCTCGCTCGTCGGTAAACTGGTTTTTGAGGAAAGGAAATGTATCTGTTTCGCATATCTCGGCGGACACCTGAACCTCGCCGTAACCGGAGGGTAGGAAGATGGGAGTGAACGAAGATACCGTATTCACTAGACGCGCCTTCGTTCATTTCAGGCCGTCGAGCTGGCATGGCGGAGTGGTTAGCGTGCGCGTCTTGCACTATAGAGACCCTGGTTCGATTCCCCAACTCGACCGATTTCCTACTAAGTTTTATTTATTTTATCTGGTCGGACTAGAAGAGGTAATTACGCTAATTAGTTAATTAAGCAATTTACTAAATTCTGTCCCACTTACTTGGAGCATCACTATACGATACCTTTAATTGGTTACATGGTTACTAGCCAAAGTGCAATTGGCGCCGTTTGAAATTCGCGCACTTTGACGTCGCGCCCATTTCGACTAATTGAAAAGCGTCACATTTATGTCGACAACTCCTGCTAACAACAATGAGGCATTAAAGGCTTTCGCCTTAAAATTAATCCGGAGCACTTCTCAATGGCACGTCTTCCTCACTATCTTCTTGTGGCCATCGAGAAATGGACCCTGGGGGGCGCCAGACGACGCCGAACTGATAAAGGTGCCAGATTTACATCCAGACATGGCTAACGGAACCAGCCCTCACTTACTGATCCACTTTTGCGTTCCGATACAGGACGTTCTATAGCGCATTAGTTATTTTGGGAACCTATTGCTTCTACTGCATCACAGCTTAAAAAAACAATATGCTCAATGAATGGGAATTTCGATCTCTTCCTAGTCCCACAGGTTTTTACATCAAATATCGAAAAAATATAGTTCGAGATAATGGCAAAATTAACACGGTTGCATGGTTTTCGTATTGCATTCTGGGGCCCTGATGCCTTCCCTAGAGACGAGAAGGGCTGCGGTGGCTATGCGATTACTGCGCTCGTCTTCCGAGCCGGAGAACCCGGGTTGGAACCCGGCCGCGGCGGCCACGTTTAGATGGAGGCGGAACGCAAAAGGGGCCCTTCTGCTGTGCGATGTCACTGCACGTTAAAGATACCCAGGTGGTCGAAATTATTCCTGAGACCTCCACTGCGGCACCTCTTTTTCTCTTTCTTCTTTCACTCCTACTTTCCTTCCTTCTCTTACAGCGCGGTTCAGGTGTCCGCCGGGGTATATGAGAAAGATACTGCGCCATTTCCTTTCCTCAAAAACCAATTTACCAATTTTACTTGAAAGGTGACGACAAGGTCCATTTCGAAGAAGAGACCCCGCCAGGACAACGAACGCAAGACAACGGGGACGCTACTACACGCACGAGCAGATCCAGAGAAAAATAACGGGCAGACGCAACAAAGCAACCGCTCAGTTCAGAAAAAAAAATTATGGCTGAGGCTTAGCTAAGGTTAAGCCTAGTCAGATGCGAAGCATATTGGTGACTAGGCTTGGTAATACATGGCTTTCCTTGGTTGCATACTTGGTCATTTTAATACAACCACTAGAAGCCTTCTTTGTGGGGGAAGACAACGGCATGGCTACAGCGGAACGCCGACTAACCCCGAGTAGTAGTAGTAGTGAAAACATTTTTTTTTTTCAGAAGGAAGAGTTAGGGAGTAGGGGGATGGGGATAGATAGATGTGGAGCTTCAGTGGTCGGTCTTCCCTAGTCCAGGATCCCGTTGGCCTCCGCCGCTGCCTTGACCCGCGTCACCAGCATAAGCTGTGTGCTCGGGTCGGAGTCAGCCAGGAGGGCCTCCCACTGCTCTAGACTAGGGCTATTTACCTTTGGTAGTAAAGGGCTTTTTTCGCAGCCCCAGGTGGCGTGGTACGTTGTGGCGTAGCCCCCACACCACACGCACTCTTTCGCGTATCTGTTCGGCCACATTTTGTGATACATGGCTCTGCTTGGGTATGTGTCTGTTTGTAGTCGTCTGTGAGTGGTGGCCTGCTCTCTGTCGAGGATATCCGCCGGAGCCGAGTACTTCTTGCGCGCTCCCAACAACGCCTTCATTGCCTCCCCGTAAGATTCTGGCGTGCTGAAGGGTTCGACAGGCAAACCCGCCCTCCGGTTCGTGAACCCTCGGACAACGGTGTCTGCCATGAGATTTCCCTCAACCCCAGTGTCAGGGACCCAAATGATGGTGTGTTGAATGTTTGTATTGTTTGATCCATGTCTGTGTTGTTTTTGTTGGAAGAGAATACTCGAGGCTTTTCGGCCGATCCTTCCATCTCTGTATGCCCTTGCTGCAGCCTGAGAATCCGTGGCTATCCAGTAACTCAGTCCCTGCCGATTGGCTTCAGTCAGGGCTAGAGCTATGGCGATCTCTTCCGCTGCTTGTGTTGTCCTTGTGCGCACTGATGCACCAGTAACTATATTCCCATTGGCGTTCACTACTGCTACCGCCCTAGCGTTTTCCTTCGTGCTGTACTTGGACGCGTCTACATACAGAACCATCTGTTTCTTGTTTAGGAACCTGTCCAACTCCAATGATCTCGCCGCCCGTCTTCCTTCGTGGTTCTTCGGGTCCATGTTTCTGGGCACTGGTTTAACCAAGAAAGTGCTCCTAATTTGGCTGTCAATGTCTGTCTTGTCTTCGCCCTCGTCTTCTGCCGGGTATCCTAGCTTGACCAGTAGTGCGCGGCCAGCGGGTGTTCTTTTAAGTCTTTCCATTTGAAATCTGAGCATGGTTTCGCTGTGCTCCTCATAGGTGCCGTACACACCCATGTTCATCAACTTCTCTGTCGAGGCGCAGGTCATGACTCCTAAGGCTTGCTTATACGCCCTTCTGATGCATGTTTCCATTTTGTTCTTTTCCCCTTTGTTAGGTTGTAGGTACGGAAGCGCGTACGTCATCCTCGGTATGATGAGCGCAGAAGTGATCCGTAACGCTTCTCGCTCCTTCACCCCTTTTCTCTTGTTCGTAATCCGGCTTAACATCCTGCATATCTGTTTCGTGGAGTGTTCCAAGAGCTGGATGGTATGGTCCCGTTTGCCTTTCTCCTGCAGCCACATTCCCAAGATGCGAAGCTTATTTGTCCTTCTTACGGGTTGTCCATCTATCTCTAATTCTATCGTCCCCCTGTCCTCTTTATTTTTGGGAAGTCTAATAAATTCTGATTTTTCTGGGGAGCACTGCATCCCGCTAAATAAAGCAAATTGACCGATCTCATCCGCCGCTCTTTGCAGTATTTCTTGCTTGTTTCCCGTCGGTCCTTTTGTCGTCCACACTGTGATGTCGTCCGCATAAATTGAATGTTCTGCATCTTTGATGTTTTTTAATCTCCTAGTTAGTCCAATCATTGCTATGTTAAAGAGCAAAGGTGAGATGATGGATCCTTGTGACGTCCCTCTGTTTGGCGTCGTCTTCTTTTCTGACCTAATGTTGTTGATGCCGATCGTTGCTGTTCTGTTAGACAGGAAGGCCTTTACGTATGCGAAGATCCTCTCCCCACAGTTTGTTGCCGAGAGCTCTGTGAGAATGGCATTGTGGCCGATGTTGTCGAAAGCCCCCTTGAGGTCTACGGCCAAGATTACGCCTTCTCGAGTGCCCGATATTTGTTTTAGTACCGTGTCTCTTAACTGGAGCATCACGTCTTGCGTGGAGAGCCCCGTTCTGAACCCGAACATGGTATCCGGAAACAGACCGTTGTCCTCCATGTAAATGCTCAGTCTAGTCTTGACCACTTTCTCGTATAGTTTACCGAGGCATGAAGTTAGTGAAATGGGCCTAAGGTTCTCTAAACTGGGTGTTTTCCCTGGTTTAGGTATCACGATAATCTCAGCGTGTTTCCACTCCGCCGGGACCGTGCCCCTTTCCCAGTGCTCGTTGATTAGTCCAGTCAGGCTTTCGATTTGGTCATCACTGAGGTTTCTGATCATTGCATTTGTTACTTGATCTTTTCCTGGTGTTGTGTTCCTTGTGAATGACCTGGCAGCCGCGTATACCTCGTAGTCTTTTATCGGTTCATACAGCTTCGAGTTCCTTGTCCCTGAATATACCATGGTGCAGGATGGCACTTGCGTGCTTCCGACGTACCTGGACCAAAGAAAATCTGTAATCTGGGCGTCCGTTCACCGAAAATTGTGCGTGATACGTTCTATCGTTTTGCTGTTTTCTCTTTTCGATTTTGTCGGGTCTATGAGGTGCCTGAGCAGCGCCCATGTTTTAGCGCTACCCAAGTTGCCGTTTAGTTCATTGCAAATTTGGTGCCAATTATCTCTAAGTAAGTTTGCAGTGTGGTTTTCTATCTCCTTATTGATTTGAGCTATTCTGAGCCTCAATTTCCTGTTATGTTTTTGTTTCTTCCATCTTGTTCCCTGCCAACCCCTGATGAGAAGGGGCCCATATACGTTAACGATGCGCGGGGTCCGTATCCCGTATGCAATTTTGATAGATTCAAAAGGCTAGGAGGGGAGTGTAGCCTTGTTCGACGTTCCGACAGGCCCCTCGCTAGTCGGTGATTATGTATTTTGAATCGGAATGCGAGGCCGCGAGAGCAATCGCGACCTCTTCTGCTCGTGTTGCACTACGGGCTCTGAAGGTGAGGCCGTTAACTGTGTTGCTGTTCTGAACTACCTCGATTTCTGCTTTGATTTCTTCTTTTGTGAGTGGGATGTCAGCTTGGGATTCAGCAGCCCGGAATACTCCGGCTGTTCCACGACTTGGTCCGTGCACAGATACCTGGTCTTGAGCTTTTCCATCAACTCTGTGTCCGTACCCGGGGTGGTGTGTACGACCTTCGTGAGCCGGTCTTTAGTGGCCGACTCTCTGCTGCTGGGGTCGATTCGGACACGCAGGAGTGTGTCCTAATTACACACCTAGCTTCCCCTCAGTACCATCGCAGAGCGAATTCCAGTTCTGCCTGGCCAAGGATATGGCGTAGAATTCTGCCTTTTTGTTTATCTCCTCTATTTTTTTCTTGAGTTTGTGGTTAAGCCGTTATATTCGCCATCTCTTTGTCAATGAGTACCTCACTTCCCATAAACATAGAAGGTGCAGATCGACCGCTGGGTAATATTCTGTCGTGCAGACCTCTTTCGTAAAGGCTTTCAAAGTGTGCACCTCATCCTTAACCCATTCCTCTAGGTCTGTAATAGGGTTTGCAGTAGATGCCTGGGCCTTTCTCCACCTGTCCTAGTTCGTAATTCTTGCGATACCTATTTTGCGCTTGCCCGCGTTTGTGCTTATCTCCAGAGAGAGGATGAAGTGATCGCTTCCTAGGTGCTGTTCGGTATTCTTCCAAATCGCGCTTTGTAGGTTCCTGGTGAACGTCAGGGTCGGACACGTAACTCTACTAACACTGTTTCCCAGCCTCGTAGGGCAGGTGGGATCGGTGAGGATCGATAGCCCTTCTTGCGTCACTACTTGTTCCAGTTTTCTGCCTTTTGGTGTTGCCGGCCGGTAGCCCCATGAAGGGTGTGGCGCGTTGAAGACGCCCCCAATCACGCAGGGTGCATGGCCCACTAAGACAGAAATTCCTTTATGAGGGAACCGAGTCTTGTGTGCCTGTCTTTAGGAGGTTTGTAGACATTCATTACATGCGTGCGTGTCGCTCCTCGAGAGTGTGGGCAATGTAGCTCACGCTACAAAACCAAAAGACGCCTGCGTGCAATGGTGGTAAAAATTCAGGGGGGCGCTTTGCTGACCTAAAGAGCGGTGACGCGAAAACCTTAAGCGTGGTGTTGCTGCTTGTGTCACTGAGGTGTGGTTAAGATGTTAAGCTTTGCCTCTAAGTGTGGACGGCGACAGCGCCTTGCAACGCTGCCAGGGAGTCAACAGAACGCCATCACCCGTTCGGCTCTACGCCTCGCTCGTCGGTAAACTGGTTTTTGAGGAAAGGAAATGTATCTGTTTCGCATATCTCGGCGGACACCTGAACCTCGCCGTAACCGGAGCACTCAATCTGGCTTGGGGAAGTGCCACTACCCATCGAGTGGAAGACCGCCCTGGTCACCTTCATTCCTAAAGCTGGCAAGGCCATCAACACGGACAACCTCCGCCCCATCTCTCTGACTTCCTGTGTGGGCAAACTCATGGAGACGATGGTACGTGACAGGTTGTCCGAGTTCATGGAATCCAAACACCTTTTCGCAGACACCATGTTCGGATTTCGCCCACACAGATCTGCACAAGATGTCCTGCTACAACTCAATCGGGCTGTCCTCGACCCCGTGGAATGCCCTCACAATGACAAGGTCGTACTCGCCTTGGATTTGAAGGGTGCATTCGACAACGTTACCCACGAGATCATTCTCACCCACCTCTCTCAAATTAACTGCGGCAGAAATGCCTTTCAATACATTCGGCAATTTTTAACCGACAGACCATCTTACATTCGGATCCAGGATAAAGAACATGGCCCTTTTTATTTAGGAACCAGGGGTACACCCCAGGGCGCGGTGCTCTCTCCTCTCTTATTCAATTTGGCTATGATGCGCCTACCGGCCCAGCTGGATGCTGTCGCCGGTGTGCAGCATGCGCTGTATGCTGATGACATCACCCTGTGGGCCACGCACGGTTCCCTTGCAGACATTGAGGCTAACCTGCAGGAGGCGGCGACCATAGTGGACCGTTATGCTCGCCGCTGCGGCCTCCAATGCTCCACCCAAAAGTCTGAATTTGTGCACATACGCCCCTCACCAAAGTGCACAGCCAAAATTTCATTGTCTCTTGAGACAGGTCCAATCCCTGAAAATATCGAAGTCCGGGTACTGGGGCTCTTTATACATCAAGACAGACGGTCAGAAACAACATTGGCCAAACTCCGTCAGGTGGGGGACCAGGTGGGCCGCTTGGTCCGCCGGGTTTCTAACAAGCGCGGGGGGTTACGATGTAAGGACGCCTTGCGGCTGGCGCATGCATTTGTAACCAGTCGAATTCTATATTCGACTCCATACCTCCACCTGCGGAAGCAAGACGAGGATTCACTCGAAGTCATCCTCCGCAAAATTATTAAGCGGGCTCTAGGCCTCCCCGTGACCACCTCCAACAAGCGCCTCCTGGGCCTAGGCATGGTGAACACATTTCGGGAGCTCCGGGAAGCCCACTTGACTAACCAATACACACGTCTCTCGAAGACATCGTCGGGTCGCCGCCTCCTTGCCCGGCTACACATCCAACATACCACTCTCATGGAAGAGCGCGTACGTATTCCATCCCAGTGGAGATGCGCCCTCCACGTGCGCCCTCTTCCCGCGAACATGAACCGTGAGGACCATAATGGCCGGCGCCTGGCGCGGGCGGAAGCCCTGGCCCGCCACTATGGATCGAAACCCGGCGTATTCTACGTGGATGCCTCAGGCCCCCACCATGGGGGATGGTAC
Source organism: Amblyomma mixtum (assembly GCF_055824585.1). NCBI lineage: Eukaryota > Metazoa > Arthropoda > Arachnida > Ixodida > Ixodidae > Amblyomma > Amblyomma mixtum. The sequence goes on from NC_143018.1 coordinate 87,489,138, forward strand.
ACAGCCGCAGTCGTCCACCAATCCAAAACAGTGAACGGCCTTACTTTCAGAGCCCGTGACATAACACACGCGGAGGAGGTCGCCATTGCGTTGGCTGCATCCGATTCCAATTCAAAAACAATTATTTCCGACTCGCGAGGGGCATGTCGGAACGTCGAGCAGGGCTGGGTACCGTATCTAGCCTACCGCATTCTTCAAAACAGCGTCTACACCGGTGACCCCGCGCACCGGCGTATCGTTTGGGCTCCCGCTCACATGGGCCTTGAGGGAAATGAGGCAGCTGACGCCGCCGCCCGCGCGCTCTCTCACCGGACATTCCCCTCCGACCCTGCCGATCAGGAACTCGAATTTATTCCAGCTTACACCTTCAAAGACATCGTTTTGCTCTATCAATCTGGCCATGGTCTTTATCCCCGCCCGTGTAAAGGTCTGTCAAAGGCGGAGGAGCGGCTTCTGCTCCGCCTGTATACTAATACTTTGCTGTGCCCGGCAGCTCTGAAACACTTCGACCCTTCTTTCTCGGGCAGCTGTCCGCACTGTGCGGAGAAGTCTTCGGACATCTACCACATGGTGTGGGCCTGCCCCTCCAACCCTGCTATCCCCCCTCACCCCAACCCAACCCGGGAGGACTGGGAGGCGACCCTGCTCGGCTGCTCTGACCTGCAGGCCCAACGGGCCTTGGTCGCGCGAGCCTGGGCGGCGGCCGATGCCACTGGGGTCCCGAACTAGGGACCTCCACCTAGTATTTGTAAGGGCTGGCCCCCTCTGGGTCAGCTCATGCATAACCTCCTGTATTATACCTGTACATAAATGTTTTCCACCACCACCATAACCGGAGCGGAGGAAGATGGGAGTGAACAAGACACCGTATTCACTAGACGCGCCTTCGTTCATTTCAGGCCGTCGAGCTGGCATGGCGGAGTGGTTAGCGTGCGCGTCTCGCACTATAGAGACCATGGTTCGGTTCCCCAACTCGACCAATTTCCTACTAAGTTTTATTTATTTTATCTGGTCGGACTAGAAGAGGTAATTACGCTAATTAGTTAATTAAGCAATTTACTAAACTCTGTCCCACTTACTTGGAGCATCACTATACGATCCCTTTAATTGGTTACATGGTTACTAGCCAAGGCGCCGTTTGAAATTCGCGCACTTTGACGTCGCGCCCATTTCAACCAATTGAAAAGCGTCACATTTATGTCGACAACTCCTGCTAACAACAATGAGGCATTAAAGGCTTTCGCCTTAAAATTAATCCGGAGCACTTCTCAATGGCACGTCTTCCTCACTATCTTCTTGTGGCCATCGAGAAATGGACCCTGGGGGGCGCCAGACGACGCCGAACTGATAAAGGCTTTGAAGAGAAGTTTATTGGACTGATTATTCATACAAAGGGACCATAGTCCCTCACAATGACAAAAACACCAAGGCAGCGACTAGTGTCGCTCGGTACAAACAAGCTATGAAACAAGAACACGACGGCGACTGCTGCCGCCGTTCACACAAAATCATTCACAGCACAAAATGTTCAAAGGGTCCATGATGTCCAGGCATCGCGGGGAAGCACGCTCACTGAATACGATGAACGCGCACCGACACCGCGCACCACACACTCAATACGGCAGGAGCCGCACCGTCACGCGGCCCCCGCTGGCGGCGATGAAGCGGGTGCTCCACCGCCGCAGGAACGCGTCTTCTGGGAGGGTCACATGATCTAAACACGCCTGTTGAAACAGGCGCGCCCGAACCCTCTGCAGCATGGGGAACATGGCGCGTTGAGGCCGGCCCTGCAAGGAAGCGACGCCTCTCTGGCGCCACAAAACGAAGGCCCCAACACACAGCAAGAGCCGCACAAATGCGTCGCGCGGCCTGGTGTGCGAGTCGAGGCTAACAAAAAACATGCGCGACATCAGCCTCCAAAAAGTGCGCGCTACGACGCACTCAAAAAGCGCGTGTTCGAGGGTCTCTGTCGCACCGCACTGGGGACACCGAGAAGAAGGAGCGATGCCCCACGCGGCGATGCGGACCCCCGTTGGGAGGACTCTCCAGCCTCGCAGCCAGCCGAAGTCGCGGACGTCTGGTGGTACCCAGTGCGACGTCAAGTCTCGCCACCGTACCCGCCTGCTCCGCTCTAGCTGTTCAGGTGTAGCCTCCTGGATGGCAAGGAGCTCGCAAACGCGGGAGGCCTGCGTCTGAGAGACGTCGACCTCGGGCAGGGTGGCGGTGAGAGACTCGGCCGTCCGACAGACATACCGGAAGAACTCCGGTTGCCGTTCAGCTGAAGGACCTACGAGTTCACCAAAAAAGAGCCGCCGCGAAGTCCCGAGAAGGTAGGCGAGGAGCCCTCTTCCCGGGTAGTCGGTGGCGTCGACCAGGTCGCGGACGTATCGAACAGCAAGCACGCTGCACATTGTGCGCAGGTTGGGCAGGCTGAACCCGCCCATGCGCGTGGGAAGACGGAGGAGCGCGCGAGCGACGGTCTCCGTTTTTCCCGCCCAGAAAAAACTGCCACAGAGAGTGGCCAAGCGGCGCGTAAAGGTGCGCGGCGGACAAGCGACGCGAGCTATATAATAGAGCGGCGCGCACACCGATGACCTGATGATAAACGCGCGTTCCGACAGCGACAGGCGGAAACGCGCTGCTACTGTCAGGCGTCGCTCAGCGGTCGTTCTCAACTCGGTCCACGAGTCGCGGGCTACCTCCCCCGAGGAGAGGAACACGACTCCTAGCACCTTACAAGCCGGGACCCACTCCACCTCGCCCAGCAGGTCCGACGCGAAGGCCCCGAAACGCAGAGCCTTGCTCTTGCCCCTGTTGAGGAGGGCGGCGGACAGCTCGCTGTAACTGGAAAAAAGCCGTACAAACGCTACGAAGCTGTCCGCGTCCCTCAGAAACAAGGACACGTCGTCAGCGTACGCTGACACCTTCACCTGACCCTGGCCAGGCAAAGGGAAACCGCGAATCGATGGAGACTCTGCTACGCGACGCAAGAGCGGGTCTAAACATAACACGAAGAGCATAGGTGACAGGGGACAACCCTGGCGAATACCGCGCTCTATCCCGAAACGTGCGGTCAACGCCCCGTTGAATAGCAAGCAAGCTGTAAGATCGGAGTACAGCCGCTCCAACCGCTCTACGAACTCCGGCGGAAAGCCGTAAGCCCCGAGAACTCCAAAAAGGTATCGGTGCTCGACCCGATCGAAGGCTTTAGCCTGATCGAGAGAGACAAAACAACCCGGAATTCCTGTTCTCGAGGTGAACGTGAACAAGTCACGCGTTAGTGCGAGAGACGAGAACACCGAGCGTCCAGGCACGCTGCAGGTCTGCGCAGGGCTTACGAGCACCGATAAAACCTTACTCAACCTTTTAGCCAGCAGTGACGCCACGATCTTGTAGTCTGCGTTTAGCAGAGTGATCGGGCGCCACGCCTGCGGGTCAGATCGACACCCGCCAGGCTTCAGGATGAGCACTACGCGGCTCTCTCGAAAAGACTCCGGCCTCTCGCCGTCCCTGACGAAGGCGTTCACCATCCGGAGGAGGTGATCCTCCAGGACGGTGTAAAACCTAGCATAAAAGCTGATGGGAATGCCGTCAGGGCCTGGAGCTGAGGCGGCGCTCATGCCCTTAACGGTGGCGAAGAGCTCTTCCGCGCCTACAGGAGCGCTCAGCTACGCGCCGAGATCGCTCGGGACCTGCGGTAGCGTAGCGCAGAAACTACGGAGGGAGTCCGTGAAAGAGGCGTCGTCCCGCCTTTCGGCCTCGGAAGCAAACAGCTGCGAAAAGTGACGCGTAAATGCGTCAGAGATGTCAGCCGCGCTGCTGCTCCTGGTACCGTCTGGCAAAACTACCTCCTCCACGCGGGCCTGTCGCTCCTCGTCAACGCTCAGATTTACATCCAGACATCGTTAACGGAACCAGCCCTCACTTATTGATCCACTTTTGCGTTCCGATACAGGACGTTCTATAGCGCATTAGTTATTTTGGGAAACTATTGCTTCTATTGCGTCACAGCTTAAAAAAACAATATGCTCAATGAATGGGAACTTCGATCTCTTCCTAGTCCCACAGGTTTTTACATAAAATATCGAAAAAATGTAGTTTGAGATAATGCCAAAATTAACACGGTTGCATGGTTTTCGTATTGCATTCTGGGGCCCTGATGCCTTCCCTAGAGACGAGAAGGGCTACGGTGGCTATGCGATTACTGCGCTCGTCTACCGAGCCGGAGTACCCGGGTTGGAACCCGACCGCGGCGGCCATATTTCGATGGAGGCGGAACGCAAAATGGGCCCTTCTGCTGTGCTATGTCAGTGCACGTTAAAGTACCCCAGGTGGTCGAAATTATTCCGGAGACCTCCACTGCGGCACCTTTTTCTCTCTTTCTTCTTTCACTCGTACTTTCCTTCATTCTCTTACAGCGCGGTTCAGGTGTCCGCCGGGGTATATCAGAAAGATACTGCGCCATTTCCTTTCCTCAAAAACCAATTTACCAATTTTACTTGAAAGGTGACGACAAGGTCCATTTCGAAGGCCAGACCCCGCCAGGACAACGAACGCAAGACAACGGGGACGCTACTACACGCACGAGCAGATCCAGAGAAAAATAACGGGCAGACGCAACAAAGCAACTGCTCAGTTAAAAAAAAAACGCAACACTAAACAGAAACGCCGACAAGCGCACGAGATCGAGATCAAGATCAGCAATGCGATCAAGATCCACGTTGACAACGCGCAAACAACACTCTAAGACAATGCAACTTGAGGGCAGAATAGTAAAACTAGAACAGCGACTTGCTGAAAGCGATCAGAGTCAAGGAACTAGAAGAACAAAACACACATCATAAAATAGAAATCGAGAGACAAAAACCACAATACATGAATGCACTAAAAAACCTGGAACACGCCAGGCAACCGATCTCCATCACGGAGGGCGAACAAGTCGAAACGTATCAACGTAGGAAAGAATCCGTGGAAGTGGCCGCCATAAAAGCGGCACGAAACCAACTACAAGAAATCAAAGAACTCGATCAGGAGATGGTGAGAGCAACTTTACTCGCAATAATGAAACACCATGTCAAAGTCAGTGAACGCCTGGAGAACGTGGACGGCAAATACAACTACATTAAAGGGAAAGTAGCGACTACAACGAAGGAAGCACACAGCAAACGCATGGGAGAACACATGAGCAATAGGCCCATCCATTCCGACGAACAGGAAACAAGAACGCAAAACGTCTAACGGTAAACACAGAAGGCTAAACAAGAAAGGAAGCTTGAAAATTTGGCGATGGAACTGTTTAGGAATAAAGGCAAAACAAACTCAGTTAATCCATATCATAAAGAAACAAGAAAAACCGCCGGACATCATTGCCATCCAAGAATACGGGGCCAGGGCTAAAACAAGCATAACAAGATACGAGATGCATGACGGAGACGGTTCCGGCAAGGCCGTCACCACAAGGGGCGGTTCTGTCACCTTTTCTTTTTAACATTGCCCTAGCGCCACCGGCAAGGGCCCTTGCTGCTATCCCAGGTCTCCACACACTTGCACATCGCACTTGCTCTGGCCCACTCCACCACTGACAAAAACGTAACCGAAATTCGCAGACCCCCAGGCCGCGTACCGCCACTACCTAAAGGGCGTGGCGACGCCGGCAACATATTGTATTCTTGCCACGGTCACCTCTCTCGACCAAACGGTTACTATGTCGTGGGTCCCTGGGCATGCCTCGATCCCCGGTAATGAGCGCGTTCATGCGCTGGCCCGAGAACTCTCCTCCCGGACCCCGGATGATCAGGAACCCAACCCTGCGAAAGAGGCCCCATCGGTCCTCTCTACATATCACCAAATCACCACAATTTACAAACTCAGCCGCATGACACTGCCACCACCCCACAGCACCTTGTCGCCCTCATCCCGCGCCACATGGCGACGATTACAGACAGGCTGTTTTATTTCCCCCCACCGTCTCTCATGCTTTCACCCCACCTTTCCTCCTGAATGTACCACCTGTGGCGTGCCCAGATCCACACTTTTTCACTACCTTTGGTATTGTCCTTCCCCAAAGAACCACAGGGAATGTCCTTCCCCCCCATCCCCAATCCCATTCATTCTTCCTGGGAGGCTGCTTTACGGACAGCTCAGCCCGCCGGCCAGAAATGGCTGTGGATCGGGCTTCACGTGAAGCACAAGCTCGTGAACTCCTGGACCAGTAGGGGACCACCCTGGAAATTTTTTTTTGTGTGTTTAATAAAGTTGTTTCCATCCATCCATCCACCTTAGTACATAAGTCAATTATGGCAATCTGCAAAACCAACATAACGGAAACGGATGTACACCACACTGTACATGAAATTGTACCCGAAAAACCAGCGGATGACAACGATTTCATCATAAACGTGTACAGCCACCCAAAACAAAAGAACCCCAGAATACACGAACTGATCAAAAAAGCCAGCCATATGGCAGGCCATAACCCACTGTTGATGCTAGGAGACTTTAATGCGGCAAACCCCAGTTGGGGGTACCAAAAACTCAACGCCAAAGGTAAAAGCATTGCAGAAAGCGCAGAAAAATCTTGCATGGAGCTAGCTAACGACCCTACAACTACGAGGAGGATAGGAAACAGCGTCTGCAATGACACCACTCCTGACCTAGCCTTCTCAAAAAACAACGAGAATATCCAATGGGAATATACAATGGAAACCTTAGGTAGCGACCAGTTCATCCGTAACTTAAAAATAGTCGCAGGATAAATGAAGAGATGCCTAGGGACTGCCAAAATCACAGACTGGGAAGCCTTCAGAAACCACAGCGACGAAATAATAAAACTGATAACCAACATAGAAGAGTGGTGCACGGAGCTTATGAAGGTCAGACAAAAATACACGAAGATGATCGTTCGCACGGAACAACACCCAGACGTAGACAGCCACCTTCTTCACCTATGGGAAGCACGGACAAGCCTTATCAGGATATGGAGGCAGCAAAAACACAACAGGAAACTCAAGCTGAAGATCGCAAAACTAACAAAGAAGGCATCAGAGCACGCAGACAACATCGCCACGCAAAACTGGCAACAGTTCACGGAAACACTTGAGGAACACTAGGCATCGCCCGAACTTGGAATATACTAAGAGCCTTGATAGACCCCACAAAAACCAAAACGGAAAGCGGCAAGTCCATGAAAAAACTAATCCACACCTTCCCTGGAACGGAAGACAAACTAACATACGCACTGAGGGAGAAATGCTACGGCACAACCACGCACCCAAAGCAAGACCAAGAATACACCGGCGAAAACATCCGCGAGATGGATAGGCCAATCCCCGAGGAGGAAGTAAGGGCAGCCATAGGGGAAGCAAAAAAAAATACGGCAGCCGGAAAGGACAGCATAAATAACGCAACCATTAGAAACATGGCAGACACGGCCATCGCTGAGCTTACCAAGTACCTAAACGCAATCTGGGAAAAAGGAATCGTGCCGGCGGAATGAAAACATGGAGAGGTAATTGATACCCAAGCCGTGCAAAAGACTCCAAATCGAAAACCTAAGACCAATATCCCTAACCTCCTGTCTAGGGAAGATATGCGAGAGAGTGATTAATCAAAGGATCACAAACTACATGGATGACAAGTGATAATACCCTGATGCCATGTTTGGCTTCAGAAGGGGACTGTCTACGCAAGACGTACTCCTACAATTAAAGGAGGAGGTCCTCACTGATATACCAAGAAGCGGCTAACACATAGTGCTAGCGCTCGACATAAAGGGAGCCTTCGATAAAGTGGGACATGCGGCCATCATGGAAGGTCTCAATAACATAAACTATGAAAACAGAGCCTTCCATTATGTCAAAGCCTTTCTGACGGAACGAATGGCTACGATAGGCATCGGAAATACAAGATCGGAGAGCTTCACGGTGCCAAACAAGGGTACCCCGCAAGGCTCAGTAATATCACCGCTATTATTCAACATATCAATGATAGGACTCACGAAAGTACTCGACGAAATATAAAACATCAGCTACGCAATGTATGCAGGTGACATAACAATTTGGACAACTACAGGCTCCCTAGCAGCTAAACAAGAGCGGCTACAAAGAGCGATCGACAATACTGAACAATACGCCAGGGCCAGAGGATTATCGAGCTCAGCGAAAAAATCAGAATACGTAAGAATCAAAAAAGGTACACGAAAATACGGCTCCCAAATCACCCTGAAACTCGGAAACGAGACAATATCTGAGAAAACGGAAGTCAGGGTACTTGGAATGTGGCTGCAAAACACCGGACAATGTAGTAAAACCATTGCCTCTATTAAGAATACAACAGAGCAAGTCGCTAGAATTGTGCGAAGAATCAGCAGTAGAAAGAAGGGGATGAGAGAACAGGAAACCGTAAGACTCATAGACAGCCTCGTCACGAGCAGGGTTACGTACAGCCTCCCCTACCACGAACTAAACAAGCAAGAGACTCTACAAATCGACAACATAGTACGCAAAGCGTACAAAACGGCGCTCAAACTTCCAATGTCCACACCAACCCAAAAACTAATGGCCCTGGGAGTATCGAACACCTTCGACGAACTACGAGAAGCGCAACGTAGTGCGCAATTAGACAGACTCACTCAAACCAGAACGGGAAGACATCTACTGGAGAAATTATGGCTACCTCTTGGTACACAAAGAGACAAGGAACATATTAATAATGAAGACACAAACAACATCCGGGTAAGACCAATACCCAGACACATGGATCCGAATTTGCATCATGATGCCCTCACTGTGGGGAGACCTGTGATATCTTCCACATGGTGTGGGCTTGTAGTCAAAATCCCTACCTCCCCCCTTCCCCTACCCCTTCCAGAGAGGCATGGGAGACTGCCCTCCTCAACTGCTCCTCGCTTGAGTCCCAAAGGGCTCTGGTGAAACGGGCGAGAGACGGGGCATTGTCATGCGGTGTCCCGGACTAGGGACGCCGACCATGTAGCGGGGCCACTCTGTGGCTCCCAAACTCTATTTCAGAAATTAAAAGTTTTCGCCACCACCACATCATGAAAGACGACAAGCCAGAGTCCGAGCACTCACCAGGGAACTCAGCGACAATCACAACGTAGTCTACATGGACGCAGCAAAGTACCGATACCAACGCAAAACGATCGCCGTTGTAACAGACGAAGGAGGGCAAGAAATAACCAGCGCAACGATAAACAACCCAAACATAGAAACAGCTGAAGAAGCCGCCATTGCTCTGGCAATATCGCACGGCAACGCAACAGGACACAACCTCACTATAGTGACGGACTCCAAACAAGCATGTAGAAACTACACAAGAGGCAGGATAGACAGCATCGCCAATCATATTCTACACACGACGAGAAGACACAAAAACACTAAACATAGTATATTTATTTATTTATTTATTTATTTATTTATTTATTTATTTATTTATTTAGTGTGGGTTCCCAGACATGAGGGGGTGAGGGGCAACGCGGCAGCAGACGAGTCAGCTTGAGGGTACGTCAACCGAGCAGACTCAGCACATTGCACCGCAGGCACCTTTGACCCAGTTACCCCCACGTACTCAGATATACTCTATCATTACAGGGGTCAGCGGTAACGCTACCCAGCCCCACACAAAAGGCTCACCAAAGAGGAGGCGGTAGACTGGCGCAGACTACAAACCGGTACCTACCCACACCTGCACAAACTACACAAGATTTTCCCTACACAATATGCGGACGAACGTCCGTGGTGTCAGTGGTAAACCTACACTAGAACATATCACATGGACCTGCCCTAAGACAGACTTAGAGCGAAGAATAAACAACCCGAGTGTGATGCAGTGGGAGCACTTGCTGGCCAGCGAGGACGAGGAAGCGCAACGATTCCTTGTGCGCCGAGCCACGATGGCAGCAGTCAAGTGCGGCATCCTGGACCAAGGATCGACCACGGCGCCCAGGGTCGGGTCACGAACACCAATTTATTTACAACAAAGTTTTTTCCATCCATCCATCCATCTGAGCTACCAAGTCGGTTCCCGGCGGACCCTCCCCCGCGGGACCTAGAGAACCTCAAGACCTGGGAGGACTGGGAGACCCTGCTGCGCTCGGAGGACCCGGCCGTGCAGACCATCGCAACCGGCCGGGCTGCCAGTGTTATGGACCTCAGGAACATAAACACTTGAGTGCAGTGGGGTCGTGTGGGGACCCTGGGGCGTGGCCCAAATTCCTGGTACAATAAAGTTTTTTTTCTCTCTCTCTCTTTCGTCGGCGCGGTCCCAGTGGTATCCACGGAGCGCCGCAGATCCCAGGCAGTAAGAGGGAGAGAGAGAGAGAGAGAGAAACTTTAACAGGAATTCGGGGCACGCCCCAGGGTCCCCGCACGACCACACTGCACTCAAGTGTTTATGTTCCTAAGGTTCATAACACTGGCAGCACGGCCGGTGGCGATGGTCTGCACGGCCGGGTGCTCCGAGCGCAGCAGGGTCTCCCAGTCCTCCCAGGTCTTGAGGTTCTCTAGATCCCGCGGGGGAGTGTCCGCCGGGCAGAGGGAAATGATGTGGAGGGAAGAGGCGAAGTGTTCTGGGCATAGAGCGCATGCCGGAGTGGGGAAGGAGGGATGATAATGGGCTAGGTTAAGGGGTGTAGGGAGAGTCTGTGTCTGTAGTCTGCGCCAGAGTGTTGCGTGTTTGTTATCTAGGGAGGGGTGGGGCGGGGGGTAGAGCTGGCGTGAGGCTCTGTATGCCTGGGTCAGGTCACTGAATGAGTGCATGCGCTCCTTCGTCGAACCCCGATCAGAGGCCACCTGAGCCCGGTTTAAAGAACCTCGGGCTAAAAGGTTGGCGGCCTCGTTTCCGGGATTCCCGGAGTGCGCAGGCACCCATATCAGCTCCACATGGCGGGGCGGGGATGCATCGGGCGAGTCCAGTATGTCAAAAGCAGGGACATGAACTCGGCCTCGAACAAAATTTTGTATCGCAGCTTTAGAGTCACTTAATATATACCGGGCTTCCGTGCGGGTGATAGCGAGTGCAATGGCTGCTTCCTCTGCAGCCTCTGGGGACGTGTCTGGAGGGAGAGGTAGTGTGATGATGGCAGATAAAGAGGAGTCCACCACAGCTGCTGTCGCTTCATCACCCGTGCAGGCTGTGTCCACCCATATGGCGTCCGGCTCGGAGCCGTACGCTCTATGGAGTGCCTTCGCTCGGGCAGTGCGGCGCTGCTCATGGTGGGACGGGTGCATATTCCTCGGGAGCGGCCTGATGAGAAGCTCCCGGTGAAGGGGTCGTGGGATGGCGAGGAGGGTTGGGTCGTTGGCCGGTATTTTGATTCCCAGGGAGTCCAGGATATACCGACCTGTGGACGTTTTTGTGAGTCTGATGTATTGGGCCTGTCGGTGGGCCTCCACCAGTTCCCCGATCGTGTTGTGGAGGCCCAGGCCTAGTAATCTGTCTGTGGGTGTGTTGAGGGGAAGATGAAGTGCTACCTTGAATGCCTTGCGAATCAAAGCATCCAAAGCGTTTATGTCATGTTTGGATAGTTGTAAGTATGGGGTAGTGTACAGTACACGGCTGAGGACAAAAGCATGAATGAGGCGACATAGGTCGCGCTCCTTCATGCCTCTATGATGTCCCGAAACCCTGCGGATGAGGTGCGATATCGCGCCTGCAACCCGCTTGAGTTTCTTGAGGGTAGTGGTGTTTTTGCCATCGTTCTGGATGTGCAGGCCCAATACACGGAGGGTGCCAACCTCAGGTACCGGGTAACCATTCAATTCAATGGCAATGGGGGAGCGGGGACAGCGGTGGTTCTTAGGCCGGATGAGGAGCAGTTCGGACTTCTCTGGGGAGCAAGACAGTCCGATGGTCCGCGCGTAATTTTGGGTGAGGGTGGCTGCTTCCTGTAAGGTGTTCTCTATGTCGCCGTCACTGCCGTGGGTGGTCCACAGGGTGATATCGTCGGCATAAAGAGTGTGCTTGAGGTGGGGAATAGTTGCCAATTTCCGGGCGAGGGGTATGAGGGTTATGTTAAAGAGAAAGGGGGAAAGGACGGACCCTTGAGGGGTGCCGATACTCTGAAGTGTGTAGGAGGGGGAAGACAGAGGGGACTGCGTTCATTTCGAGGAAAGGAAAGGCGTCTTACCAACTCTGTGGTTTAGTGGACACCTCAATAACACTTTCAGCTAATTCCGTCGTTCATTTTTGCGCTCTGACAGAGACAGCGTTGTAGACTGCGTTGATTTGGAGGAAAGGAAAGGCGCCTTACAAAACTGTGTGGTTTAGTGGACACCTCAATAGCACTTTAAGCTGATTCCGGCGTTCCGTGCAGCACTCAGGCTTTCGCCTTTCACTGCTTTAGTCGGTGAAGTTGCTCGCAATTTGCTTTCGCAACCTTCCAGGCTTAACCAAGCTAAGCCTCTGCAATTTTTTCCTTGTGCCCATAGCGAAATGGACCCTGAGGCGCCACACAGATGAACATTCAACCTTCCCCTCTAATGCATTCAAGCATATTGGTCATAAAACCCATGCAAAGCTAACGGAACCAGCCCTCACTCACTGATCAACTTTTGCGTTCCGATTCAGGGCGGTCTATAGCGCATTAGTTGTTTGGGAAAACCATCGCTTCTAATGCATCACAGCTTAAAAAACAATTCTGTTCAACGTAACGGTAATTTTGAACTCCTATAGTCCCACAGGATTTTACAACAAATCTCGAAAAAAAAATAGTTGGAGATAATGCCAAAATTAACACGGCTGCGTGGTTTTCGTATTGCATTCTGGAGCCCTAATGCCTTAATTCCCTAAAGACCAGAAGGGCTGCGCTGGCTCAGCGGTTAAGCCGCCCGTCTACCGAGCCGGAATACCCGGGTTCGAACCCGACCGCGGCGACTTTCCGCACCTCTCTACCTATCGTAGACCCCCTCCAGTCGGGATACGACGCCTGGTCCAGATCGCTCACGTCTACACTCACACAACACGAAAAGCAGATACAGCTCACAGAAACACAAACAGACGTGGACAACCACCTTCTCCACCTTTGGGGGCCTGTCGCAGCCTCACGAAGCGATGGAAGAAACCGAAACATAACAGACGCCTAAAGAACCGCATCCTCGAACTCACACAACAGGCAGCGGAATATGCTACTCAGCTAGCCGACACTAACTGGGTGGACCGGTGCAACGCGGCTGCTCGCCAGATGTCTGGCCGCAACACGTGGCGCCTGTTCCGCGCTCTCATCGATCCAATACAAACACGCACGGAAACCCAACGCCAATTACATAGGGCCTTGCACAACTTTACAGGAACGACAAAAGAACTAGCGCACACGCTCAGGGATCGATACCTGTGCACCACTAAAGACCCCCGGCAGGCGGCTTTCTCGTATGCAGGCGAAGAGAACACGGAGCTGGACAAGCCTTTCCAACTCCACGACCTCCGGGCAGCCTTAAGCAAAATGAAGCGGGGCAGTGCACCCGGGCGCGACAAGGTTACGGTCAAGCTCTTGGCCAACCTTCCCGACGCAGCCTACGCCGCGCTCCTCAAATACATCAATAGCATTTGGGACGGAGAGACTCCTCTCCCTCTCGATTAGAAATCGGCTCTCGTCACCTTTATTCCGAAGGCCGGAAAACCTATTGATGTGGAGAACCTTCGCCCCATCTCCCTCACGTCTTGTGTCGGCAAGCTGATGGCACGGCCGCTTGATGCAAAGCGCAAAGCGAGGTGCTTTGCGCTTTGTATCTAGCGGCCGTGCTGATGGAGACGATGGTGCGCGACAGACTCTCCGATTTTCTCGAAACACAGCACACTTTCGCGGACACCATGTTCGGTTTTCGGCCTCACAAGTCAGCACAGGATATACTTCTGCAACTTCACCACGACATCTCAGATCCTGTCGAATGTCCCCACAACGACAAGGTGGTCCTGGCCTTGGATCTTAAAGGCGCATTCGACAACGTCAAACACGAAGTAATCCTGGACCACCTCAGTAACACCAACTGTGGCCACAAAACATTCAACTACATAAAACAATTTCTTACAGACCGTCAAGCCTACATACGCATACAAGATGCGGAACACGGGCCATACACCATCGGTTCGAGGGGAACACCTCAAGGCGCGGTCCTCTCTCCCCTCCTCTTCAATTTGGCAATGCTTCATCTTCCCTCCAAACTGTCTTCTTTGCCCGGGATACATCACGCTCTTTATGCGGATGACATTACAATCTGGGCCACGCAAGGTAACCTGGGCCACATGGAATCCTGCCAGCAAGCAGCGGCGACCCTAGTCGACGACTACGCGGCCTACTGCGGACTCCAGTGCGCCCCATCTAAATCAGAATTTGTGCACATACGTCCCTCCCCTCGGGACACAACTCCGCTTTGCATCAGTCTCCCCTCGGGACCGATCCGGGAGTCCAAGGAGATCCGCGTCCTTGGTCTCTTCATACACCATCAACGCAGGGTCGACACTACCCTAGCCAAACTTCGCACAGTGGGAGACCAGGTGGGCCGCATGGTCCGCCGGGTCTCCAATAAGCGGGGCGGATTACGAAGCAAGGATGCACTGCGGCTTGCCCATGCTTTCGTGACGAGTAGAATCCTCTACTCAACCCCCTACTTGCACCTGCGCAAACATGATGATGACCAACTCTGATGATGATGACCAACATGATGATGATGATGACCAACTCTGATGATGATGACCAACATGATGATGACCAACATCCTCTGAGATTATCCTCTGACCAACATGATGATGACCAACATCCTCTACTCAACCCCCTACTTGCACCTGCGCAAACATGACGGTGACCAACTCTGATGATGATGATGATGACCAACATGATGATGATGATGACCAACTCTGATGATGATGACCAACATGATGATGACCAACCGTGGGCTCTTTTCCGAGGTTTTTAAACCACTTTTTCACTTGATCGCAAACAAAAAGTATCTAAAAAGCTGGCTGCGTAACCCAGTCAAAAAATATAGCCAAGAAAAAACGGTGCTCTTTCTAGCGCGCGCCGTGAGCTGCGGCAGCAAGCGATTCCCACAGTCACCGTCCCCGAACTATTTACCTGATAACCCAAGGGCAGACTCAGTATTCTAAATACGCCGTGCAAATGCAACATTCATTCATCTTTGCGGCAACATTTATTCACCGGACCTGCGTTTTACTAAATACGAAACCCTACAAAAAGTTATGAGCCGGAACTATAAAAAGGACTATAAAATCCAAAATACGGTTTACTCGAAACTGGATGAACGTTACCATCTGAAGTAAACAATCAGATGCCTAAACATGTTTCCCTCGATTAAAATTTGTTTGCCATTCAGGTTTTATGCCAACAGGGATAAATACGCAAGGCAGAGCTCCATTAAGGCGGAAGCCTTTAATGTCTCATCGTTGTAAGCAGCAGTTGTCGACAGAAAATGTCACGCTTCTCAATTGGTGGAAACGGTCGTGACGTCACAGTGCGCGAATTTCAAACGGGGCCAATTGCACTTTGGCTAGTAACCATGCAACCAATTGAAGGGATCGTATAGTGATGCCCCAAGTAAGTGGGACTGAGCTTAGTTAATTGTTTAATTACCCAATTAGCCTAATTAGCTTTACTAGTCAGGCCATATAAATAAATAAAACCGATTAAGAAATTGGTCGAGCTCAGAAATCGAACCCCGGTCCTCGGCGTGAGAGACGAGCGTGCTATCCACTCCGCCATGCCAGCTCGATGGTTTGGAATGAACAAAGGCGCGTCTAGTGAATACGGTGTCTTCACTCACTCTCATCCTCCTCCTTTCCCTTCCGGCGAGGTTTAGGTGTGCACCGACAAATGAGAGACAGATACATTTCCTTTCCCCAAAAACCAATTTACCGACGAGCGAGGCGTAGAACCGAATGGGCGATGGCGTTCTATGGACTCCTTGGCAGCGTTGCAAGACGCTGTCGCGTTCCACTCTTAGGGGCGAAGCTTAACATCTTAACCACACATCAGTGACCACACTTTAGGTCAAAAAAGTGCCCCCCTGAATTTTAACGGGTGTCCACCGAGATATGTGAGACAGTTACTGCGTAATTTCCTTTCCTCAAATACAATTTTCATTTTCTTCATTACGGCTCCTCTTTATCTATCTTCTTTCACTCCCACTTCCTCCCTTCCTCTACGGTGCGGTTCAGGTGTCCAGCGAGATGACAGAGAATTACCGCGCCATTTCCTTTCCTCAAAAAGCGTTCCGTTCAAAGGGCAAGGCATCGCGCCGAACGGGTGGTGGCGTTCCGTGGACTCCCTGGCAGCGCTACAACGCGCTGTCGCGTTCCACTCCTAATGGCGGAGCGTAAGCGTCATTAATTAGCAGTTAATTATTATTGAGGCATTAAGCAGTAATTAACAATTAATTAGTGATTTGCCATCACTTAGTAATTAGTACTCAATTATATGTGACGCCACCAGTGCCACAGAAACAGCGAAGGTGGTGCGTAAAACGCTTCCGCCTCTACCCACTTCAGACAATCAAAGTGCCGCCTGAATTTTTTTACCGTTTCAATAGCGTACACGAAAAAGCGCAGGTCCGCAAGCCCAGCCTGTTTTCGGTAAAGAAACCTAATGCAACTTTTAGCAAAAAAAAACAAACAAAAAAAGGCGCGAGCTACGCACAGAGAGAGAGAGAGAGAGAAAACTTTATTTACAAAGGAATTCGGGGCACGCCCCAGGGTCCCCGCACGACCCCACTGCACTCAAGTGTTTATGTTCCTGAGGTCCATAACACTGGCAGCACGGCCGGTGGCGATGGTCTGCACGGCCGGGTCCTCCGAGTGCAAGCTACGCACACTAGACACCCCACAGCAGCGAACGTAAACAGCCGTTGGATAGTGAATCCGCTTCGAACTTGGACGGCTGTCAATCGAGTTCGCTGCAGCGGCGGCATCGGGAATAGACCTGTCCCGGCCTACGTCATCAGCGCACGTGTTTCTGGTCCGATGGGCAAAACATGCACCGTACCGAGGAAGCTCTCACAGGGAGAACAAAGGCTGCAGGGCGTCTCGAATCGGGGAACAGAGGCGGCGGGGGAGCACTCGACACCGGTAAAACCGGTTCAGAACCGAAAGTGGACAATTTTGCCCATCGAGCGTCGTCTTCTCCGCAGTACACGGTTGCTTGGACACCACGTGATGGCGCTCTGCCAATGGAGTCGCGAGCGGCGTTTTGAAAACAGACGCGCAACTCTGCTACCTTTGGTAGCATATACAGTAACTCTAATAAACACCTGCTTTCGCAACCAACCAGGCTTAACCAAAGCTAAGCCCCTGCCAATTTTTTATTGCGAAAGCAATACTACGCTAGATTCTGAGCCTTCAGCGTGGTCCCGGCGGTAGTCACGTTTCACCTTTAGACGGCCTCCAGTCTGATGACGCGTGGAGACGCTCGCGTCTGTGACGTCATACCGAGGTGAAATCTGAGCTACCAAGTCGGTTCGTCGGCGCGGTCCCAGCGGTATCCACGGAGCGCCGCAGATCCCAGGCAGTAAGAGAGGGGACTGCGTTCATTTCGAGGAAAGGAAAGGCGTCTTACCAACTCTGAGGTTTAGTGGACACCTCAATAGCACTTTAAGCTAATTCCGGCGCTCATTTTTGCGCTCTGACATAGCGTTGTAGAATGCGTTGGTTTGGAGAGAAGGAAAGGCGCCTTACCAACTGTGTGGTTTAGTGGACACCTCAATAGCACTTTAAGCTAATTCCGGCCTTCCGTGCCGCACTCAGGCTTTCGCCTTTCACTGCTTTAGTCGCTGAAGTTGCTCGAAATTTGCTGTCGCAACCTTCCGGGCTTAACCAAGCTAAGCCTCTGCAATTTTTTTTTTTTGGGGGGGGGGGGGGGCATAGCGAAATGGACCCTGAGGCGCCAGACAGCGCCGAGCCAATTGGGGAGCAGACCCAGGAATGGCTAACGGAACCAGCCCTCACTTACTGATCAACTTTTGCGTTCCGATTCAGGACGCTCTATAGCGCATTAGTTGTTTGGGAAAACCATCGCTTCTAATGCATCACAGCTTAAAAAACAATTGTGCTCAACGTAACGGTAATTTTGAACTCCTATAGTCCCACAGGTTTTTACAACAAATCTCGAAAAAAAAATAGTTGGAGATAATGCCAAAATTATTAACACGGCTGCATGGTTTTCGTATTGCATTCTGGAGCCCTGATGCCATCTCTAAAGATCAGAAGGGCTGCGGTGGCTCAGCGGTTAAGGCGCCCGTCTACCGAGCCGGAATACCCGGGTTCGAACGCGACCGCGGCGGCCACGTTTCGATGGAGGCGAAACGCAAAAGGTGCCCATGTGCTATGCTTGGTTTGGATTGGTTTATTGGGGTTTAACGTCCCGAAGCAACTCTGGCTATGAGGGACGCCGTAGTGAAGGGCTCCGGAAATTTCGACCACACCAGATTATTGAGGCAAAAACGCGGGACACCAGGATAATTCTTGGACTCGACCTGCAAAAGGCCTTTGACAATGTCAGACATGATGCAATCTTGGAGAACCTTCATGAAGTCGGCGTGGGAGCCCGCATCTTCAACTATATTGGCGACTTTCTCTCAGGTAGAAAGGCGCATTTTCAAGTAGGAGGTCTCCACTCGCGTGACTTCCCCCTCGGCAACAAGGGCACCCCGCAGGGATCGGTCCTGTCACCCTTTCTCTTCAACGTTGCAATGTTGAAACTTCCACACCAATTAGCGCAGATCCCGCAACTCCACCACAGCCTCTACGCTGACGATATCACCTTGTGGACCGCCGAGGACAGTGATGCCGAAATCGAGCAGAGACTCCATATCGATATCGTGGGGAACTATGTAGACCCCAGGGCGCTGCGGTGCTCTCCAGCCAAACCTGAATTTCTCATATTCCGCAAAATCAGATCCATTGCGCAACCCCCACCGGCCATCGAACTCAGTATTCGCGGAGTCCCCATTCCTCGAGTACCCAAATTTAAAATCTTGGGCCTAATTCTACAAGAACAGGGCTTCAATGGTGACGTAATTCAGAAGCTTCAGGGAACCTCGCAGCAAATTATGCGGCTCATTCGCCGCATTGGTAACCACCACTCGGGCTTGAGGGAAAGCAATACTCTCCGTTTAGTACAAGCCTTTGTGATCAGCCGCATCGATTACGTATGCCCTTACCTACATCTCAAATCAGCTGAAAAAGAGAAAGTGGAGGCCATAATCAGAAAATGCGTCAAACAGGCAGTTTGGCTACCCATGCACACAGTGTAGTGCCGGCGCCCACATTTCGCTGGCTGGCCTCTGGAAACCAGCGCTGCGCGCTCGCCGTCGCTCAAAGCAGGCCCAGACTCTCTCGGACATATCGCGGCTTGCAGCTGAATCATCCGTCTCGCTGGCGCCGACGCGGACCCTTCCTCCTTCCCTCCTCTCCGTCGGTGCGGACTC
Organism: Amblyomma mixtum; assembly: GCF_055824585.1. Classification (NCBI taxonomy): domain Eukaryota; kingdom Metazoa; phylum Arthropoda; class Arachnida; order Ixodida; family Ixodidae; genus Amblyomma; species Amblyomma mixtum. Next base: position 87,508,586 of record NC_143018.1, read on the forward strand.
CTACAACGCTTCGTCGGCCGTCGCCTCTCGACCATTGGTCTAATTTGAACGGTGGCCAGTGCCGTGACCTGATTGGAGGATTTGAACTGCTGGCTGCCGCAACCGACAGCGGCGGCTTTAAAAACGGAGCCGTGCTCAACCCGCGCAGCAGACGGGCAGCAGAAGAGCCATCACGCCGGAGCTACGCTCGCCGCCGGGGCCGCCCTTCTTCTTTGTGCTTGCCCGTGGTGCTCTTGGCCCTTGTATCATGTAAAAACCCTTGTACATAGTGTACATAAAAGTCATTTGACTCACCGTCGCCTCGACCGTTTCCTGGCTCGGACACCCATTCCCAACAGTGGTGGAAGCGGTGGGGTGCCGAAGTCCCAACAACAGCGACTGAGAAAGTGTTAGGCCTCGGTCTTCATAACACCCTAAGTGAGATTATTGAAGCGGTAACCGTCTCGCAGTACGAACGACTAACGGCCACACCAACTGGCAGACACATGTCCACACTAGGCATAACATACGAACGACAAGGCGAACCAACAACTGATCTTCCCAAACATATACGCCAGCTTCTGGTCATTCCTCCACTACCTCGGAACATGCACCCAGATTTCCACGCTGAACGTCGTGCAGAGAGAGCCAAATCATTAGGCAAACGCTTCCTTAATGATACCTCTGTGGTATATGTTGATGCAACAGATTCTTCGGCTGACAAGATGGTAGCTGTGGTCACCACGGAATGTGGTACACTCATAACTGGGGCACTATACGCACTCAGCACACACATGTTAGAGAAGAAACAGCCATTGCTCTAGCCATTGCGGGATCCTCGGCAGAAACCATTGTCAGCGACTCAAAATTCGCGATACGTAACTACACGTTTGGAAGAATCTCTCCACAAGCAGCACGGATTCTGCTAAATTATCAGCCCACGCGGCGCATTCGCCTAATCTGGACGCCTGCTCATGCCTCCCTTGCTGGTAATGAGGCGGCTCATAACCTAGCTCGAGAACTGTCCTGCCGAGCTGGGTCGCGCAGTCCACCCGCCCTGTACTCCGGCTAGGACAGGTTGTTTTCTTACAGAGAAATCCTGCAGCACTATAGGCTTGCAAGACTCAGATTCCCCCCAGCAGATAAAACGCTTTCCAAGCAACAGGCCAAAGCCTGGCGTAAACATCAAACTAACACCTATCCAAATCCACAATTGTGTAGCTTCTATTCGGATGGACTCTACTCGGACAAATGCAAAAATTGCGATGCGAAAGCCGATCTAAATCATATGATCTGGAACTCCCCGCAGTCCCTACCCGCGAGTCGATTCATTACCGAATCTGATCATTGGGAGGCTCTATTGCTCAGCCCCGACCCGGGGACGCAGATCAGGCTCCTCCAGCTGGCTGAAGACGCCGCCGCTGCCCAAGGGATAGCGGCCGCCGTTTAAGCGTGCGGCGACTTCGGGTCGGTCCTCTAGATCCGCTGGAAATAAAGTTCCACCACCACCACCACCTGGGGTTCTTTAACGTGCACTGACATCGCACAGCCCACGGGACTCTAGAATTTCGTCTCCATCAAAATTCGGTCGCCGCGGCCGGGTTCGAACCCGCGTCTTTCGGGTCAGCAGCCGAGCGCTATAACCACTGAGCCACCGCGGCGGGCCCCATGTGCTATGCGATGTCAGTGCACGTAAAAGATGCCCACGTGGTCGAAATTATTCCGGAGACCTCCACTGTGGCACCTCTTTCTCGCTTTCTTCTTTCACTCCTACCTTCCCTCCATTACAGCGCGGTTGAGGTATACACCGAGATATGCGAGACAGATCCTGCGCCATTTCCTTTCCTCAGAAACCAATTTACAAATTTACTTGAGGTGGTGGCGAAAATATTTTAATGAAATTGTTTAGGAGGTTGTAGCGGCGGTTGGAGCTCTCAGTCCGGAACCCCATTGGCGCTGCTGTCCGCGCTCTTTCGATGAGTTGCTTTTGACTCTTTTCGTCCGAGCTGGTCAGAGCTGCCTCCCACCCCTCCTGCGTTGGCTGGTTATTAACAGTGATCGCCTTATTTCGTCGGCAGGCCCATACCATATGGTACAGGTCCGCCTTCTCCCCGCAGAATTTGCAGTGTGAGTCAAATGACTCCGTGTCTATGGCATGTAGTCTTCGTGGGTTGTTGCAAGTGTTGGTCTGTAGCTTTCGGAGGTGTTGTTCCTCCCCTTTATCTAGTGTCTTAGCCGGCGGAGGGTAGACCCGACGGGATAGTCTTAAGTGCTGAAGTATGTCATTGTAAGTTAGTAGTGGGGTAGGAGGTTCCACGGCATCCACACTGGGTGCCCGGGGTAGAAATGTTCGGTCTGAGGCATGTGCGCTCTCGTTCCCTGAGATACCCTGGTGACCTGGTACCCATATTAAGTGTTTTTGTGTGGGTTGGCAGCCACGGATGTAGCTACCTTGCAGGATTTTAGCTGCTAGCGGTGCGACCCTGCCCCTGAGGTAATTGCGGTACGCTGTCTGTGAATCTGTAAGAATGTATTCCGAGCTAGTGTGTGTGGCAGCTAGTGTGTGTGTGTGTGGAGCTAGTGTGTGTGGAAGGCTCAAGCGCTTCTTTCTCGTTTCTTCGTTGTTTTGCGGTATGAACTGCGCACTAGGAGGCAACGGGTGGGAAACTATAGAGGAGGTAATTTCCAGGCGGGAGGAAAAATGGAAAAGAGAAGAAGAGTGGGTGGAGGAGAGCCAAGAGGGGTTACGGCATGTCATGCTGTGATTGCTGTGTTGGATCGGGTGAGTGGATCAGGCCATCCGCTCGCACGGTCTGTATCGTCAACGGCAGCGACTGCTATGTCCGGAGGAACACTATAAGAAAAATGTTTCCGACGTTTACTCTGCCGCATGAATCGCATTTAGAGGGTGCCAGTAATTTCTTTTAAGCTCAGCAAAAAAAAAAATAAAGCTGCTGGTGTTAACTTGTGAGTACTTGAAAGTACACCCACTCCTATACTACGGTGAAATGCAACAATTATGCCTTCCAATATATGGCCAGTGCTTGCGACCGCCTTATCACCTTTATGACCGCTATGAAAGTTCGATTAGAAGGGAGACGGAATTTGAATTTATAGGCAATTTATAGGCAAGTATACCACAATTTTGCAAGAATTGACTGAGAAGACCTACACGAGGCCTTTTTATCGTCCGCTAAGCAGCTGAAGCTGCAGCTTTCTACGATGACGAAAGCTTCATACGTAAACTAGCTGAAACCTACATAGGAGACACAGACAAAGGCCGGCTTCCCGATTATGAAGGATCCCCGAACGAGGCCCTGGACGCGCCCATTACGGTAGCCGAGGTAAGGGCTGAAATAGTCAGACTCAAAACCAGATCGGCTCCTGGCCCAGACGGGATTACGAACAAAATGTTAAAGAACCTTGACGACAACTCCACAAAGGCCCTCACAGATTACATGCAGGAGTGCTGGGAGAAGGGCGAGATTCCCCCGCAATGGAAAACGGCCACCGTGTTCCTAATACCTAAGCCCGGGAAGCAGCCGCAGATAGGGAACCTCCGACCTATATCCCTCACATCGTGCCTAGGAAAACTAATGGAGCATGTCGTCCAGACCAGAACATCGAATTACATGGAAGAGAATAGGAAGTGGCCAGATGAGATGTATGGTTTCCGACCCCATCTCAGCACACAAGATGTCATGCTGCGACTAAAACATGATATCATTGACTCCAGAACCAAGGATGCAAAGGTTATCCTAGGTCTCGATCTCAAAAAGGCATTTGATAACGTCAAACATGAGGCAATATTGAAAGGACCCAGCCACGCCGGAGTAGGCCACAAAACCTATCGCTACATAAGAGACTTCCTCACAGATAGAACTGCGAGCATAAGCTTCCAGGTGATTAAATCCGGGGAAACAAAGCTGGGAAGCAAGGGAACCCCTCAAGGGTCGGTGCTATCACCCATTCTCTTTAACATGGCCATGAGAGAACTACCGGGCGAACTTGAGAAAATTGTCAACCCAAACTTAGAATATAGCCTGTATGCGGACGACATTAATCTATGGATCAACCGAGGAAGTGGTGCAGAGATTAACCAAACCCTACAGGCAGCTGCCAATATAATTTCGATGTATGCAGAAGAAAGGGGCTTAGAATGTTCGCCCGAAAAACCTGAAATATTCATATATAACGATAAGGCTCTGAGGTACAAACCACCCTCGGAAATTCAGATTTCTGTAGGAGGAAAGGAGGTACCCAAAGTGGACACAATCAGAATCCTAGGCCTTTATATGCAATCAAATGGAAAAAATATGACAACCATCAAAAAGCTTGAGAGCCACGTGATGCAGACCCTCAATCTCATCAAACGTGTCTCGAGCAAAAGAGGCGGTCTCAAAGAAAAAAACCTACTTAGGCTCATACAAGCTTTCATAATAAGTAGTCAGCTACGCCACGCCGTACCTAAATCTCAAAGCAGCAGAGAGGAACAAGATCGACGCTCTCATAAGGAAGTGCGTCAAGAAAGCTCAGGGCCTGCCCATGTGCACATCCTCGGAAAAACTCCTATCACTGGGCATACATAACACGCTTACAGAGCTCGCAGAAGCAGTCCATACATCACAGCTAGAGAGACTCAGCATAACACATGCAGGAAGAGCCACACTAGCCAAAGTCGGACTCAAAACAGATAGGGGAGCTAGACAGAGGGAGGATATCGACATGGAGATTAGGAGCAATCAGGATTCCCCCCTTACCCAAGAACATGCACCCAGAAATAAACAAGGAAAGAAGACAAAACTGGCACAGGTGATAGACCGCATCTACGGTGACAAGTCTCAGGAGGAGGTCGCCTACGTAGACGCAGCGGGTGATATACATAGTCAGTGCACGACCGTCGCGGTAGTGAACGGAGCGGGTAGCCTCATTACGGCCGCAACTGTCCTAGGGACAAACACTGAGACGGCGGAGGAGGTCGCAGTAGCACTACCTTGCGTCGGTTCCAAAGCTAAATACGTCATAAGCGACAGCAAAGCTGCAGTCCAAAATTTTAGTAGAGGGAGAGTCTCTCCCCTCGCTGCCAAAATTTTAAGACAAGCGACATTGAATAGAACAATCAATATAATCTGGACCCCCGCGCACGAATCTGTCCGTGGCAACGAGGCGGCCCACGAGGTGGCTCGAGATCTCTACCATCGAGCTGCACACGACGGTCCACCGCTCGCAGATCACGGGATAGAAGGGCGAAAAATTTCCTGTCAGGAAGTTACAGAATATTACAGACAACATCGCAGGTACTTTCCCCCGCCTAGCATAACACTCAACAATCAACAGGCGGTGGCGTGGAGGCGTCTACAAACAGATGTCTACCCACACCCAATTCTAAGGAAACATATCATTCCAGAAATATAGGACGATAATTGCAAGAAGTGAGGAGCGAGAGGGTCCCTCGACCACATTATATGGGAGTGTAGCCAATCCCCAGGCAGGGCAAACAACATTAATAGTAGAGACGCCTGGGAGACCTTGCTCCGGAGCTCGGACCCTGAGCTCCAGCTCACCGCCGTCCGACTGGCTGAAGAGGCCGCCGGGATACAAGAGATCCTGGCCAGCATCTGACGCGACTACCCCATGCGGCCGGATCTCTCCTGATCCTCCTCCCTCAACTGAGCGTATAGGACAGGGGAGGTCTGGATGAGGTAGTCTCATTCTGTTGGACAATAAATGTTTTTCACTCACTCACTCTGCGCGGTATCATGCACCTGTTTCCTGTTGCAAATGCTCATCAGAAAAGCCAACGGTGCCTGCGGCCTTAGCGACTGCGCGGCCATATACTATATCATCATCAACATCATCAGCCTGACTACACCCACTGCATGGCAAAGGCCTCTCCCATGTCTCTCCACTTAACCCTGTCCTTTGCTAGTTGCCGCCACTGTATCCCTGCAAACTTCTTAATCTCATCCGCCCACCTAACTTTCTGCCGTCCCCTGCTACGTTTTCGTTCGTGGCCTGGTGGTCTGGGCGTCCGCTTCGGCTGCGGGAGGTGGTTGGTTCGAAACCCACCGCCGGACACCCACCGGTAAAAATGGGTACAAGCCACCCCCGGCCCGCCGCCCGGCTTCTTCAGGGGTGTGCGCTTGGAGGAGGCTCCGCAAACCCCGCTGCGCCCCTTCGGGGGCAACCTAGTTTCGAGCACTGAGCCTGCAAAGGTGGTTCGTGTTTCACTGCAAAGTGAAGAGTTCCGACTCAAACCTTGTACGCTCTAACCAGCGTGTCCCAAGACAAACACTGTAAGCGATCCTTCGTTCCGAAGAGAAAACTTCAGAGTATCACAGCTGACTAGACATGCCGGTTTTTCCGGCTGTCTGACTTGCGAGAAAAAAAAAAAGGCCACAAATTGGGCTTATGCCGCACGAGGCGGACTTATGGTTGCTTGGCGGGGGAACTTATCCCTCATCCGTCAAGGCAACTGTTTGGTCTGAGACCCTTTTCCCAAGCAGTATATACTATATACTGCAACGCATTGAGCACTGCCATTGACCACACGTCGGGACAAGCATCGCGCATGAAGATACGTGAACAAATTAACCGAGCCGCTTTTCCCACCATAAGCGCGAGTCCGCCCTTCGGCCACGCACATAAATGATCGAGGAATTCCGGAACATCTTGCGCGCGCCTTTGCCACATTCGATTTTTTTTTTCCCTTGATTTTTCAGCTTAACTTTGAAGCGTGCCTTGCCTGCTTTGGTTAAGATGGCAGAAGAAGGCATGTACCGTGGCACAGAGTAAAAAAATTGGCAGTGGTTTAGCTCTGGTCAAACCCGGAGGATTGCGAAAGCAACGAGGAGAGAGAGAGGCGATGGAGAGCGCGCGGCGGCGGCCCCGACACGCTAGCTATGCGCAGCTACTGCGCATGCGCAACTGGCGAGCGCGGCGGCGGCCCCTCTGAGTCACCCGCGCAGCGATGGCGGCGGCGCGCCAGCTGTGCGCCGTGTGACGTCACTGCTCCTTGCGCATGCGCAGTATGGCCTTTGCGTCAGCTCCGCGAAATGGCTCGGCGACTCGCGTAGTGTTGCTTTCGCAACAAAAAAGCCAACAGTAAACTCACACACTCGGCTGGTTGGTGCAACTGCAGTGGCTCCGAGGAGTGCAGCGGCCCCAGCGAACCAAGGGACGGCCACTGTTGGCTTCTGAAAACGAAAAGAAAAATCGTAGTGTTAAACCGCGTGCTCGTGCAAAAGCAGTTGCTCGCTCTTCAATTGGAGGGGGCACTTAAGCTTCGGTTTAAGAATATGACGTGATATATTCGGTGGGTTAAAGCCCATATACGCAGAATTGGTCATTCTCTAACATTCACAGAAGGCGTGGCGAGTCCTCATATACCACTACCAGCGCAGTGGCGCAGTGGTTAAGCGATGCGCCACTGCGCTGGCAGGTGGCTGTTTCTATCAAAGCCACCGATAGGGATTGTGAGACCCATGTTTCTCTTCCTGAGCTACCTCTAGCGCAGCTGGTGCGACGCTCCTCAGAATTTACCCGAGTAACCTCGGCTAGTTACTACCCGAGTAAGCTCGTTTAGTAACTACATGTCGAGTAGTCGTCGAGTAGTGTCGAGTATGGTCGAGTAGTAACTACATGTAACTTCATGCTGAGCTCCTGCCCGAGTAAGCTCGGTTAGTAATTCGGGTTGTTTGGCAACGGCACAATATCGTACGCACGGCGATACGGTCACAAGATTCTTGGTTGGTGTTGAGGAACGTGTAAGTTCTTTCGCACTGAAGTCACAGCTGATATCAGATTCATTCAGCAGGGTATAAGTTCGCATCAGTGTCCCGCTTTACAGTGGCGGGCGGTGTGCTGAAGTCCACAAATCATCGTAAGCCTTGCCCTGTCCCCTCGCCACTCCACCCAGCCCTCGATTCTGAACGGCGACAGCGGCTTCCCTCTCTTCACCCGTCTCCCTCCACCAGGTCCACCTGGTTTTATTGCTCCCATCAAATCCCTCTCTCTCCACTTTCCCCCTGCCATCTCCCTCCCTCCTCTTTCCTTCCCTTTTTGCCTCCTCTCTTCCATCTTCATATGCTCCGCAAACGCCGGACACTCTATGGTCTAAAAGGGGTTCAATGCGAACGCAATAAAATGTTGAAGGAGCGGTCACGTGACGCAAAAAAAGTCAACGTCAGCAGTTAAGGGCGTTATAGCAAACGTTTCAGAAAAGATGATACTAATTTTTAAAGATAGGGTTTTGCGGTAAGAGGAGCTTTTTTTGCGGCATACCAGCATTGGCGGACGTCAAAAAACAGGCGAATCATGTAAACTATTAATTGATTAACAAAATTCTAATAGTTTCCTTTTTAAGTATATTTAGCTATCTTTTGCTACTTTTTAACTATTTTAAATTAGTTATCGGCTTCCCTGAAACACACCTGGCGAAACGTTAGAATAAAGTCATGTTCCCACCGTGTGCCAACTCAATCGCTTTTATTTCCTACCTGGTCCATCCGAGCTTCACCCCCTGGTTACATTATATGCAGGGCTCATTAATTATTGAGGAGCGTGTAGCCCACCGTAAGTAATAATCATATCAGTTTTTAGAATTTAAAAAAATTCGGGTCACACTCGGCGCTGTGGCCCAACAAATTTTACCTATTTCAATGAGTTAGTGCCCTGGACAGGTTGCTTCGCCTGCTAGGTTCTCGACAGTGCACGTATTTTGGTGCGATGTAGCCAGAATATTTTGGGCCACAGCACAGCTGGTAACCGTGTTTTCGCAATTCTAAAAACTGATATAGATATTCCTTGCGGTGGGCTACACGCTTCTTAATGTTTAAGGATCGTAACAGTAATAGTTAAAAATTTAAATATTTAATATTAGGTAAACGGCCCGAAAGTTAGCACGTCTTAGCTGAATTCTGATGTATTACACTACTGTTTAACACCCTGTGCGTATGTGTGCGCAATTTGATTTGTTTTGATTTATTGGGGTTTACCGTCCCAAAGCGCCTCAGGCTACGAGGGACGCCGTAGTGAAGGGCTCCGGGAATTTCGACCACCTGGGGTTCTTTAACGTGCACTGACATCGCACAGCACACGGGCCTCTGACATTTCGCCTCCATCGAAATTCAGCCGCCGCGGCCGGGGTCGAAACCGCGTCATTCTGGTCAGCAGCCGAGCGCCGTAAACACTGAGCTACCGCGGCAGGTGTGTGTGTGTGTGTGTGTGTGTGTGTGTGTGTGTGTGTGTGTGTGTGTGTGTGTGTGTGTGTGTGTGTGTGTGTGTGTGTGTGTGTGTGTGTGTGTGTGTGTGTGTGTGTGTGTGTGTGTGTGTGTGTGTGTGTGTGTGTGTGTGTGTGTGTGTGTGTGTGTGTGTGTGTGTGTGTGTGTGTGTGTGTGTGTGTGTGTGTGTGTGTGTGTGTGTGTGTGTGTGTGTGTGTGTGTGTGTGTGTGTGTGTGTGTGTGTGTGTGTGTGTGTGTGTGTGTGTGTGTGTGTGTGTGTGTGTGTGTGTGTGTGTGTGTGTGTGTGTGTGTGTGTGTGTGTGTGTGTGTGTGTGTGTGTGTGTGTGTGTGTGTGTGTGTGTGTGTGTGTGTGTGTGTGTGTGTGTGTGTGTGTGTGTGTGTGTGTGTGTGTGTGTGTGTGTGTGTGTGTGTGTGTGTGTGTGTGTGTGTGTGTGTGTGTGTGTGTGTGTGTGTGTGTGTGTGTGTGTGTGTGTGTGTGTGTGTGTGTGTGTGTGTGTGTGTGTGTGTGTGTGTGTGTGTGTGTGTGTGTGTGTGTGTGTGTGTGTGTGTGTGTGTGTGTGTGTGTGTGTGTGTGTGTGTGTGTGTGTGTGTGTGTGTGTGTGTGTGTGTGTGTGTGTGTGTGTGTGTGTGTGTGTGTGTGTGTGTGTGTGTGTGTGTGTGTGTGTGTGTGTGTGTGTGTGTGTGTGTGTGTGTGTGTGTGTGTGTGTGTGTGTGTGTGTGTGTGTGTGTGTGTGTGTGTGTGTGTGTGTGTGTGTGTGTGTGTGTGTGTGTGTGTGTGTGTGTGTGTGTGTGTGTGTGTGTGTGTGTGTGTGTGTGTGTGTGTGTGTGTGTGTGTGTGTGTGTGTGTGTGTGTGTGTGTGTGTGTGTGTGTGTGTGTGTGTGTGTGTGTGTGTGTGTGTGTGTGTGTGTGTGTGTGTGTGTGTGTGTGTGTGTGTGTGTGTGTGTGTGTGTGTGTGTGTGTGTGTGTGTGTGTGTGTGTGTGTGTGTGTGTGTGTGTGTGTGTGTGTGTGTGTGTGTGTGTGTGTGTGTGTGTGTGTGTGTGTGTGTGTGTGTGTGTGTGTGTGTGTGTGTGTGTGTGTGTGTGTGTGTGTGTGTGTGTGTGTGTGTGTGTGTGTGTGTGTGTGTGTGTGTGTGTGTGTGTGTGTGTGTGTGTGTGTGTGTGTGTGTGTGTGTGTGTGTGTGTGTGTGTGTGTGTGTGTGTGTGTGTGTGGAAATCAGTGAGTGCGGGTTTTAGTCACGAACTAAAACTAAATATTATACCTGTGTGGCCTGGACTTCTTCATGCTTTTGCGTAAAGGCTATACCGAGGCATATATTCATAGACCGGATGCAGAAGAATGTCTCTCTGCAAAGTGAAAAAATACGCATTTCATTCCAGCCTGACTGCGCAATCCTGCACGCGTTACTGTTACCGATGGTAGATTATATGACTACCGACACGAACACCGAGGAGAAGGACGACCGTTACGGAGCTTGGGCTTGATGGCGCCATCCCCCTTATAAACTGTACTGTCGAATTCTCTCGCGCGCTACGCCTGTCGTCGACAACTCACCCTAATGCGACGGCGTTCTCCGGTTCCGGCGAGTGCGCCCTGTCGTGGTGCTTGCGGCCTTTCTTCCCGTGGTGTCTGTGACGTCGCGTCGAGACGGAACCGACGGCTTGGCCTGGACTGGAACCCGGGCTCGCAGGGACCGGCTCGAAGGAAGGCTCGGCTGCTGGTTGCGGGTCCATCAGTGCTGCCTCAGGCTCGGTATTCGCTAGCAGGAACACCAGTGTGGGGAGCTGCGCAAACTTCCTTTTCTTTACTAAGCAGCTCCATCCCAACGTTTGTTTTTCTTTTTGTTTTCAGTGCGAGTTTTGCGAAATACTTAATCCGCGGCAAATTTCTGTAAACCGTCAACGTCTTCGTCGCAGTATGCCTTGAGCGAAAGCACCCGCGTTTTCCTGCTGAAAAACAATGAACGCTACCTAAAGTAGACATTTGGGATGGCTGATATGCACTCATGGTCTAGGAGCTCCAAAGAGACGAGGAGACCGAGAGGGTGTTTGTGCCTTTAGGTCTCTTTTTTCCCCTCTTAGAGCGGAAGGTCTTCTCCTCTGATGCAAAACCTCAAGGCCATGTCGCTCCAAGGGTGACTTTCAAGCGGCGAAGCGGCGGGAGGTGGTGACGTCATGGTATTCGACTCGATTCAATGCTCACCTCGCAGTTTCGCTGAGCCACGGGGCTCGCCCTTCATCTGATAAAAAGCCCGAAGCGTTCCTTGACGTTCGCAGATAGCCATAGAGGAGTCGCGCGCTGGAACCAGTGCTTCGGCTGCGTATTGCAGACGGCTGATTGAATCTGATGATGCTTATGATCAGGAACGTCGACGGGGCGCGTTGGCGAAGGACAGAGCGAGGAAGCATTAAACCACAGCAAACCCCGCCTGACTGTGCTTAATCAAGCTTCCTCTCTGTACACTACGTTCAGCCAGGTTAAACCCCAGCCAATTTTTCAAGGCGCTTCTTGGCCATAAACATGAGCGTGAGCCACAGAGAACGTGTGTGCAGTTGAAGCGTGTTGGAAAATCCTGGCCTGTGTAGCACGCGGCTTTACCACCACCGGCTGCGTACGGCTATGCATTACTATTTAGTTAAATAAAATCTATCTGAGCCTACTCTTATAATTCGAAAATTTGTTTTCGAGGAACGGTCAGTGTCGCTTCAAACATGGATGCGAAAGCTTTTAGCTGCATGCGTCGGAGCTAACAAACGGCTCCTCAACATCCTTATTTCTGCTGCTTGACAACGCGTGTATTCCCCGATTCCGAATCGGATGTTTCACGTCTTGTGCGATATATGCTGTGCTTTGTTACGATTGAATTGTTTCCAAAAGCCATCACCTCATAGCACGGCTTTCCAGGCTGCTATATCATGCAGCCCCATTGAACACAAAACGTTCTGCAGACGTCTTCGAACTTCTACGAAAAAAAGAAACACTGCAGAGAATGTTTACTACATTCTAATCGGAGGGAAAGCACGTATTTGTGCTACGTAGAAGACGACGGTCCTGCAACGTGCATTGTCAAATAAAACTTCCGCTCAGAATTAGGGATGCCACAATTCTTCTCTTAAAGGTACTCAACCTCTGCCAAGCTCTTGATTTATGATTCATTCAGTTATTGTCCAGAATGATGGTTCTGGCAGAAATACGCGGGCGCTTTTTAACGCACGCCGAAAGTGCGAAGCGGAGCTCATGAAAGCGGAAATAAATTCTTTAATTTAACATTAATTTACCAGGCACGATCAAGATCAGCGTTCGCGAAGTTCACGGCTTCATAGTAGGGAAAAGGATCCACAAAAACGTTCGTTCTTACCTGCCTTTAAACTGCGCATAGCGCGTGTAGCCTCACCGGAAGCCTGAGTGCACGACCAACTGCGTCGTTATGCGCTCTGACAGACACGTGCAACTCTACAGGACGTATGCATTGCTATACGCGGACAGGAACACCGAGCAATCGAAGAATTTTATTTCCCTGCTTGTTATAGTTGCAACTACGGCCTCCGGACCAAGAGCAGAGATATTCCTGTTCATCACGCTGAAACTGAAGCAACTTCTCGGGGACGTGCTTTCGAACTGATTCCCGTTTGTTATTGTGCCTTGTACGAATAACATGTTGCCTTGAACTGAAGACCCTCTCAGGCACCTTGTTTTTACCTTTTCCAATTGCACGGAGCGGCTCCGTGAAACAGTAAACGAACCAAACCATTTGACGATGTTTTCTCCCTTAAAGGGACACTGAGGAGAGCACTATTATTTTTTTTATAGTAAAATCCGATAGTTCGGCATGTCATGGCTTTGTTGCCACTTGGCCGGCAGCGAAAGATGCATTTATTTCTAAGAAATTTGGATTCGAAGTTGAAAAAGTTTTTCCCGGCGCTCTGATTCAAACTTGGGATTCGTCTATGACGACAGAGGACTAAGAGACGTGAAACATGACGTGCACATGACGTAACGCAGACTCCGTGATTTCTGGCTGGCCGCAGCCGAAAAGAAAGCTACCGCCGGCCGCACGTTGAAGGCATCTATCGGCTATTGCGGCCGTCGCTACAGTCGCTTCGATTACGTTTGCACTGGTGTTTTGCCAGCGTTACGATGGATCTCGTTCTCGAAGTCGTCAACGAAGTTCTCGCAAATAGACACCTTTAGCATACCGTGTACCTTGTTACCGTTAGCGGAATACCGGGAGCCCGCCTACCGCCGGAAAACAGGCGCTGATTTGTCCCGATGCTTCAGGAGCGCGCGTAGCAGCCGGGCACGTGGCGCCATCTGGCGACGTCAAGGAGATTTGCGCATGCATTGGCTGCGCCTCAGTGATGCTTGTTTTCTCGGTTCCTGGTGTTGCTAGAACCATTCGTGCTAGCAACACTGTTTTGTTCTATGATCTCATCACGCTTGTACTTGCGAGTTTGGCCTGTGGCGGCGATACCTGTATTTTGGTTCTTGCTCTTTTCTACGTTACAAGAGCTTTGTTGTCAGTATGAGTGGCGTTTTTGTAATCAGGAGCTGGTATTCTGTCGATACAAGCCAACTTCAATTTCTCCTCAGTGTCCCTTTAAGGCTATAGGTGCACTTTAATACGAATATGCCTATATGGGAGTAAAACGGAGGTAAGCTACCCTCTAGCGCATTCTCTTTTCACTCCCATATAGGCATTCTTACTCTACTCCTCTCTGTTTACACACTACCTCGTCCCTGATAGCTTGAGTTTCTTTGGGGTGTTAAACTCCAATAAAGCAAACCTAACCGAACTTTCTGTATACAGGATACTATGCAACAGCGAGGCAGCACTGGGACAATGCGCGCTTGTCTTGGTAGTTTACTTCGCCGTCGCGGTTTTCTCAATGAGCTGTGTTTTCGCTATTAACCGAAACCAATATGCCCACTTATTTGTGACTTTACGCTACTACGACCGAATAATTACGCCTATTCGGACCTACAACACACCAGCGTTTACCGTATTGTGGTTCGCACTCCATGACAAATGCCTGCGCCGCGAAGCATATCACAGAATTAAGAGAATTCAAAAACCTCGCAGAAAACCCTGCACCTAAATGGAGAACTTTTTCAGCGCTGCTTGAATTGCGTCACCTCACACTGCGCGTTTTAGGTCATACTGATCGAGATACTGCTTGATTGGTTTGGTTTATTAGGGTTTATCGTCGCAAAGCAACTCAGGTTATGAGGGACGCCGTAGTGAAGGGCTCCGGAAATTTCGACCACCTGGGGGTCTTTAACGTGCACTGACATCGCACAGCACACCGGCCTCTAGAATTTCGCCTCCATCGATATTCAGCCGCCGTGGCCGGGATCGAACCCGCGTCTTTTGGGTCAGCAGCCGAGCGCCGTAACAACTGAGCCACCGCGGCGGGGCAGATACTGCTTGAACATCTTAGCTATCATGGCTGCTCGAATCCATGGTTTGGCAATCGGAACAGTTGTTGCCGTTGTCTTGGCGAAGCCAGTCAATTTCCACTTTTGCAGTGGTGCAGCGGTTAAGCGATGCGCCTCCGCCCAGCGATGGTAGGTGTTCCCAGCGGTGGGGCTATAGTAAGACCCAGGTTACTCTTCCCGAGCTACCTCTCCCAACCAACCATTAATATACCTGCCACCGCATCAGTGGTCCGGCGGGCAGGTTGTGATGATGCTACAAGGTCACATGACCTACACTCCATCCCAGTGGTTCCTCGCAACACTACCAAAGCTACGACGAGTGCACAGGCAACGTTCTGACGTTGCGGAATGTTGTGTCAGTATATACGCATACGGGTATACAGGATAGCCAGCTTAAAAGTGCCCATGCGCCAAACGCTATTTCATATCGAACCTTAATGTACGGTCGCGGTACGTAAGCTATTTGCGGAGTTTTGCGTGCGTTAATCTTGCATCATCTAAAAATTCGTTTCAAAATAGCGGCATCCTTTGAAGCAGGACCTCTCGCCTCGGACTGAATTAGTTGTTGTTGCTAGAGTTTTCAGTGGCCATAAATGGGGCACAGGGCCATCGCTTCGTCTCACCTCGCCTATAATAAAACGTACGAGCGATAAATTTGCTCTATTTTTTAATAAGGGTGACGAGTCTGCCGCTTTTAGTCCTGAAGGGAAGCGTCCATTTGTTGACAAAATGTTTCTCCTTCTAAACACCAGATGGCGCCACTCAGCTGATCTTATTATTCTGCCAGTTTCTATGCGCTGAACTAAATGTACGAATGTGAAAAATGGCGTCGTCATGCAAAATGCTTGCGTTTGGCGTACGTAAACGTGAATAGGAAGCTGGTACGTAGCGGGCGTCGATTTATACTCTTTTTCTAACCATATATGTGTACTCCGCGAGCAGACGACACGCAACAGCTAGGAACGAAGGAACACGTTTAACGCGCTCTCCTGATTGGCTGATCTCCAGCTTCTGCGGGGATTTTTCGCTCACAATACCGACGTCGATCGCCAACGACTCCGGACTTTCTGCAGAACGAAAGCCTTAACGCTATCGCGTTAGAACGACACAAACCACCACAGTTATTTTGCACAAATCTAATTTCCTGCATGCCGAGGTAATGAGGAGAAAATCTGCAGCTCTCCTTGAACAGGCATGCATATGCTCCCTTCAGAAAACGCAATTCAAGGGTACGACACAGCATTGCTACCGTATCAGGCGACACTTCTTCACCGGGTTCATGACGGACGCGTTCGCACAACCGAACACCTGCGAAAAGTCCGCGCTGTGTTGGAGCGCCACATTGCACATGCGTTCGCCATCCGCGTCCCCGCAGAACAGGTAGCAGAAGAAAACGAAGAAGAGCTCGTCTTCCTTCAGGGACCCGATTCCGCCAGCACCGAAGCGTCGCAGGTCGCTCTTGAACGTAGCGTGCGCGTCGGAGCTTGCAGCTCGGAACGCAGTCCACGCCACGGCGACGGAAGCGACAGCGCCCTGGATCTCGAGGTCCGGGCTGCTTCCGACACCGGTTCCGGGAAAGAGGCACTCGTGGTTTTCGCCGTAGACACTTGCGGGACCACCAGTGCTGTTTGGGCCACCGCTAGTCTCGACGTGATCGTAAAACAGCGCAGCGGCCAGGCGCGCTCCGCTGCCGGCCATTAGCACAGCCGCGCTGACGTTGGTGGCATAGAACGGTTCCTCCATGTGCGCCAACGCCAAGCGGAAGTTACGAAACCTGCCAGCAGCGCGCCAGATGTCGCCATACGGGGGCGCTGGAACAGGCTCCCCCGTAGCAACAAGGCCCCCGGCAGAGGCAAACGCAGCGTGATGTATCCAGTCGTACACGGGACTATCGGTCATGTTGGGGTAGCGTTCGTAATGTCCGGCGAACGTCATCATGTTCAGTTGGTCCAAACCGGACAGGGCCCAGTCGAAATTTCGGTGCCTACTTGAGGTATTATTAATCACGGCCAGGTTTGTGCCACCCAGCGCTGTTCTCCGGCGTCGCTGACCGGTGAAGGTTTCGTGGACGACGGTGGCCATGTGTCGGAGGTCCACGACCTCGTGGCTCATGGGCTGGTGGAAGTAGGCGTCGATGGCGCGCCCGTAGAACCTGTAGGATGTAGAGAAGCACGAGTCGTAGACACGCTGGGTGGCGATGGCTTGACTGCCAAACAGGCTGGCCAGGATGTCGAAGCTGCCGTACTCCGCGAGTGTCTGCACGCACAGGCCTCCGACGAAGTCGTCGGTGAAGAACTCACCGTGCTTGGCGTGCACCTCGAAGAGCGTCGCGAAGAGGTGCACGTCCTGAATGACCACGCCTCCTCGGAGCTTGTCGCCGTCCCCGTCCTGGAAGAGAGAGACGCCCAGGTATCGCCTCATCAAGCCGTCCCATCGGGCCTTCGGCACCGACGGCGTGTATTGCAGGAAGAAAGACGCGTTGTCGCTCGTGGTGACATGGTGGGCCGCGTTCTGGTAGTCCTGGAAAAAATCGTCCAGATAGTCGTACTGACTGGCGAGCTCCTTCAGCCGGCTCTCGTTCACATGGATGGCCAACGTCTTGTATGTGAGCCTCAGATGGCTCAAAAGGCCACCCGATCGTCGAAGACTCGCCAGTGCCTTCACGTGCTCCTGGAAACGCCGGGATCGACCAAAGTGCAGGGTCAGGTGTTTGGACGGCGGCAGCTGTGTTTCCTGGCTCGCCGTCTCCATGGTGGAGACGTGGAAAGCAACGGGCAAAAACAGCTGCCGCGACATGTAGAACAGGGAGCCGAGAAAGTCCGGGTGGTCGTTGCGCGCTGGCCACGTGATGTTGCCTTTGGCGAGCAGTTCGTTGATCTCGGGGACCCTTGGCACTTGGATGATCGCCAGGCACGTCTGCGTATCGCGATTTGCGAGCAATGAAATGAAGGCATTGGCGAAAGGAATGAAGGCATTTGTGCACATTTAGAGTCGAGCAATAGGGAGGGACCTAAGCAAACTTTCAAGGACATCTATGTGAATTTATATTAGGGCCAAGTATTGTAGAACAAGCTGCCTAACACTGTACTTATTAAACACTTCGATCGGGCTTCTGGGCCTTCTTTAAAACTCGTTTTAAACTTGTTTTCGCCCATATTGCCTTGGGCATGATGTCTTGACCAGCAGCCCATGCTGTTAACTGAGTTAGCATGACCATGGCTACTGTGCCAAGTAGGCACATTCGACAGTTATTACCGCGGAGACTTTCCCGCCCTCCTCTCTTCACAATAATGTTTTAAGACGTCACCAAGAACGTCACCATTCGCATTGAGGGTGCAGCCTATACGTGCCTAATTGAAGGCACTTTTGTCACAATGAAAATGCTAAGAGTTTTCGTCACAAGTCCACAGAGCTTGAAAAACTTTCTGAAAGCAAATTTTTATTCCTATCGAAACGATTTGCAATTTTATTCAAACAAAACTTTTATTCCAATTTTCCCAATGACAGTCATTCCTGCTAAAGGTCATGTTCAAAATCTAGAGCAGTTTAGTGAAAAGGAACAAATAAGTAGGTGGCGACTGCATGGACTTTAGGGTGAACGGATGTTACTTTTATGCATCCCACACGCACACTAACAGCTTTCCTGAGAATGAAAAAATGATTTGCAGAATAAATAAGGATCCATCCATTACACTGTCGACATACGCTCGCTGACAAAGTCTAACCCGACACGAAAGCGCCATGAAAGCGGGGCGCATGCAATACCTGCCCCATGTACACTGTATCGATGGCAGAAGGGGGCATTGCGCTCCGTTCGCGGTGGTAACAACGCCCACAAACTATTCGCGTGGGCTGGTTAGCTTCTCTCGCCTGACAATGACAACCAAGCTCAGTTGATAGGCTTCCGAAGCCGACAACGCAGAGGCCACTGAGCTACGACAGCGCGTTAAATATGCCGTGGGTCTCATCTCTTACGTTATCTTAAAGCAGAAATGACCGCTGAAAACCGACCCCACTGATATCCGAGATCAAATCTGCACGAGACTCGTCATTATACTGTGAAACTCAGCGCCCTCGCCGACGCTGGTACCGTTCGAACAAAACCAGCTTCAAATTGCACAAGGGACACAAAACCGAGGAAACACGATCCCCACGGGACGCAACATGTGAGCGAACGTATGTAGACAATTTAGGAAATTCTGCGGTGGTCCACGGTTGGTCGCGTTATATTTTCCTCTGTCTCGTGTCCCTTGTGTAATTTAGAGCTAGTTTAGTTCGAAGATGATATACCAACTATACTTCATCTCACAAGCCGTTTGCAGCACTGTGAAAGCTAGAGCTCTCTCGTCCAATCAAGGCCAAGGAAGACAACTAGTCCCTCAAGTATGCGAGCACTGTTATGACTTTTTTAAAAACAATTACTGAAGTAATTGAAAATACAGTTCAGGGTGGTGCTTTGAATGTACAGCGACCGTTTCATTCACTGGTCAAGTTAGCAGAGAAAGCCCGCACAAATACAGCCCTGCGGATCCCAGCTGCGAGGTTTTGCGCTGTCATTTATAAACATGGCGCCCGGTGAGTCGGCCTATGGCAGCGGTCTAGAAGGGAGCGCGGGCTTTTGCGCGTCCTGGCCTTGAGACTGGCCGTAGTCGGCCAAGTCCCCTGCGCAAAGCAGCTGGACACTACTGATCTTTCCTTCCAAAAGATGGAGACACCAGTAGCGGGCTGAGGGGCGCGAAGGAACACATTTTGCAGAGGACGCCGTTCTGATTGGTTCAGATCACCACAGCCTTCACAGCGCTGCGAAAAACTTGTGGAATTGGTCCTTGCCCTTGTGGTGCTGTTTCGTGGTCTTACTGATACGGGGACTGCACATGTCAAGCTGCTCCTTGGCAGTGCCACACACGACCGGCTTTGTCGTGGTGCCACATAACCAGAAAACTTAAGGGTAATCAGACTCATCACGCTCAGGCAAATGAGGCTGGTACTTCTCACGAAAATTTGCTAAAAATGTGAATTAACAATTACACCTGTCCGCACGCAGCATATTTGCGAGAAAATCTCTACTGAAGCGAAATGAGCAGATGACCAAGTACTGAGACTTCTGTGCACTTGAAAACCCCAGGTGCGAGAGAACCCCACCAATTCTGACAAAAGCATTTTTTAGCGGAAAACTGTTTAAGAACGGAATTTTCCCATAAAATGTAGTGTAAGATTTCTCTAAAGAATCAATATATCTGCCGATCACACAACGGCAGTAGTATTTTTTTTTTGTATTAACGTTTTTGCGACCGATAAAACACTTTCCGATTGTTTTAACTGTTCGACGCGATCGGTGGAAACACTTCAAAAAAAAGATTTTGTTGCGTATCAGAAGAATGGACCATTACCTTCAATATTTCCATAACAGTGTATTACAATTTTCAAATTTTCAAAACTTTTGTCTTAGAAACTTGGACAATGAGCAACCTGCCGGACTGCACTGTAAGGCACGTACGTCTCTCATTGCCTGCAGTGTTGCTGTGGAACGCTAAAATCCTGTAATCGTTAATTAACCAGCGCAAAAAGTAGTTATGCTTAACGAACAAAATGGAACCTGCAACGTTCAAAACAACCCGCGAACCGGACCGCTGGCAGTATTGGTGCATGCGCTTCCCCAGAGTTCCTCTTCTGTAGGGACCACCTGCCACTGTCCCTCGAGCACTGCACTCACGTAGATGAAGTGAGCAGCCCTGTGTACGGGCTTCGGACTGCCCGTGGGGTCCGGTATCAGTCTCAGCCGGGAAGAGGCCCTCCTGGCCAGCTGCCCCCAGGACTCCGCCAGCACGCTGTTCTCACCGGTCCTCGGGTGCGATGCGTCCCACCTTGGAGGCAGAGACGAAGGCAAGCAATAGGTGAAACAGGGTTACCTATTCTTTAGTACCTTAACCAACGTTCCCACTAAACGATTAACTAGCGTGCACGTTATAGTACACAAAACTGTCATCCTTCTCGCCGTCCCTGGAGTGAACCAGCGAAAGCAATCTCGTTGATGCACTGTCATGGAGAAAAGTTTACTAGATGTGGATCGCAGAAGAAAAATTACTTCTTTGCGTTTGAGCAACGCAACGCAATGAAAAACATTGAATCACAAGAGGGCGTGCGTGCTCCATCGTTTCAAAGAATACCAGCTGACTGACTAGCGAGGCAACGCGGAAATGTTTTTTTTTTATCCCGAAAAATTTTGTCCATGAATGTATACCATGAGGCGTTCCACTTGTCCGCTGTTTATCTTTATATGTACGATTTACCTCAAAACCATGATTCTCACGCTCGCCTCTTCGCTGAAGATTGTGCATTATTTGAAGTCATTAACTTTTCTAATGATCACTCTTATCTTCAGGAGTGATTGGCTATGTGTCGTGCCAGGTGAAACCCCTGGCACATGAAAACTTTGATAAAGTAGCCATCATTCTCTCAAAAATCTTTTCCACCATTTGAAAAGCAATCAGCTTACCAGTTGTCCTCTTTAAATTGTTTTAGAGAACAAATGCGTCACACATAACATGACACAGCCTAATCACAAAGAATATATTTGGAAACATTATATGAGAGAAGGCTTCATGTGGCATGCATTAATGAATTACCCAAAACACACAAAACCTGTAATGCACAAATCGGTGATCAGTCTAGTTCTTTATTTAGATTTTAGACACTCGAAATTTAAAAAAAAAATTAACATGAACATAAACATAGCCTTTTATTAAGAAAAAATACAACCGCTGCGTCAGTGATCCTTCGGTGGCCCTGTCGGATAAGGAGCTCGTGTACATAGACGACCGGCTATATTTTTATCCTGATTAGTAACATTTATTTATACTTTTGTGCACCATGGTTGTGACGTGCGCAGTTTCCGGTTGGTTCCTCTGAACGCTTAACTTCGCCTTTCTGTTAAATCTTCACTTGCTAGTGAGCGCTTGTGGTACCTTCCCCTTTGATTTGTGTATCATCTACTTTGCGCTGTTTTCCATGTGGATATAAAAAAGAGCATTTTGATTTATACGTTTTTATTGCACCCAAGAGTTTTCTCCCTCTTAGGCAGTCCCTTCCCAGGATATGGCTTAACGCACATTGTGCATGTTTTTGCTTCGAAGCAGTACGGAAATTTCCGCATTGGAGGCCCCCTTGCAATCACCACCTACAGGACCCCCTTTTATACGTCACTTTTTGGAAACACCCTCTGATTGCACAGCCAATTGTAACATCTCTTTAACAGTTATGTACAGTTTGCAAACTAATTACCACAAAAACACACTGCAAGTTGAAGCTTATATTTTAACACGTACGCACTAACACTAAAGTTAAGCTGTCTTCTCTCCCATCACCAAAGCATGACACTTGTTGCCTAATGCCACCAGCTCTTTTCTATATTCAAGTTGCAGATCTGCAAACGAAGAAACTATGCTGCATATCTATAGGCTTGAACAACGCGTATATTTTCTTCCTGGTCTGAGCTTACATCTTAGGCGCTGTTCGCAGTCCCTGAATGTGCATATCCTTGCTTTCTGTTTTCGCTCCCTCAGTAGCGCTCTTGACACTGTAGTACGCAAAAGTTAATGCAGATGCGCCGATAACAAATTGTAATTGGTCATTAAGAAATAACGTAACCTCGAAGTGTCATTGAGATTGTTTGGAGCATAGGGTACATGTAGTATATAGCGCGGCATGCTAGGGACCGGTAAGCAGTCCTTGCAACTTTAGAAGAATGGCCTGAGGGGCGAGTTTGTACATGCTGAAATGAACGGCGGCGTAACAAGGACACTGTGCCCCCTGTGTCCCCTTTCTCGTTAGTGTCCTTGTTGCGCCGCCGTTCATTTCTTCTTCTTCTTGCAACTTCTTGAGCCCGGGGGGCTGTTATAGGCCTGACAGCCTTCCCTTATCTGTGCGCCCTCAGGTATACCCGCACCTTCCGCAGGTGTACGCGTAGAAGTTGTCGCAGGGAGGAGCGCTTGTGTTCATGGCGTCGGCGAAGAGCTTCGCGTAGCGGTCGCACTCCTCGCTGGCGCACACGGCAGACGCCCGCTGGGCCTGGGCTACCCTTTGTTTGTGGGGCAGAGGAGCCGCGAAGGCCAGCTGCAGGGCGACGATGAGCACGAACGCAGCGAGGGCCATGGCCAGCGAGAGGTACTGCGCGACTCCGGGATCCGGGACGTCGTCCGGAGGGTAGGGCTCCGAGCTCGGGAACGCCTGGTCCTGCTCCCCTCGCTGGCCCGCTACCGGTTCCGAGACGGTGCGCCGGGCCTGTGGTCCGTCCCGCGAGGAACCGAAACGTCGATAGGGAAGCAAAAGAGGAGGTACGCTGCCCTGAGACTGCGTTGGGGACGACGCCTGTTGTGTAGGACACACGACGTAACCCTTTTGAAGTAGCTTCGTGCAGGTGTTGACAAGTCTTTCAGGCTTAAGACGGGCGTGTGTTTTGAATGTATGCATTCCCTGTCCCTGTACGTACTTGCTATTGTAATTTAAAGGAGCCAAAAACCGCACTCACAAACACACACGCACACACTAGAGAATAGAACGGGACAGACAACGCGACAGTTAGCAACTAGTCCCAACAAGAAGTCCTCTTAAGCTATATTTCTGGGTTAATTGTGCCCTTATATTTGTGTGTCATCAACGCCCTTAAATTACAATGATCAATTACCAACTATCTCAACAAGAAGTTCTTTTAAGTCCCTGCTATTGCCGTGGTTCTTCGTGTTACCGTTCTTGGATCATTAGCTGAAATGAAACTTTCAACGTTCGGCCTCTCGGTACGGAAAAAAAAACAAACAATAGTTATCGCTCTATAGGCCTGGTTACCCAAACTTTCATGAGTCCAAGGGAATATCAGCCGATGCAAGCAATTGTAGCTATCGGCCAGGCACGCGTCGAGTTCTAAAGAATTATGCGGGAAGGCAATAGGCTGACCTGAAGGCTTAAAGCTCTAACCTGTGGTAGCTCGATGCGTACTCTCCACGCGAAATGAAATTCTCTCTCTGGTGGGAGCTCAAAGCGCAGTAAGCATTGTTTCCAAAAGAGCAGGAGCATAGGCTTGCTGAAAGTTTTGAACCCACCACTTGCTGTATATAGCCGCCGCGGTGGCTCAGTGGCTATGGTGCTCGGCTGCTGACCCAAAAGACGCGGGTTCGATCCCGGCCGCGGCGGTTGAATTTCTTTGGAGGAGAAATTCTAGAGGCCCGTGTGCTGTGCGATGTCAGTGCACGTTAAAGAACCCCAGGTGGTCGAAATTTCCGGAGCCCTCCACTACGGCGTCTCTCATAGCCTTTGTCGCTTTGGGACGTTAAACCGCGTAAATCAAATCAATCAATCAAACTTGTTGTATATGGCTTCGGTACCTATTTTACGTGTGGTATGTTGTAATAAAATATCGACTTTCTTTGACACCAGCAGAGTTCGCTGATTCGGGTAATAGACCATCGTCCCCAAGAGGCTTCAATAGGACAGTGAAGTGAATTGTAAATAAAAAGATAGTGAATACTAAATACCACCTGAGCGCATATTTAAAGCTAGAAAGGCGAGCCGCACAGCTGTATCAAAGCTTTAGAAGCTGTATTTAGAGTTCGAGAAATCAACAAACTACCGTCGTGAAGCAGGAATACGGACTATTATTATCCTGTAAATTCTCCAGTAAGCTCAGTTCGACCACGTGAACGCACACTTCGAGTGAACCACATGAGAAGTCCTCAGAGGCATGCTGGAGGTTTCATGGCTGGAAAACTATCGTGTTTCAGGGCGTAAAATTTCTGCTTACCCTATACATATATTGCACTCTAGAAAAGTCTGCGCATAGTTTACACTGCACATATCTCAAGCCTTACCGTGCGCGAAGTGCCATACTCTCCAAGGTCAACCCAGATCATAATGCTTGGAAGAAGATGTTAGGACCAAGCGTCTGCTGCAGCTTCTAATCTGTGGAAGCTCAACAGGCCCCTCGTCCGCCTCTCTGCGGAGCTATGCAGTTTCATCATCATCACAGTAATTATGCCCACTGCAGGACAGAGGCCTGTCTCATACACCTCCAATCAACCCTTCCCTGCGCCAATTGCGGCAATCTCATCCCCCGCAGACTTCCCAGTCAGGCTCTCTGCCGCCCCCTTGATGCGCTCGCCTTTCATTGAGACCATGTCCACTGTCCTAAGCGTCCATCGGTTACCAGTTCTAAGCTTTACATTTCATGCCCACGTTCATTTCCTATATTTTAGTTCAACTAGGATATCAGAAAATCGTGTTGTTGTTTTTATTTTTCACTAACGCACTGTGCTCTCGTCATTTCCCTTAAAGTTACTTGTGAAGTTTTCTTTCCACAGCTCGCTGCGTGCGCCTCAATTTACTTTCAAGCCATTTCGTTAGCCTTCAAGTTTCCGCCCCATAGGTGAGTACTGGCAAGATACAATCAATGTGTACTTTCCTCTTCGGGGATACTAGCCGGTAAGCTGCTATTCATGACCTGAAAGTACCTGTCAATGCACAATACCCCATTTTATTCTCCTAGCTATTTCACCCTCATGTGCTAAATCTGCGGCCACTGATTGCCGTATTCCCTTGCCACTTCCAATACCACGCAGCCTATTTTAAACTGTTGCTCTTTTCACAGAGAGTTTTCTTCATGTTATTCTATAATACTTAAGTGCTCACAAAATCTGAAGCTACTGCACTGTTCTCTATGCATTGACTATTTCAACCCTTTGAATACCGCTCGTAAACATGCGGTGAATAGAAGTGAAGAGATTCTGCCTCTTTCTCTGACATCCACCTTGATTCCATCTCTTTTTCACTGCAGGACAATGGTCTCTGTGCCTTTCCCACGGATATTTTATATAAGCTTTCAATATGCCTCTCCTCCGCCATCGTTACGAAATGCATGCATGACGTTTGAACTAACTCAAATGCTTTTTCGTTTTTTTTTTTGAAGGCTCTATATAGACATTAGATATATCTGCGCATTTCTCTATTACCTGATGGGCGGTGTGAATGTGACAGTTGACTCGAACCATGAGATTTAAATACGTAAAAATAAGAAAAAAAGAGCACTGCGCTTCGCAGAAGCTTCAGTTCATGAACAGCAACTGACCAGCATTACAAAAAAGAAACTATTTAACACGTATTCGCTCAGCAGTGAAGCCGCAACTTAAAGACATGCGGAAAGGCCTGAAAGTGAATTGCATACCCGGGAGCGAGCTGTGAAAAAGAAAATAATAGGCGTAACGTTAAGCGACAGGAAAAAAGCAGAACCGGACAGGGAGCAAACGCGAGTTAATGACATCTTAGCCGAAATTAATAAGAGGAAATGGACATGGGCAGAACGTGTAATGCGAAGGCAAGGAAAGGAATGTTCGTAGAGAGTAATGCCGTCTAATCCAAGGAAAGTTATAGAGAGTAGCAAGACTCGACAGAAAGTTGGGAGGGTGGGGAAGGTTAAGGAGTTTGCAGTGATCAGGTGGTCGAAGCTAGGAAAGCACAGGATTGAGTTAAGATGAATGGGGGAGACATTTAACGTGCAGCGGACGCAACTGCGCTCTTGACGACACCGGAGAGGAACATCTAACCACGGATAAAGTAGTCAGATAACGGGGGTAGCTTCGATCGGATCATCAATCCCTTACGTTTACGGCAGGTATTTGGTTAGCATTGTGGTTGAGAATATTGCTTATAAATCATGCTTAGAACTTTCGAATGTCTTGTTTGTAATCAAAGTGTTATATCTGCTTCTTTTTAGTTTCATGGTGGCGATGCACAGTATTCATCGTCTGCTCACTTTCCCGCTATACTGCATTGATGCTGCCGCGTACGCTCGAAACAAATGAATCAAAGTTACCGCCACCAACCGTAGCCAATTAGCAACCGATTAGGTCGCTATACGAAACCACGAAAAGCTCCAGAGGCGGTAAAGAGCGGAGTGTATGAGTGAATGTTTTACAAGACAAGCGGTGTAAGTTGTAAGACAAGCTCGAGCTCAGAAAACTAAAGCTTCGGTATTTCTTGATGTTTAAATATTGCAGAAGATAAACACGCTCATAAGTTGGCATTATGCTGGTAACCGTCACGGACTGAGAAGTTTCTGCCTATCCTTAGTCTCGCGTAGGTGACCTCCATACATCTTGCCGACTTCTGTGAGCCAATACTCCCTCACCTTCACGTCAGTGCGCGAGTAGAGCTGTTTCGTTTTGCAGCGCTCAGTCCTTATTTTGAAAAGACGCGTTTCGGGGATACCTCCGAGACGGACACCTTGTAGAAGGGCTACAAATTTCATCCCCGAGTTTTATTCCACAGATTTTCCTCAAATGGCACGCATGAAGCATCAGCTTCTTCGCATCGAACTCCAGAGATGTCCGAAAGTAACACCCTGAAAGTGGAGTGGCGTCTACTAGTATTGTATCGCATCATATCGTATGGTATCGTATTGTATTGCATTGCACTGTATTGTATTGTACTGTATTGGGTTTTATGGAGCAGAAAACTCAGACCATCACGCGCCAAACACGTGGTATAATTTCTTTAAAAAAATAGGTGTCCTCAGCGGCAGTCCTTCTGTAGACAAGGACTTTGAGGAGCTCAACAAATCAAATGAAGACCCCAGCCTTCTTCTCAGGCCTCCGAAAATGAATGAGGTGCACCACGAAATGCATCAAAGCACAGGGTAAGGATTTTTCGAGTTTATAGTTTTTGTTATATTATAGTTTAAGAACGCCGCTTCTTTCAGGAAACTAAAAGCCGATTAAATATGTACAAGTGGATTATCTCCTAAAAGTTTACTAGAGGCATCTCAACCGTGCTTTAAGCTAAGTGGCGGTAGTGACAGGTGTGCGCTGCATGCGTTGGCATTGACAACGCTGTGCCAGAAACACGGCGCTGAAGCCATAGGCCGTCGGCGTTCGTTGTGTTCACTGGCGTTGGCGTTGACCACGTTTTACGCTCCGATAATTTTAAGGAAAAGAAGGCAAGCGCGCACGCGCGGCGAGGCACGCCAGCTGTGTATAGTGACGTCACTTGCTCCTCGCGCATGCGCAGTATGGTCGTGCAAGAGAGCACGCGAAACGGCGCGACTGTGGGCCAAAACCAAAGGTCGCGTGCGTGCACTGGTGGTAAAATTAATCCGGACCACTTCTCATTGGCACGTATTCCTCACTCTTTTATTGCGAAAGCAATACTACTCCCAAGAACGGCCTATCGCGCAGCGGCGGCCACTTGGCAGGTTTGACCTTTAGACTGACACCTGACGCCGTACCATGCCTAGTGACGTCACAGCGTGACGTCATACTAGGAGCGAGAGACGGGCTACCAACTCGGCTCGTCGGGTAACGGCGGCCGCTTGGCACGCCTCGCCTCGCTCCTCCCGCTAGAGGCGCTGCATATGTATAAGGTCCGCCATCTTGCCTGTCAAGCAACCGAAGTTATGCGGCGAAGCCGCACTCCGTTTCTGTAGGCGACATGCCTAGCGCTTCACCGATCGACCGTGGGCGCTTTTCCGAGGTTTTTAAACCACTTTTTCACTTGATCGCAAACAATATGAGGAACTTTAGCGGCTAAAGTGCTGAAAGGCGAAAGCCTGAGTGCTGCATTCTGCTACGTGATTGTTCACTTGACATTTTGTTGGTGCATTAATTAAATGCCAATTAATGACGCTTAAGCTTCGCCTTTAGAAGTGGAACGCGACAGCGTGTTGTAGCGCTGCCACGGAGTCCAAGGAACGCCGCCGCCCGTTCGGCACGATGCGTTGCCCTTTGAACGCAACGCTTTTTGAGGAAAGGAAATGGGCTGTAATTCTCTGTCATCTCGGTGGACACCTGAGCCGCACCGTACAGGAAGGGAGGAAGTGTGAGTGAAAGAAGAAAGAGGGGCCGTAATGAAGAAAATGAAAATTGTATTTGAGGAAAGGAAGTTGCGCAGTAACTGTCTCACATATTTCGGTGGACACCCGTCAAAATTCGCGCGCGGTGACGTCACGACAATTTGGACCAATCTGAAACGTGGACAATTACGCCTTGCTCGTCGGTAAATTGGTTTCTGAGGAAAGGAAATGTATCTGTCTCTCATATCTCAGTGGACACCTAAACCTCACCGTAACGGGAAGGGAGGAAGATGGGAGTGAACGAAGACACCGTATTCACTAGACGCACCTTTGTTCATTCCAAACCATCGTGCTGGCATGGCGGAGTGGAAGCGTGCTCAACTCGCACTCCGGAGACCGGGGTTCGATTCCCAAGCTCGGCCAATTTCTTACTTGGTTTTATTTATTTATCTGGTCGGACTAGAAAGGTTTTTAGACTAATTAGTTAAGTAAGCAATTAACTAAACTCAAATTTACTTGGAGCATCACTATACACGACCCCTTTAATTGGTTGCATGGTTAGTAGCCAAAGTACAATTGGCCCCGATTGAAATTCGCGCACTGTGACGTGACGACCGTTTCGACCAACTGAAAAGCGTGACATTCTCTGTCGACAGCTCCTGCTTACAGCGATGAGGCATTAAAGGCTTCCGCCTTAAAAAAGTATCTAAAAAGCTGGCTGCGTAACCCAGTCAAGAAATATAGCCAAGAAAAAACGGTGCTCTTTCTAGCGCGCGCCGTGAGCTGCGGCAGCAAGCGATTCCCACAGTCACCGTCCCCGAACTATTTACCTGATAACCCAAGGGCAGACTCAGTATTCTAAATACGCCGTGCAAATGCAACATTCATTCATCTTTGCGGCAACATTTATTCACCGGACCTGCGTTTTACTAAATACGAAACCCTGCAAAAAGTTATGAGCCGGAGCTATAAAAAGGACTATAAAATCCAAAATACGGTTTACTCGAAACTGGATGAACGTTACCATCTGAAGTAAACAATCAGATGCCTAAACATGTTTCCCTCGACTAAAATTTGTTTGCCATTCAGGTTTTATGCCAACAGGGATAAATACGCAAGGCAGAGCTCTATTAAGGCGGAAGCCTTTAATGTCTCATCGTTGTAAGCAGCAGTTGTCGACAGAAAATGTCACGCTTTTCAATTGGTGGAAACGGTCGTGACGTCACAGTGCGCGAATTTCAAACGGGGTCAATTGCACTTTGGCTAGTAACCATGCAACCAATTGAAGGGATCGTATAGTGATGCCCCAAGTAAGTGGGACTGAGCTTAGTTAATTGCTTAATTACCCAATTAGCCCAATTAGCTTTACTAGTCAGGGAATATAAATAAATAAAACCGATTAAGAAATTGGTCGAGCTCACGAATCGAACCCCGCTCCTCGGCGTGAGACGAGCGTGCTATCCACTCCGCCATGCCAGCTCGATGGTTTGGAATGAACAAAGGCGCGTCTAGTGAATACGGTGTCTTCACTCACTCTCATCCTCCTCCTTTCCCTTCCGGCGAGGTTTAGGTGTGCACCGACAAATGAGAGACAGATACATTTTCTTTCCTCAAAAACCAATTTACCGACGAGCGAGGCGTTTAACCGAATGGGCGATGGCGTTCTATGGACTCCTTGGCAGCGTTGCAAGACGCTGTCGCGTTCCACTCTTAGGGGCGAAGCTTAACATCTTAACCACACGTCAGTGACCACACTTTAGGTCAAAAAAGTGCCCCCCTGAACTTTGACGGGTGCCCACCGAGATATGTGAGACAGTTACTGCGTAATTTCCTTTCCTCAAATACAATTTTCATTTTCTTCATTACGGCTCCTCTTTACCTTCTTTCACTCCCACTTCCTCCCTTCCTCTACGGTGCGGTTCAGGTGTCCAGCGAGATGACAGAGAATTACTGCGCCATTTCCTTTCCTCAAAAAGCGTTCCGTTCAAAGGGCAAGGCATCGCGCCGAACGGGTGGTGGCGTTAAGTGGACTCCCTGGCAGCGCTACAACGCGCTGTCGCGTTCCACTCCTAAAGGCGGAGCTTAATCGTCATTAATTAGCAGTTAATTAGTATTCAGGCATTAATCAGTAATTAACAATTAATTAGTGATTTGCCATCACTTAGTAATTAGTACTCAATTATATGTGACGCCACCAGTGCCACAGAAACAACGAAGGTGGTGCGGAAAACGCTTCCGCCTCTACCCACTTTAGACAATCAAAGTGCCGCCTGAATTTTTTTTGCGTTTCAATAGCGTACACGAAAAAGCGCAGGTCCGCAAGCCCAGCCTGTTTTCGGTAAAGAAACCTCAATGCAACTTTTAGCAAAAAAAAACAAACAGAAAAAAGGCGCGAGCTACACACACTAGACACCCCACAGCAGCGAACGTAAACAGCCGTTGGATAGTGAATCCGCTTCGAACTTGGCCGGCTGTCAATCGAGTTCGCTGCAGCGGCGGCGTCGGGAATATACCTGTCCCGGCCTACGTCATCAGCGCACGTGTTTCTGGTCCGATGGGCAAAACATGCACCGTACCGAGGAAGCTCTCACCGGGAGAACAAAGGCTGCAGGGCGTCTCGAATCGGGGAACAGAGGCGGCGGGGGAGACTCGACACCGGTAAAACCGGTTCAGAACCGAAAGTGGACAATTTTGCCCATCGAGCGTCGTCTTCTCCGCAGTACACGGTTGCTTGGACACCACGTGATGGCGCTCTGCCAATGGAGTCGCGAGCGGCGTTTTGAAAACAGACGCGCAACTCTGCTACCTTTGGTAGCATATACAGTAACTCTAATAATTAAACACCTGCTTTCGCTACCAACCAGGCTTAACCAAAGCTAAGCCCCTGCCAATTTTTTATTGCGAAAGCAATACTACGCTAGATTCTGAGCCTTCAGCGTGGTCCCGGCGGTAGTCAGGTTTCACCTTTAGACCGCCTCCAGTCTGATGACGCGTGGAGACGCTCGCGTCTGTGACGTCATACCGAGGTGAAATCTGAGCTACCAAGTCGGTTCGTCGGCGCGGTCCCAGCGGTATCCACGGGGCGCCGCAGATCCCAGGCAGTAAGAGAGGGGACTGCGTTCATTTCGAGGAAAGGAAAGGCGTCTTACCAACTCTGTGGTTTAGTGGACACCTCAATAGCACTTTAAGCTAATTCCGGCGTTTCGTGCCGCACTCAGGCTTTCGCCTTTCACTGCTTTAGTCGCTGAAGTTGCTCGTAATTTGCTTTCGCAACCTTTCGGGCTTAACCAAGCTAAGCCTCTGCCAATTTTTTTTGGGGGGGGAGGGGGGGGGGGCCTAGCGAAATGGACCCTGAGGCGCCAGACAGCGCCGAGCAGATGAACATTCAACCTTCTAATTGGTGAGCAGACCCAGGAATAGCTAGCGGAACCAGCCCTCACTTACTGATAAACTTTTGCGTTCCGATTCAGGACGCTCTATAGCGCATTAGTTGTTTGGGAAAACCATCGCTTCTAATGCATCACAGCTTAAAAAACAATTGTGCTCAACGTAACGGTAATTTTGAACTCCTATAGTCCCACAGGTTTTTACAACAAATCTCGAAAGAAAAATAGTTGGAGATAATGCCAAAATTATTAACACGGCTGCATGGTTTTCGTATTGCATTCTGGAGCCCTATTGCCTTCTCTAAAGACCAGAAGGGCTGCGGTGGCTCAGCGGTTAAGGCGCCCGTCTACCGAGCCGGAATACCCGGGTTCGAACGCGACCGCGGCGGCCACGTTTCGATGGAGGCGAAACGCAAAAGGTGCCCATGTGCTATGCTTGGTTTGGATTGGTTTATTGGGGTTTAACGTCCCGAAGCAACTCTGGCTATGAGGGACGCCGTAGTGAAGGGCTCCGGAAATTTCGACCACACCAGATTATTGAGGCAAAAACGCGGGACACCAGGATAATTCTTGGACTCGACCTGGAAAAGGCCTTTGACAATGTCAGACATGATGCAATCTTGGAGAACCTTCATGAACTCGGCGTGGGAGCCCGCACCTTCAACTATATCCGCGACTTTCTCTCAGGTAGAAAGGCGCATTTTCAAGTAGGAGGTCTCCACTCGCGTGACTTCCCCCTCGGCAACAAGGGCACCCCGCAGGGATTGGTCCTGTCACCCTTTCTCTTCAACGTTGCAATGTTGAAACTTCCACACCAATTAGCGCAGATCCCGCAACTCCACCACAGCCTCTATGCTGACGATATCACCTTGTGGACCACCGAGGACAGTGATGCCGAAATCGAGGAGAGACTCCAGCGTGCTATCGATATCGTGGGGAACTATGTAGACACCAGGGGGCTGCGGTGCTCTCCAGCCAAATCTGAATTTCTCATATTCCGCAAAATCAGATCCCTTGCGCAACCCCCACCGGCCATCGAACTCAGTATTCGCGGAGTCCCCATTTCTCGAGTACCCAAAATTAAAATCTTGGGCCTAATTCTACAAGAACAGGGCTTCAATGGTGACGTAATTCAGAAGCTTCAGGGAACCTCGCAGCAAATTATGCGGCTCATTCGCCGCATTAGTAACCGCCACTCGGGCTTGAGGGAAAGCAATACTCTCCGTTTAGTACAAGCCTTTGTGATCAGCCGCATCGATTACGTATGCCCTTACCTACATCTCAAATCAGCTGAAAAAGAGAAAGTGGAGGCCATAATCAGAAAATGCGTCAAACAGGCAGTTGGGCTACCCATGCACACAGTGTAGTGCCGGCGCCCACATTTCGCTGGCTGGCCTCTGGAAACCAGCGCTGCGCGCTCGCCGTCGCTCAAAGCAGGCCCAGACTCTCTCGGACATATCGCGGCTTGCAGCTGAATCATCCGTCTCGCTGGCGCCGACGCGGACCCTTCCTCCTTCCCTCCTCTCCGTCGGTGCGGACTCCTACAACGCTTCGTCGGCCGTCGCCTCTCGACCATTGGTCTAATTTGAACGGTGGCCAGTGCCGTGACCTGATTGGAGGATTTGAACTGCTGGCTGCCGCAACCGACAGCGGCGGCTTTAAAAACGGAGCCGCGCTCAACCCGCGCAGCAGACGGGCAGCAGAAGAGCCATCACGCCGGAGCTACGCTCGCCGCCGGGGCCGCCCTTCTTCTTTGTGCTTGCCCGTGGTGCTCTTGGCCCTTGTATCATGTAAAAACCCTTGTACATACTGTACATAAAAGTCATTTGACTCACC
Source organism: Amblyomma mixtum (assembly GCF_055824585.1). Classification (NCBI taxonomy): domain Eukaryota; kingdom Metazoa; phylum Arthropoda; class Arachnida; order Ixodida; family Ixodidae; genus Amblyomma; species Amblyomma mixtum. The sequence goes on from NC_143018.1 coordinate 87,542,295, forward strand.
GTCGCCTCGACCGTTTCCTGGCTCGGACACCCATTCCCAACAGTGGTGGAAGCGGTGGGATGCCGAAGTCCCAACAACAGCGACTGAGAAAGTGTTAGGCCTCGGTCTTCATAACACCCTAAGTGAGATTATTGAACCGGTAACCGTCTCGCAGTACGAACGACTAACGGCCACACCAACTGGCAGACACATTCTGTCCACACTAGGCATAACATACGAACGACAAGGCGAACCAACAACTGATCTTCCCAAACATATACGCCAGCTTCTGGTCATTCCTCCACTACCTCGGAACATGCACCCAGATTTCCACGCTGAACGTCGTGCAGAGAGAGCCATATCATTAGGCAAACGCTTCCTTAATGATACCTCTGTGGTATATGTTGATGCAGCAGATTCTTCGGCTGACAAGATGGTAGCTGTGGTCACCACGGAATGTGGTAGACTCATAACTGGGGGCACTGTACGCCCTCAGCACACACATGTTGGAGAAGAAACAGCCATTGCTCTAGCCATTGCGGGATCCTCGGCAGAAACCATTGTCAGCGACTCAAAATTCGCGATACGTAACTACACGTTTGGAAGAATCTCTCCACAAGCAGCACGGATTCTGCTAAATTATCAGCCCACGCGGCGCATTCGCCTAATCTGGACGCCTGCTCATGCCTCCCTTGCTGGTAATGAGGCGGCTCATAACCTAGCTCGAGAACTGTCCCGCCGAGCTGGGTCGCGCAGTCCACCCGCCCTGTACTCCGGCAAGGACAGGTTGTTTTCTTACAGAGAAATCCTGCAGCACTACAGGCTTGCAAGACTCAGATTCCCCCCAGCAGATAAAACGCTTTCCAAGCAACAGGCCAAAGCCTGGCGTAAACATCAAACTAACACCTATCCAAATCCACAATTGTGTAGCTTCTATTCGGATGGACTCTACTCGGACAAATGCAAAAATTGCGATGCGAAAGCCGATCTAAATCATATGATCTGGAACTGCCCGCAGTCCCTACCCGCGAGTCGATTCATTACCGACTCTGATCATTGGGAGGCTCTATTGCTCAGCCCCGACCCGGGGACGCAGATCAAGCTCCTCCAGCTGGTTGAAGACGCCGCCGCTGCCCAAGGGATAGCGGCCGCCGTTTAAGCGTGGGGCGACTTCGGGTCGGTCCTCTATATCCGCTGGAAATAAAGTTCCACCACCACCACCACCTGGGGTTCTTTAACGTGCACTGGCATCGCACAGCCCACGGGACTCTAGAATTTCGTCTCCATCAAAATTCGGTCACCGCGGCCGGGTTCGAACCCGCGTCTTTCGGGTCAGCAGCCGAGCGCTATAACCACTGAGCCACCGCGGCGGGCCCCATGTGCTATGCGATGTCAGTGCACGTAAAAGATGCCCATGTGGTCGAAATTATTCCGGAGACCTCCACTGTGGCACCTCTTTCTCGCTTTCTTCTTTCACTCCTACCTTCCCTCCCTTACAGCGTGGTTGAGGTATACACCGAGATATGCGAGACAGATCCTGCGCCATTTCCTTTCCTCAGAAACCAATTTACAAATTTACTTGAGGTGGTGGCGAAAATATTTTAATGAAATTGTTTAGGACGTTGTAGCGGCGGTTGGAGCTCTCAGTCCGGAACCCCACTGGCGTAGGCTGCTGTCCGCGCTCTTTCGATGAGTTGCTTTTGACCCTTTTCGTCCGAGCTGGTCAGAGCTGCCTCCCACCCCTCCTGCGTTGTCTGGTTATTAACAGTGATCGCCTGATTTCGTCGGCAGGCCCATACCATATGGTACAGGTCCGCCTTCTCCCCGCAGAATTTGCAGTGTGAGTCAAATGCCTCCGTGTCTATGGCATGTAGTCTTCGTGGGTTGTTGCAAGTGTTGGTCTGTAGCTTTCGGAGGTGTTATTCCTCCCCTTTATCTAGTGTCTTAGCCGGCCGATGGTAGACCCGACGGGATAATCTCAAGTGCTGAAGTATGTCATTGTAAGTTAGTAGTGGGGTAGGAGGTTCCACGGCATCCACACTGGGTGCCTGGGGGAAAAATGCTCGGGCTGAGGCATGTGTGCTCTCGTTCCCTGATATACCCTGGTGACCTGGTACCCATATTAAGTGTTTTTGTGTGGGTTGGCAGCCACGGATGTAGCTATCTTGCAGGATTTTAGCTGCTAGCGGTGCGACCCTGCCCCTGAGGTAATTGCGGTACGCTGTCTGTGAATCTGTAAGAATGTATTCCGAGCTGGTGTTTGTGGCAGCTAGTGTGTGTGTGTGTGGAGCTAGTGTGTATGGAAGGCTCAAGCGCTTCTTTCTCGTTTCTTCGTTGTTTCGCGGTATGAACTGCGCACTAGGAGGCAACGGGTGGGAAACTATAGAGGAGGTAATTTCCAGGCGGGAGGAAAAGCGGAAAAGAGAAGAAGAGTGGGTGGAGGAGAGTCAAGAGGGGTTACGGCATGTCATGCTGTGATTGCTGTGTTGGATCGGGTGAGTGGATCAGGCCATCCGCTCGCACGGTCTGAATCGTCAACGGCAGCGACTGCTATGTCCGGAGGAACACTATAAGAAAAATGTTTCCGACGTTTACTCTGCCGCATGAATCGCATTTAGAGGGTGCCAGTAATTTCTTTTAAGCTCAGCAAAAAAAAAAATAAAGCTACTGGTGTTAACTTGTGAGTACTTGAAAGTACACCCACTCCTATACTACGGTGAAATGCAACACTTATGCCTTCCAATATATGGCCAGTGCTTGCGACCGCCTTATCACCTTTATGACCGCTATGAAAGTTCGATTAGAAGGGAGACGGAACTGGAATTTATAGGCAATTTATAGGCAAGTATACCACAATTTTGCAAGAATTGACTGAGAAGACCTACACGAGGCCTTTTTATCGTCCGCTAAGCAGCTGAAGCTGCAGCTTTCTATGATGACGAAAGCTTCATACGTAAACTAGCTGAAACCTACATAGGAGACACAGACAAAGGCCCGCTTCACGATTATGAAGGATCCCCGAACGAGGCCCTGGACGCGCCCATTACGGTAGCCGAGGTAAGGGCTGAAATAGTCAGACTCAAAACCAGATCGGCTCCTGGCCCAGACGGGATTACGAACACAATGTTAAGGAACCTTGACGACAACTCCACAAAGGCCTTCACAGATTACATGCAGGAGTGCTGGGAGAAGGGCGAGATTCCCCCGCAATGGAAAACGGCCACCGTGTTCCTAATACCTAAGCCCGGGAAGCAGCCGCAGATAGGGAACCTCCGACCTATATCCCTCACATCGTGCCTAGGAAAACTAATGGAGCATGTCGTCCAGACCAGAATATCGAATTACATGGAAAAGAATAGGAAGTGGCCAGATGAGATGTATGGGTTCCGACCCCATCTCAGCACACAAGATGTCATGCTGCGACTAAAACATGATATCATTGACTCCAGAACCAAGGATGCAAAGGTTATCCTAGGTCTCGATCTCAAAGAGGCATTTGATAACGTCAAACATGAGGCAATATTGAAAGGACTCAGCCACGCCGGAGTAGGCCACAAAACCTATCGCTACATAAGAGACTTCCTCACAGATAGAACTGCGAGCATAAGCTTCCAGGAGATTAAATCCGGGGAAACAAAGCTGGGAAGCAAGGGAACCCCCAAGGGTCGGTGCTATCACCCATTCTCTTTAACATGGCCATGAGAGAACTACCGGGCGAACCTGAGAAAATTGGCAACCCAAACTTAGAATATAGCCTGTATGCGGACGACATTAATCTATGGATCAACCGAGGAAGTGGTGCAGAGATTAACCAAACCCTACAGGCAGCTGCCAATATAATTTCGATGTATGCAGAAGAAAAGGGCTTAGAATGTTCGCCCGAAAAACCTGAAATATTCATATATAACGATAAGGTTCTGAGGTACAAACCACCCTCGGAAATTCAGATTTCTGTAGGAGGAAAGGAGGTACCCAAAGTGGACACAATCAGAATCCTAGGCCTTTATATGTAATCAAATGGAAAAAATATGACAACCATCAAAAAGCTTGAGAGCCACGTGATGCAGACCCTCAATCTCATCAAACGTGTCTCGAGCAAAAGAGGCGGTCTCAAAGAAAAAAACCTACTTAGGCTCATACAAGCTTTCATAATAAGTAGTCAGCTACGCCACGCCGTACCTAAATCTCAAAGCAGCAGAGAGGAACAAGATCGACGCTCTCATAAGGAAGTGCGTCAAGAAAGCTCAGGGCCTGCCCATGTGCACATCCTCGGAAAAACTCCTATCACTGGGCATACATAACACGCTTACAGAGCTCGCAGAAGCAGTCCATACATCACAGCTAGAGAGACTCAGCATAACACATGCAGGAAGAGCCACACTAGCCAAAGTCGGACTCAAAACAGATAGGGGAGCTAGACAGAGGGAGGATATCGACATGGAGATTAGGAGCAAGCTCAGGATTCCCCCCTTACCCAAGAACATGCACCCAGAAATAAACAAGGAACGAAGACAAAAACTGGCACAGGTGATAGACCGCATCTACGGTGACAAGCCTCAGGAGGAGGTCGCCTACGTAGACGCAGCGGGTGATAGACATAGTCAGTACACGACCGTCGCGGTAGTGAACGGAGCGGGTAGCCTCATTACGGCCGCAACTGTCCTAGGGACAAACACTGAGACGGCGGAGGAGGTCGCAGTAGCACTACCTTGCGTCGGTTCCAAAGCTAAATACGTCATAAGCGACAGCAAAGCTGCAGTCCAAAATTTTAGTAGAGGGAGAGTCTCTCCCCTCGCTGCCGAAATTTTAAGACAAGCGACATTGAATAGAACAATCAATATAATCTGGACCCCCGCGCACGAATCTGTCCGTGGCAACGAGGCGGCCCACGAGGTGGCTCGAGATCTCTACCACTGAGCTGCACACGACGGTCCACCGCTCGCAGATCACGGGATAGAAGGGCGAAAAATTTCCTGTCAGGAAGTTACAGAATATTACAGACAACATCGCAGGTACTTTCCCCCGCCTAGCATAACACTCAACAATCAACAGGCGGTGGCGTGGAGGCGTCTACAAACAGATGTCTACCCACACCCAATTCTAAGGAAACATATCACTCCAGAAATAGAGGACGATAATTGCAAGAAGTGAGGAGCGAGAGGGTCCCTCGACCACATTATATGGGAGTGTAGCCAATCCCCAGGCAGGGCAAACAACATTAATAGTAGAGACGCCTGGGCCTTGCTCCGGAGCTCGGACCCTGAGCTCCAGCTCACCGCCGTCCGACTGGCTGAAGAGGCCGCCGGGATACAAGAGATCCTGGCCAGCATCTGACGCGACTACCCCATGCGGCCGGATCTCTCCTGATCCTCCTCCCTCAACTGAGGGTATAGGACAGGGGAGGTCTGGATGAGGTAGTCTCATTCTGTTGGACAATAAATCTTTTTCACTCACTCACTCTGCGTGGTATCATGCACCTGTTTCCTGTTGCAAATGCTCATCAGAAAAGTCAACGGTGCCTGCGGCCTTAGCGACTGCGCGGCCATATACTATATCATCATCATCATCATCAGCCTGACTACACCCACTGCAGGGCAAAGGCCTCTCCCATGTCTCTCCAATTAACCCTGTCCTTTGCTAGTTGCCGCCACTGTATCCCTGCAAACTTCTTAATCTCATCCGCCCACCTAACTTTCTGCCGTCCCCTGCTACGTTTGCGTTCGTGGCCTGGTGGTCTCGGCGTCCGCTTAGGCTGCGGGAGGTGGTTGGTTCGAAACCCACCGCAGGACACCCACCGGTAAAAATGGGTACAAGCCACCCCCGGCCCGGCGCCCGGCTTCTTCAGGGGTGTGCGCTTGGAGGAGGCTCCGCAAACCCCGCTGCGCCCCTTCGGGGGCAACCTAGTTTCGAGCACTCAGCCTGCAAAGGTGGTTCGTGTTTCACTGCAAAGTGAAGAGTTTGGACTCAAAACTCGTACGCTCTAACCAGCGTGTCCCAAGACAAACACTGTAAGCGATCCTTCGTTCCGAAGAGAAAACTTCAGAGTATCACAGCTGACTAGACATCCCGGTTTTTCCGGCTGTCTGACTTGCGAGAAGAAAAAAAAGGCCACAAATTGAGCTTATGCCGCACGAGGCGGACTTATGGTTGCTTGGCGGGGGAACTTATCCCTCATCCGTCAAGGCAACTGTTTGGTCAGAGACCCTTTTCCCAAGCAGTATATGCTATATACTGCAACGCATTGAGCACTGCCATTGACTACACGTCGGGACAAGCATCGCGCATGAAGATACGTGAACAAATTAACCGAGCCGCTTTTCCCACCATAAGCGCGAGTCCGCCCTTCGGCCACGGACATAAATGATCGAGGAATTCCGGAACATCTTGCGCGCGCCTTTGCCACATTCGATTTTTTTCCCCTTGATTTTTCAGCTTAACTTTGAAGCTGCCTTGCCTGCTTTGGTTAAGATGGCAGAAGAAGGCATGTACCGTGGCACAGAGTAAAAAAAAATTGGCAGTGGTTTAGCTCTGGTCAAACCCGGAGGATTGCGAAAGCAACGAGGAGAGAGAGAGGCGATGGAGAGCGCGCGGCGGCGGCCCCGACACGCTAGCTATGCGCAGCTACTGCGCATGCGCAACTGGCGAGCGCGGCGGCGGCCCCTCTGAGTCACCCGCGCAGCGATGGCGGCGGCGCACCAGCTATGCGCCGTGTGACGTCACTGCTCCTTGCGCATGCGCAGTATGGCCTTTGCGTCAGCTCCCCGAAATGGCTCGGCGACTCGCGTAGTGTTGCTTTCGCAACAAAAAAGCCAACAGTAAACTCACACACTCAGCTGGTTGGTGCAACTGCAGTGGCTCCGAGGAGTGCAGCGGCCCCAGCGAACCAAGGGACGGCCACTGCTGGCTTCTGAAAAGAAATAAAAAATCGTAGTGTTAAACCGCGTGCTCGTGCAAAAGCAGTTGCTCGCTCTTCAATTGGAGGGGGCACTTAAGCTCCGGTTTAAGAATATGACGTGATATCTTTAGTGGGTTAAAGCCCATGTATGGAGAATTGTTCATTCTCTAACATTCACAGATGTCGCGGTGAGTCCTCATATACCACTACCAGCGCAGTGGCGCAGTGGTTAAGCGATGCGCCCCTGCGCTGGCAGGTGGCTGTTTCTATCAAAGCCACCGATAGGGATTGTGAGACCCATGTTTCTCTTCCTGAGCTACCTCTAGCGCAGCTGGCGCGACGCTCCTCAGAATTTACCCGAGTAACCTCGGCTAGTTACTACCCGAGAAAGCTCGTTTAGTAACTACATGTCGAGTAGTCGTCGAGTAGTGTCGAGTATGGTCGAGTAGTAACTACATGTAACTTCATGCTGAGCTCCTGCCCGAGTAAGCTCGGTTAGTAATTCGGGTTGTTTGGCAACGGCACAATATCTTACGCACGGCGATACGGTCACAAGATTCTTGGTTGGTGTTGGGGAACGTGTAAGTTCTTTCGCACTAAAGTCACAGCTGATATCAGATTCATTCAGCAGGGTATTAGTTAGTATCAGTGTTCCCTTTGACAGTGGCGAGCGATGTAATTAAGTCCACAAAACATCGTAAGCAACGCCGTCCCCCCCCCCCCCCCCTTGATTCTGAATGGCGACAGCGGCTGCTATCTCTTCACACGTCACCTCCCACCAGGTCCACGTGGTTTGTCTATGTGGCACTGCTCCCATCAAGTACCCCTCTCTCCACTTTCCCCCTATCGTCTTCCTCCCTCCTCTTTCTTTCCCTTTTTGCCTCCTCTATTTCATCTTCATACGCTCCGTAAACGCCGGGCACTCTATGGGCTAATGGGGATTCAAATGCGAACGCAATAAAACAGTTGAAGGAGCGGTCAGGTGATGCAAAAAGTGAGTCAACGTCAGTAGTTAAGGGCGTTATACCTTATGTTTCAGGGAAGGTGATCACTATATCTTTAAAATAGGGTTTTGCGGTAAAGAAGAGCTTTTTGCGTCATAGAAATACCAGTGTTGGCGGACGTCAAGAAACAGGCGAATCATGGTAACTAGTGAAGTGATTAACAAAATTCTAATAGTTAACTTTTGGCTATATTTAAGTAATTTTAGCTATTTTTTAACTATATTAAATTAGTTATCGGCTTCCCTGAAACACACCTGACCGAAACGTTAGAATAAAGTCATGTTCCCACCGTGTGCCAACTCAATCGCTTTTATTTCCTGCCTGGTCCATCCGAGCTTCAACCCCTGGTTACATTATATGCAGGGCTCATTAATTATTGAGGAGCGTGTAGCCCGCCGTAAGTAATAACCATATCAGTTTTTAGAATTTAAAAAAATTCGGGTCACACTCGGCGCTGTGGCCCAACAAATTTTACCTATTTCAATGAGTTAGTGCCCTGGACAGGTTGCTTCGCCTGCTAGGTTCTTGAAAGTGCACGTATTTTGGTGCGATGTAGCCAGAATATTTTGGGCCACAGCACAGCGGGTAACCGTGTTTTCGAAATTCTAAAAACTGATATAGATATTACTTGCGGTGGGCTACACGCTTCTTAATGTTTAAGGATCGTAACAGTAATAGTTAAAAATTTAAATATTTAATATTAGGTAACCAGCCCGAAAGTTAGCACGTCTTAGCTGAATTCTGATGTATTACACTACTGTTTAACACCCTGTGCGTATGTGTGCGCAATTTGATTTGTTTTGATTTATTGGGGTTTACCGTCCCAAAGCGCCTCAGGCTATGAGGGACGCCGTAGTGGAGGGCTCCGGAAATTTCGACCACCTGGGGTTCTTTAACGTGCACTGACATCGCACAGCACACGGGCCTCTGACATTTCGCCTTCATCGAAATTCAGCCGCCGCGGCCGGGGTCGAAACCGCGTCTTTCGGGTCAGCAGCCGAGCGCCGTAACCACTGAGCCACCGCGGCAGGTTGTGTGCGTGTGCGCGTGCGCGTGCGTGCGTGCGCGTGTGCGTGTGCGTGTGCGTGTGCGTGTGTGTGTGTGTGTGTGTGTGTGTGTGTGTGTGTGTGTGTGTGTGTGTGTGTGTGTGTGTGTGTGTGTGTGTGTGTGTGTGTGTGTGTGTGTGTGTGTGTGTGTGTGTGTGTGTGTGGAAATCAGTGAGTGCGGGTTTTAGTCACGAACTAAAACTAAATATTATACCTGTGTGGCCTGGACTTGTTCATGCTTTTGCGTAAAGGCTATACCGAGGCATATATTCATAGACCGGATGCAGAAGAATGTCTCTCTGCAAAGTGAAAAAGTACGCATTTCATTCCAGCCTGACTGCGCAATCCTGCACGCGTTACTGTTACCGATGGTAGATTATATGACTACCGACACGAACACCGAGGAGAAGGACGACCGTCACGGAGCTTGGGCTTGGTGGCGCCATCCCCCTTATAAACTGTACTGTCGAATTCTCTCGCGCGCTACGCCTGTCGTCGACAACTCACCCTAATGCGACGGCGTTCTCCGGTTCCGGCGAGTGCGCCCTGTCGTGGTGCTTGCGGCCTTTCTTCCCGTGGTGTCTGTGACGTCGCGTCGAAACAGAACCGACGGCTTGGCCTGGACTGGAACCCGGGCTCGCAGGCACCGGCTCGAAGGAAGGCTCGGCTGCTGGTTGCGGGTCCATAAGTGCTGCCTCAGGCTCGGTATTCGCTAGCAGGAACACCAGTGTGGGGAGCTGCGCAAACTTCCTTTTCTTTACTAAGCAGCTCCATCCCAACGTTTGTTTTTCTTTTTGTTTTCAGTGCGAGTTTTGCGAAATACTTAATCCGCGGCAAATTTCTGTAAACCGTCGACGTCTTCGTCGCAGTATGCCTTGAGCGAAAGCACCCGCGTTTTCCTGCTGAAAAACAATGAACGCTACCTAAAGTAGACATTTGGGATGGCTGATATGCACTCATGATCTAGGAGCTCCAAAGAGACGAGGAGACCGAGGGGGTGTTTGTGCCTTTAGGTCTCTTTTTTCCCCTGTTAGAGCGGAAGGTCTTCTCCTCTGATGCAAAACCTCAAGGCCATGTCGCTCCAAGGGTGACCTTCAAGCGGCGAAGCGGCGGGGGGGGGGGGGGGGGGGGGAGGGGGGTGACGTCATGGTATTCGACTCGATTCAATGCTCACCTCGCAGTTGCGCTGAGCCACGGGGCTCGCCCTTCATCTGATAAAAAGCCCGAAGCGTTCCTTGACGTTCGCAGATAGCCATAGAGGAGTCGCGCACTGGAACCAGTGCTTCGGCTGCGTATTGTAGACGGCTGATTGAATCTGATGATGCTTATGATCAGGAACGTCGACGGGGCACGTTGGCGAAGTATAGAGCGAGGAAGCATTAAACCACAGCAAACCCCGCCTGACTGTGCTTAATCAAGCTTCCCCTCTGTAAACTACGTTCAGCCTGGTTAAACCCCAGTCAATTTTTCAAGGCGCTTCTTGGCCATAAACATGAGCGTGAGCCACAGAGAACGTGTGGGCAGCTGAAGCGTGTTGGAAAATCCTGGCCTGTGTATAGCACGCGGCTTTACCGCCACCGGCTGCGGACGACCATGCATTACTATTTAGTTAAATAAAATCTGTCTGAGCCCACTCTTATAATTCGAAAATTTGTTTTTGAGGAACGGTCAGTGTCGCTCCAAACATGGATGCGAAAGCTTTTAGCTGCATGCGTCGGAGCTAATAAACGGCTCCTCGACATCCTTATTTCTGCTGCTTGACAACGGGTACTCCCAGATTCCGAATCGGATGTTTCACGTCTTTTGCGATATATGCTGTGCTTTGTTACGATTGAATTGTTTCCAAAAGCCATCACCTCATAGCACGGCTTTCCAGGCTGCTATATCATGCAGCCCCATTGAACACAAAACGTTCTGCAGACGTCTTCGAACTTCTACGAAAAAAAGAAACACTGCAGAGAATGTTTACTACATTCTAATCGGAGGGAAAGCACGTATTTGTGCTACGTAGAAGACGACGGTCCTGCAACGTGCATTGTCAAATAAAACTTCCGCTCAGAATTAGGGATGCCACAATTCTTCTCTTAAAGGTACTCAACCTCTCCCAAGCTCTTGATTTACGATTCATTCAGTTACTGTCCAGAAGGATTGTTCTGGCAGAAATACGCGGGCGCTTTTTAACGCACGCCGAAAGTGCGAAGCGGAGCTCATGAAAGCGGAAATTAATTTTTAATTTAACATTAATTTACCAGATACGACCAAGATAACCGCTCGTGAAGTTCACGGCTTCATAGTGGGGAAAAGGATCCACAAAAACGTTCGTTCTTACCTGCCTTTAAACTGCGCGTAGCGCGTGTAGCCTCACCGGAAGCCTGAGTGCACGATCAACTGCGTGGCTATGCGCTCTAACAGACACGTGCAACTCTAGAGGACGTATGCATTGCTGTACGCGGACAGGAACACCGAGCAATCGAAGAATTTTATTTCCCTGCTTGTTATAGTTGCAACTACGGGCTCCGGACCAAGAGTAGAGATATTCCTGTTCATCACGCTGAAACTGAAGCAACCTCTCGGGGACGTGCTTTCGAACTGATTCCAGTTTGTTATTGTGCCTTGTACGAATAACATGTTGCCTTGAACTGAACGCCCTCTCAGGCATCTTGTTTTTACCTCTTCCAATTGCACGGAGCGACTCCGTGAAACAGTAAACGAACCAAACCATTTGATGATGTTTTCTCCCTTAAGGCTAGGTGCACTTTAACACGAATATGCCTATATGGGAGTAAAACGGAGGAAAGCTGTCCTCTAGCGCATTCTCCTTTCACTCCCATATAGGCATTCTTACTCTACTCCTTTCTGTTTACACCCTACCTCATCCCTCATAGCTTGAGTTTCTTTGGGGTGTTAAACTGCAATAAACCAAACCTAACCGAACTTTCTGTGTACAGGATACTATGCAACAGCGAGGCAACACTAGGACAATGCGCGCTTGTCTTGGTAGTTTTCTTCGCCGTCGCGGTTTTTTCATTAAGCTGTGTTTTCGCTATTAACCGAAACCAATATGCCCACTTATTTGTGACTTTACGCTACTACGACCGAATAATTACGCCTATTCGGACCTACAACACACCAGCGTTTACCGTACTCCGGTTTGCACTCCCAAGACAAATGCCTGCGCCGCGAAGCATATCACAGAATTTAGGGAATTCAGAAACCTTGCAGAAAACCCTACACCTAAATGAACTTTTTCAGCGCTGCCTGAATTTCGTCACCTCACACTTGCCGTTGTAGGTCATACTGATCGAGATACTGATCGAGAGACTGCTTGATTGGTTTGGTTTATTGGGTTTTATCGTCCCAAAGCAACTCAGGCTATGAGGGCTCCGCAAATTTCGACCACCTGGGGTTCTTTAACGTGCACTGACATCGCACAGCACACGGGCCTCTAAAATTTCGCCTCCATCGAAATTCAGCCGCCGTGGCCGGGATCGAACCCGCGTCTTTTGGGTCAGCAGCCGAGCGCCGTAACAACTGAGCCACCGCGGCGGGGCAGATACTGCTTGAACATCTTAGCTATCATGGCTGCTCGAATCCATGGTTTGGCAATCGGAACAGTTGTTGCCGTTGTCTTGGCGAAGCCAGTCAATTTTCACTTTTGCAGTGGTGCAGCGGTTAAGCGATGCGCCTCCGCCCAGCGATGGTAGGTGCTGCCAGCGGTGGGACTATAGTAAGACCCAGGTTACTCTTCCCGAGCTACCTCTCCCAACCAACCATTAATATACCTGCCACCGCATCAGTGGTCCGGCGGGCAGGTTGTGATGATGCTACAAGGTCACATGACCTACACTCCATCCCAGTGGTCCTCGCAACACTACCAAAGCTACGACGAGTGCACAGGCAACGTTCTGACGTTGCGGAATGTTGTCAGTATATACGCATACGGGTATACAGGATAGCGAGCTTAAAAGTGCCCATGCGCCAAACGCTATTTCATATCGAACCTTAATGTACGGTCGCGGTACGTAAGCTATTTGCGGAGTTTTGCGTGCGTTAATCTTGCATCATCTAAAAATTCGTTTCAAAACGGCGGCATCCTTTGAAGCAGGACCTCTCGCCTCGGACTGAATTAGTTGTTGTTGCTAGAGTTTTCAGTGGCCATAAATGGGGCACCGGGCCATCGCTTCGTCTCACCTCGCCTATAATAAAACGTACGAGCGATAAATTTGCTCTATTTTTTAATAAGGGTGACGAGTCTGCCGCTTTTAGTCCTGAAGGGAAGCGTCGATTTGTTGACAAAATGCTTTCCCTTCTAAACACCAGATGGCGCCACTGAGCTGGTCTTATTGTTCTGTCAGTTTCTATACGCTGAACTAGATGTACGAATGTGACAAATGGCGTAAAGTCATGCAAAGTGCTTGAATTTGGCGTACATAAACGTGCATAGGGAGCTGGTACGTAGCGGGCGTCCATTTATACTCTTTTTCTAATCATATCTGTGTACTCCGCGAGCAGACGACACGCAGATGGCCAGACCCGGAGGAACACGTTTAACGCGCTCTCCTGATTGGCTAAGGAGGTGTCTGCCTTTGGTAGTGCTGCAAGTTAGTTATGGGATGGAGTATAGGTGGCGCACCAAAGTTGTTTCTCCTAAAGCCCCTTGATAATATAGCTTCTCCCGCTCCTGCGCGGATCTTTCGCTCACAATGCCGACGTCGATCGTCAACGACGCCTGGACTTTCTGCAGAACGGAGGCCTTAACGTTATCGCGTTAAAACGAAACAGACCACCCCAGTTATTTTGCACAAATCTAATTTCCTGCATGTCTAGGTCATGGGGAGAATAACTAGAGCTCTCCTTGAACAGGCATGCATATGTTAATTCCCTTCAGAATACGCAATTCAAGGAGACGACACAGCATTGCTACCGTATCAGGCGACACTTCTTCACCGGGTTCATGGCGGACGCGTTCGCACAACCGAACACCTGCGAAAAGTCCGCGCTGTGTTGGAGCGCCACATTGCACATGCGTTCGCCATCCGCGTCCCCGCAGAACAGGTAGCAGAAGAAAACGAAGTAGAGCTCGTCTTCCTTCAGGGACCCGATTCCGCCAGCACCGAAGCGTCGCAGGTCGCTCTTGAACGTAGCGTGCGCGTCGGAGCTTGCAGCTCGGAACGCAGTCCACGCCACGGCGACGGAAGCGACAGCGCCCTGAATCTCGAGGTCCGGGCTGCTTCCGACACCGGTTCCGGGAAAGAGGCACTCGTGGTTTTCGCCGTAGACACTTGCGGGACCACCAGTGCTGTTTGGGCCACCGCTAGTCTCGACGTGATCGTAAAACAGCGCAGCGGCCAGGCGTGCTCCGCTGCCGGCCATTAGCACCGCCGCGCTGACGTTGGTGGCGTAGAACGGTTCTTCCATGTGCGCCAACGCCAAGCGGAAGTTACGAAACCTGCCAGCAGCGCGCCAGATGTCGCCATACGGGGGCGCGGGAACCGGCTCCTCTGTAGCAAGAAGGCCCTCGGCAGAGGCAAACGCAGCGTGGTGTATCCAGTCGTACACGGGACTATCGGTCATGTTGGGGTAGCGTTCGTAATGTCCGGCGAACGTCATCATGTTCAGTTGGTCCAAACCGGACAGGGCCCAGTCGAAATTTCGGTGCCTACTTGAGGTATTATTAATCACGGCCATGTTTGTGCCACCGAGCGTTGTTCTCCGGCGTCTCTGACCGGTGAAGGTCTCGTGGACGACGGTGGCCATGTGTCGGAGGTCCACGACCTCGTGGCTCATCGGCTGGTGGAAGTAGGCGTCGATGGCGCGCCCGTAGAACCGGTAGGATGTGGAGAAGCACGAGTCGTAGACGCGCTGGGTGGCGATCGCTTGACTGCCAAACAGGCTGGCCAGGATGTCGAAGCTGCCGTACTCCGCGAGTGTCTGCACGCACAGACCTCCGACGAAGTCGTCGGTGAAGAACTCGCCGTGCTTGGCGTGCACCTCGAAGAGCGTCGCGAAGAGGTGCACGTCCTGAATGACGACGCCACCTCGGAGCTTGTCGCCGTCGCCGTCCTGGAAGAGAGAGACGCCCAGGTATCGCCTCATCATGCCGTCCCAGCGGGCCTTCGGCACCGACGGCGTGTATTGCAGGAAGAAAGACGCGTTGTCGCTCGTGGTGACATGGTGGGCCGCGTTCTGGTAGTCCTGGAAAAAGTCGTCCAGATAGTCGTACTGACTGGCGAGCTCTTTCAGCCGGCTCTCATTCACATGGATGGCCAACGTCTTGTATGTGAGCCTCAGATGGCTCAAAAGGCCACCCGACCGCCGAAGACTCGCCAGTGCCTTCACGTGCTCCTGGAAACGCCGGGATCGACCGAAGTGCAGAGTCAGGTGCTTGGACGGCGGCAGTTGTGTTTCCTGGCTCGCCGTCTCCATGGTGGCGACGTGGAAGGCAACGGGCAAAAACAGCTGCCGCGACATGTAGAACAGGGAGCCGAGGAAGTCCGGGTGGCCGTTGCGCGCTGGCCACGTGATGTTGCCTTTGGCGAGCAGTTCGTTGACCTCGGGGACCCTTGGCACTTGGATGATCGCCAGGCACGTCTGCGTACCGCGGTTTGCGAGCGAAATGTTCGGCATTGGCGAAAGTAATGAAGGCATTAAGAATGACTCTTGTGTACATCAAAGAGGCGAGCAAGAGGGACCTAAGCAAACTTTCAAGGACATCTGTGTGAATTTATATTAGGGCTAAATATTTTAGAACGATCAGCGTAACACTGTACTCATTAATCATTTCGATTGTGCTTCTAGGCGTTCTTTAAAACACGTAGGTATAGAAAAAAACGAAAGCAACTTAACTGGCGCCTGCATGACCAGTTGCCTGATATGAACAATGTACCGCACGTCGTTTACGGCCCATTGCCTTGAGTATAATGTCTTGACCAGCAACCCGCGCTGTTAACTCAGTCAACATGACCATAGTAATTGTACCAAGTTTGGCGCATTCGACAACAGTTATTACCGCGGAGACTCTCCCCTTATCCTCTTCCCGATAATATTTAGTGACATCACGAACAGCGTCGCCATTCGCACTGAGGGTGCAGCTTATATGGGCCTCATTCAAGGCACTTTTGGTTGGTTTATGGTTGGTTTATGGGGTTTAACGTCCCAAAGCAACTAAGGCTATGAGAGACGCCGTAGTGGAGGGCTCCGGAAATTTCGACCACCTGGGGTTCTTTAACGTGCACTGACATCGCACAGTACACGGGCCTCTAGAATTTCTCCTCCAAAGAAATTCAACCGCCGCGGCCGGGATCGAACCCGCGTCTTTCGGGTCAGCAGCCGAGCACCATAACTACTGAGCCACCGTGGCGGCTCAAGGCACTTTTATCAGAATGAAAATGCTAATAGTTTTCGTCACAAGTCCACAGTGCTTGAACAACTTTCTGAAAGCAAATTTTTATTCCACCAAAATTATTCGAAGTTTCGTTCAAAGAAAATTTTTATTCCAATTTTTGCAATGGTCATTCCTGCTAAAGGTCTGGTTCAAAATCCAGCGCGATTTAGTGACAAGTAACAAATAAGTAGGTGACGGGTGCTTGGACTTTGAGGTGAATGGATGTTACTTTTGTGCATCGCACACGCGCACCAACAGCTTTCCTGATAATGAAAAAATGATTTGCAGAATCAATAAGGATGCATCCAATAAACTGTCGACATACGTTCGCTGACAAAGCCTAACCCTACACGAAAGCGCCACGAAAGCGGGGCGCATGCAATATCTCCCCCTTTTACCCGAAGAGGGCACTGCGCTCCGTTCGCGGTGGTAACAACGTCCACAAACTACTCGCGCAGGCTAGTTAGCTTCCCTCGCCTGACAAGGACAACCAAGCATAGTTGATAGGCTTCCGAAGCCGTCAATGCAGAGGCCACTGAGCTACGACAGCGCGTTAAATATGGCTTGGCTTTCATGTCTTGCGTTATCTTAAAGACGGTTCTCCGAGATTGAATCTGCACGAGATTCGTCATTACACTGAGACACTCCGCTCCCTCGCCGACGCGGGTCCTCTTCCAACTAAATCAGCTTTAAATTGCACAAGAGACACAAAACAGAAGAAACACGATCCCCGCGGGACGCATTATGTGAGCGAACGTATGGAGACAAGTTAGGAAATCCTGTGGTGGTCCAGGGTTGGTCGCGTTATTTTCCTGTCTCGTGTCCCTTGTGTAACTTAGAGCTCGAATATTATATGCCAACTATGCTTCATCTCACAAGTCGCTTCCAGCGCTTTGAAAGCCAGAGCTCTCTCTCGTCCAATCAAAGCCAAGGAAGAAAACTAGTCCCTCAAGTATTTGAGCAGCGTTGCGACTTTTTTAAAAAGTTATTAAATTAATTGAAAAGGTTGTTCGGAATAGTTTTTTTTATGTACGGAGTGCGTTTCATTCACCGGTTAAGTTAGCAGAGAAAATCCGCATGAAGACAGAACTGTATAGGCCTGCTGCGAAGTGTTGTGCTGTCATTTGTAAACATGGCGTCCGCTGAGTCGGTAAAATTGGCCAATTGGTTTTTGGAGAAAGGAAACGGCACAGTATATGTCTCACATCTCGGTGGACACATGGACCGCGCCGTAAGGGACAGGATAAAGGGGGAAGTGAAAGAAGGGAAGAAAGTGGTGCCGTAATGGAGGGCTCCAGAATGACTTCGACCACCTGCGGATACTCAATGTGCACTGACATCGCACGTGCGCACGGGCGCCTTTGCGTTTAAATTGTTTTTTTCTTTTTGAGGGAACGAATTGGCGCAGTATCTGTCTCACATATCTCGGGGGCCACCTGAACCGCGTCGTAAGGGAAAAGAGGAAGGTGGAAATTGAAGAAGAAAGAGAGAAAGAGGTGCCGTAGTGGAGGTCTCCGGAATAATTTCGACCACTTGGGCATCTTTAACGTGCACTGACATCGCACAGCACACGGGCGTCTCTTGCGTTTCGCCTCCACCGAAACGCGGCCGCCGCGGTCGGGTTCGAACCAGGGTACTCCGGCTCGGTAGACGAGTGCCTTAATAACTGAGCCACCGCGGCGGGTCCACGGCCGGTTTCGAGGGGAGCGCGCGCTGCCCTTGAGGCTGGTCGTAGTCGGCTGAGTCTCCTGCACGCAGCAGCTGGATACTGGTGCTCTTTCCTTCTCGAGGATGGAGACACCAGTAGCGGGCTGGGGGGCGCGAAAGAACACATTTTGCAGAGCACGCGGTTCTGATTGGCTCAGATCACCACAGCCTTCATAGCGCTGCGAACAACTTGTGAGCCCTAGTAGTCCTTGCTCTTGTGGCGCTGTTTCGTTGTCTTGAGTCATTGATACGGGGACTGCACAAGCCAAGCTGCTCCCTAACAGCCCCACATAACCATAAAGCTTAAGAGTCTATGCGTCAGACTCAGGCAATTGGCGCTGGCATTTCTAGCGAAAATTTGCTAAGAAATGTTAATTTTCAATTACACCTGTCCGCATGCAGCAACGTAGTAGTAGTAGTAGCAGTAGTAGTAGTAGTAGTGGTAGTAGACCTTTATTCGGTCATAATTTACAGGCCCAGCATGTCGACCGCCTGGGCAACCAGAAGTCGCTGTTCTTCCTCCCCTTCAGCGTCAAGCCAGTCGAGCCAGGGGGTGATTGATAGAGGAAGTGGGGGGGGGGGGGGTAGGAACACGACTGCTGGGCAGCCGGGCAATAGAAGAGGCAATGGGCCAGGTCCTCATAGATACAGGGGCAGTTGGGACAGGAAGGGTCCGATCGATAGCGATAGAGAAAGAGGCGGGACGGGGTGATGACTGCATTCATCTGGATGTTCCGAAGACGAGCCTCCGGCACCGTGAGTGATGGATGAGGGGGTGGCTAAAGGCGTTTGTCGACGTGGAGCTCGAGGTAGACCTCTTTTACGGTGCTGCGAGTCTCCCACCGTCCTCCGAGGGCTTGGGCCAGGGGATCAACTGTTCCCGGAAAAGTGTGTCGCGGGCGAGCTGATGGGCCAGCTCATTGCCGTCAATCCCTGAATGCCCAGGGACCCAGCGGAGGAAAACGATGAAAGGCTGCAGTGCGGAGACCGTTCGTTCGACTTCCTGTTGGAGAGAAGGGGTTAGGGTGCAGTTCTGTATGTGGTGTATAGCGGCCTGTGAGTCTGAATAGGCTGTGCGCTCTTGGAGAGAGGGAAGGAAGGCAAATGGCAGGAGTGCATGCGCAATGGCGTGGACCTCGAGGGACAATGCGTCCGGAAGGTGTAGACACGGCCCGCTGGTGTGGGTTTCAGGAGCGGGGAGGTGGGGATGGTACAGGGCGTAGCCGTTGGAACCTCGAGGAGCCACGAAGGAGGCATCTGTGTAGGCTACACCCTGAGTATGAAAGAGAGGGTAATGGTGCTGCGCGGCCGCATGACGATGGCCAGCGTGCAGGACGGGGGACATGTTGGTCGGGAGGGGGAGGATACGAAGATTGGGAGCCGGGGTGGGAATAGGAGAGGTAAATGGGGAGATAGGAATGGGCGAGCTACCCGCTTGAGTCAATCACCACTGACCCTGACGGATAAGGGAAAGCCAGGCAAGCTGCGAGTCACGATGGAGACTGAGAATAGAGCGCAGAGGATGGAAGAAGCCTGTAAATTTGCGAGGTAAAATTTCGACTGAAGCAAAATGTGAAGATTACCATGCATTGAAACTTCTGTGCACTTTGAAAACCCCAGGTGTTAGAGATCAATCTGCCGGACTGCAATATAAGGCGTGTATGTCTCTCATATCCTGCAATTGAGCAGCGTGACCTGGAATGTTTAAAATAATCCGCGATCTTCGTGCTGCCGGACCGCTGGCAGTACTGGTTTATGCAGCTTCATAAAGTTCATCCACCTGCAACTGCCCCGGAAGCACTGCACTCACGTAGATGAAGTGAGCAGCCCTGTGGACGGGCTTCGGACTGCCCGTGGGGTCCGGTATCAGTCTGAGCCGGGAAGAGGCCCTCCTGGCCAGCTGTCCCCAGGACTCCGCCAGCACGCTGTTCTCACCTGTCCTCGGGTGCGATGCGTCCCACCTTGGGGCCACAAAGGCAAGCAATAGGTGAAACATGTTTGTTTATTCTTTATTACCTTGACTAACGTCCCCACTAAACCATTAACTAGGGTGCTCGTTACACTACATAAAACTGCCATCCTTCTCGCAGTCCATGGAGTGAATGAGCGAGAGCAATGTCGCTGATTTATGCTGACATGGACAAAAGTTTACGGGACGCTGGTTCGGTGAAAAAAAAATTATTTCTGTGCATTCGGGCAAAGCAGCTGAATGGAATGCTTTGAAGCACAAAAGTGTGTGTATGCGCCATCGACCGAAACATTACGAGCTTACTAACTAGCGAGGCAAGGCGGAATTTTTTTTTTCGGGCTTCCGTATCCTGCAAACTTTTGTTCATGACTTTACCACCACGTGTTCCATTGGACAGTTCATTATATACAGGGTGTTTCACGTATCATGAAGCAAGCACTTAAAAAAAAAAGAGTGGTTCTCCGGTGCTGGGTGAAACTAAAGACATACTGTTTGCCGTCGTGTGATGCGTTCCTCAGAGTATTTTTTTAATCCCGCTTAATTAGGCCATTTGCTAAGAACAATTATGCAAAATTTTAGATTATTCACTTTGGGGTCACGTGGGTTTCCTTAAGCTGTAGAGAGTGTTAAGAAGGAACCGATCCATTTTTCTGTAGCAACGTGCTTCATAGGTAGTCCTTTCTTCCGGCACTAAAAGAAAGCCCGAGAAATATTGTTACGGGCTTGGAGAAACGAAGGAAGGGCAAGGCGACGACGCCGGCGGGGCTCCAGTTGTTGCTGCGCCGTTTTGTTGCTGTTATGTATGACATTTTTAAACCAGTAGCTAGCGCCCCCTACGTGTGCTGTGCAGTATCTGTGTGGGTGTCCAGTCCAGGGCTTGGACACTGGGGGAACCGGGGAGAGACAAGGAGCGCGGGAACTAGCCATCATAGAGTTTCTTACTATTACCTAGAGGGAAAGCTGGCAGCCCGTCTATGGGAGTTTGCATGGCGACCCCTCGAGACCACTTCAGCCAGCATGGGCGCTCAAAGCATCATGGGGCGGTGAGCTACTTGTTGCGGAACTGCAACTTTTGGCCAAACAAAATAGAAAAATTAAGCTGTTTGATAACTACAAGCGTCCTAATATTCAATATCTTGTCTAATGATTGCAACGAACGAGCAGAAAAGCATTTAAATGCAAAGTTTGCCCAAAATAAGAGATGACTCGATCTCCTATTGGCCTAGTAATGAACACTATAAAAACTAATATTTCTTAATTAACAGGCGCACTTTTAAAAGTAAATATATTTTCAAAAAAAATATTGCTGCTTAAACACTATAAGAGGTTTTTAATGGCATTTCAGAAAAGTGAAACCTTTTATTGGCGTCGTGTGTCGTCGCGTTTTCACTAATAAGAGTTTTTCCCACTGCGTTCGCGCGAAAGTCGTCTGCGCACACACGGACAGCGTTTTTGGAATGAAAAGTCTTAGTAGTGCCACTCCATGTTCCCGAAAAATTACGACTGTGCCGCAACAAGTAGCTCACCGCCCCATGATGCTTTGGGCGTCCATGGTGGCTGAAGTGCAGCGCCGCCAGCTTTCCCTCTAGGTAATAGTAAGAAACTCTATGCTAGCCATGGCCGCTCTGGCTTGTAGTATGTAACGTCAATAAACTTTTACTAAAACATAACATGGTGTCAGAAGTGAAAGTGAACGCCTAGTCTCCGCAACGACTCCGCAACAAGCAGCGCAACATGGCAGGCGTATTTCTGCAGCAAGCGCCACCGTTTGAGCCGACAGACGACCCAGCGACGACCTGGGAAGAATGGCGTTCGTCGTACAGCATATATGAGCAAGCTTGTGAGTACGCAGCTAAGCCAAACGCAGCTAGGAAAGCCTTACTTCTGCACGTTCTTGGCCCGCAAGCACGACGAATATATCAAACGTTCCCGCCGCCTCCTACGCAACCAGACGGACAACCAGTGGATGAAGTCGAGTACATTCTTGACAAGTTCGACGCCCTTTATAAGCCTTACAGGAGCGCTACTCAAGCCACCGCCATTTTCAACTCCATGACCCAGCAGGTGGGACAGTCAATTGACGACTTCGTAGTTGAACTGCGAATTCAAGCCAAGCGCTGCAATTTTGGCAGCGTAGCGGATCGGCTGATTGGCGATCGAATCATCGTGGGCATTCGGGACTCTGCGCTTCGGGAGCGCCTGTTCCGCGAAAACGACTTAACGTTGGAACGCATCATCACAATCTGCAAAGCTGCCGAGATTTCTAAAAAGCACTTGCAAAATCTTCAGGCGACTGAACCAAAGTTAGAGGTGGACGCACTTCGCTGCAACAGTCGGCGGGCCGGTAATTTTCAACGCCACCAGCCCGTGAATGACCGACGTCCGCCACCGCCGCAACAAGGCCGCACGCCGACCCCGACTACACTCTCATGCTCGAGATGTGGGAGCAATCATCCGCCGCGCAACTGTCCGGCATATGGAACGCACTGTTTTCGCTGTGGCAAGTTTGGACATTTTGCAGTTATGTGCCGTCAGAGGAGAGCAAGACCAGCTAGACCAGCTGACTGTGATGATCAACAGACGCAGACTAGACCACCGCACAACGTGTCGACGCTTGACCGGGATGACTTCTTTCTTGGGGAGCTGACAGCGGGCAGTACTGTCAAAACATCGGACTGGACAGCTACACTCGTCGTCCACAACCACAAGGTGACGTTTAAGCTTGATACCGGGGCTGACGTGAACATTCTTCCAAAGCATGTGCTTCAACAGTGGAGTGATCAACCAATGCTGCATCCGACTTGCGTCAGGGTGTCTACGTATGCAGGTGATCGACTGCCGGTCAGCGGTGAGTGCACTCTGCAGACAAAAACAAAAAACCTCAGCTGTAACTTGCAGTGCCTTGTCGTAGACCTTGAGTGTTCCCTGTGCTTGGTGCTGAGGCATGCCAGCAGCTACAGCTGATTCGTCGACTTCATCATCTCGCCTCTTCAGGAAATGCAGCCGGTACTCCTCAAAGTGGTTCTAACGATGTCACAGCTCAAGACATCATTAAGGACTTCAAAGATGTGTTCACTGGGGTTGGCCAGCTTCCAGGAACTGTCAGCATTGTGCTGCAAGATAGTGCAACTCCTACTATTGCAGCACCACGCAAGATCCCTTTGGCCATTCAAGACAAAGTTAAAGCAGAGCTCGAGAAGATGGAGCAGGATGCTATCATCACAAAAGTCACGAAGCCAACTGACTGGGTGAACCCATTGGTAATTGTACCCAAGAAAGACGGCAGCTTACGAATCTGCCTCGATCCCAGGCATCTAAACAGTGCTATCAAGCGCCAGCACTACCGTATACCAACGCAAGAAGAACTGTTTGCTCATCTATGTGGGTGCACTGTATTCAGCCTGCTTGATGCCAAATCTGCATTCTGGCAGCTTACTCTCTCTGAAGAAAGCTCTTACTTGTGTACGTTCGCAACCCCTTGGGGCAGGTACCGTTTCCTACGGCTACCATTTTGACTGAAAAATGCTCCAGAACTTTTGCAGCGTTGCATGGATGATATGTTTGCAAACATTGAGGTTGTTTACCCATACTTTGATGACATTCTGATAGCGTCCAAGACTATGAAGCAACACATGGAGCAGCTGCAGCTCGTCATGTTAACAGCTCGCAAACACAATCTCAAGCTTAATGAGAAGAAGGGTCAGCTAGCACAGCCTAGTCTGCAGTTCCTGGGACATCAGATCACTTCAGAGGGTCTGCAAGCAGATGCTGCAAAAGTGAGTGCTATCTTAGGAATGCCAGTGCCAACAAACAAGACTGAACTCCTCCGATTTTTGGGTATGGTGACTTACCTTACCAAGTTTGTGCCAAATGCATCAAAGGAAACTACATGTCTCAGGCAGCTGTTAAAGAATGACGTTCCTTGGCACTGGGATAACAACCTGACTCGAGAGTTCATCAGAATCAAGCACCTCATCTCTAAGACCCCTGTCCTTCACTTCTTTGACAAATCAAAGGAGGTTGTAGTCTCAGCGGATGCAAGCTCATACGGAGTTGGTGCGGTACTCCTACAGGAAAATCATCCAGTAGCCTATGCCTCAGCTGCACTCACTGTGGCAGAGCAAAAATATGCCCAGATCGAAAAAGAGCTGCTCGCTATAGTCTTCGCCTGTGAACGTTTCCATTTTTACACATATGGACGGAGTGTTGTGGTACAAACTGACCACAAGCCTCTTATTGGCCTGCAACAAAAAGACTTTGACAAGATAACCCCAAGGCTTCAGCGTCTTCTACTCAGACTCCAGCGGTATGATGTTCAGCTAACATATGTTCCAGGGAAAGAACTCATAGTAGCTGATGCACTCTCACGAGCGCCTGACAGTGCAAGTTCTTTGCAGGAGTATGAACCTGCTGAGTGCCTGGCTAGTTGTGCGGTAGTCAACGCTTCAACGTCAAAGCTGGAACATATCCGAAAAGCAACTGTTGAGGACAGCACTTTGCAACAGGTGTTGAAACACATCAAGGAAGGTTGGCCTACACGTGACACATTGCTCCCAACAGCAGTGAAACCTTTTGCTCATTGCAAAGATGAACTACACGTATGTGATGGCCTTATATTGAGAGGCAGCGACTTGTCTTGCCTATCTCGTGTCAGCAAGATGCCTTACTGAGACTTCACGAAGCACACCGTGGCATAGTTTCATGCAAGAATAAGGCTCGAGAAAGCCTATATTGGCCGTCCATGAATGCAGACATTGAGGAGATGATCAAACATTGTCATCACTGCCAGCGACACCAGCGACAAAACCAGTATGAACCCCTGGCTGAGCGTGTTTTGCCCGATCGTCCGTGGCAGAAGGTTGCAATGGACCTCTTTCATTTAACAGATCTACCTACCTGCTAATTGTCGACTACTTCAGCAAGTATGTGGAGGTGCAACAAATGGCATCAACAAGCACTGAAGCCATTATCACTGCTCTCAAAGCAGTATTTGCCCGTTTCGGCATCCCGGAAGAACTCGTATGTGACAATGGACCTCCATTCAATGCGACCCAGTTCCAGGAGTTCCTCGCTTCTTGGGACATCACATACGACCCTAGTTCTCCCTATTACCCAAGGTCTAATGGACTGGCAGAAAGGTCCATACAAACAATAAAGCACTCCCTTCTAAAGGCATTGCAAGATGGAAAGGATCTTTTTGTGGTCCTGATGGATGCTCGAAGTACACCAATGGATGGCCTTAAGTCACCAGCCGAACTCCTAATGGGCAGGAAAATGCGTACAAGAGTACCTATACATCCTGTCCAGCTCCAACCGCAGTACAACTGTGCCGACGCAAGAAGCCGCCTTCGTGTTGACCAAAAACGACATCATCGCCACGGTGACAGAAGAACAAAGCCGTTGTCTGTATTGAAGGAAAAACAGAAGGTGTGGTCCAGACGCCAAGGTCAGTGGATGCGTGGAAGTATACACAGAGTTGGCCCGCAGCACCGATCATATCTGATCGTCACACCAGAAGGTGCCATATATCGTCGGAACCGTTACCACATTAGACCTTTATTTGGCATTGCACCGGTGCCACTGGCTTCTCCAGAGAACTATGACATAACTCCGTCCTCTGACCATCCATGGCCTCAGCGTGCATCACCTCAGCCTCCACCTGTTCAGCTGGCTTCACCAACATCCCCCACACCAGCAGCATCATCACCTCCACGAGCAGTTTCTTCTAGCGTGTACCATACTCGCACAGGTCGGCGGGTAGTTAAGCCAGCAAGATTTCGTGAATGACAAAACCCAGAAAGCCTGAACAACGCCTTGTGTTGTGAACTTTTTGTTTTTTAAAAAGGGGCGTGTTATGTATTACATTTTTAAACCAGTAGCTAGCGCCCCCTACGTGTGCTGTGCAGTATCTGTGTGGGTGTCCAGTCCAGGGCTTGGACACTGGGGGAACCGGGGAGAGACAAGGAGCGCGGGAACTAGCCATGGCCGCTCTGGCTTGTAGTATGTAACGTCAATAAACTTTTACTAAAACATAACAGTTGCTGAGACCGTTAACCCCCACCTCCACCACGATATTGCGGCTACAATTTCACAGCCGGGGTGTTCAACAGGCCAGCGGCGAGAGGTTGAATCGGCGAGCGGGAATCAGCGTCCAACGGGGCACAACACTTTCAACTTCCTCTTGTTTCGTTCTCTACCTTGCCCTTCCTACGTTTCTCCAAGCCACGCGTAACAATAAGAAAAAAAAAGTCATGCGACCGGGTTTTGAACGAACAAAACGTGCGCGCTGACCGTGCCCAAGTGAGCGGCCTCCGCTCAGTTACTGCAAAATAAAAAATTAAAAAAAAAATACAGAGCATACCTTGAAATACGCGACTTCACTGTTTTGTCTATGAGATGACTCAGTAGCTCAGTAGAACCTCCGTCTGAATTGGCTGTCGATGGCCTGCTTATCACTTATCGCGGATCACAGCGCCCTCTTCCCGCGTTGACGCAGAATGCGCTGACGCACTTTCAAGACCATGCTGAGGAGGCGTCGGCCGCCCACTTCGAGGCGGTGCGCACGCACGCTTCGTTCAGTGAGGACACGCTTGGCAGCGCTACAATACGGTAGGGCAAGAACGAAATCACGTGTTTGTTTTTTTTCATACTTCGCGGCTTTCTTTAAATGCTGGAAAAAAGGACCACGTAGAACATACGTTGACACAAAAACTGGATCGGTTGTTTCGCAGCACCTTGTACAAACGCACGTGACCCACGGTGAATATTTAAATTTTGCATAATTAATCTAAGCTAATTAACCTGTTAAGCGGAGTATTCAAAATAACCTGAGGAGCGCCAGACGAAGGGAAACAATATGTCCTTGGTTTTATCAAGCTTCGGTGCGCCACTTTTTTTTTATCCTTGGTTCAAGTTACGTGAAACGCCCTGTACAGAGGGCAAAACGCTTGTCTAGAACACGTTCTGGGCGTGTTTCGGGCTGACCACGCGATATCTAAAGATAACATTTGGTTAAAAATGGTCTGGATGTAAGCATGTGCAGTTAAACTTATAGGATTACGTTGTCATTTTTTGACTTCTTGGTTGCAGCGGCTTTGGGAGGTGCGGAACAGACAGTTCGCTTGTTCTAGACAGCGTTTTGCCCTCTGTACATAAGATTTACCTCGTAACCATGCTTCCCGCGCTCGCCTCTTCGGAGAATATTGTGCAATATTTCAAGTCATTAACTGCTCTAATCACCCTTACCTCCAGGAGAGATTGGCTAGATGTCATCCCAGGTGATACACCTGGCACATGAAAATTTTGGTAAAACAGCCATGATGCTCCAAAATCATGCTTTGATTTGCTTTGGTTGATGGGGTTTAACGTCCCAAAGAGACTAAGGCTATGAGGGACGCCCCAGGGAAGGGCTCCGGAAATTTCGACCACCTGGGGTTCTTTAACGTACACTGACATCGCACAGAACAATTCCGCTTCCATCGAAATTCGACCGCCGCGGCCGGGATCGAACCCGCGTCTTTCGTGTCAGCAGACGAGCGCCATAACCACTGCACCACCTGTCACGATCTTGTTTGCTGCATAGGGTACATGTCGTTTATATCGTGGCATGTTGGGACCGTAAGCAGTCCCTGTAATTTCTTGAACCCGGGGAGCTGTTATAGGCCTGAGAGTATTCCCTTATTTGTGCGCCCTGCACTCGGCTGCTGAACCGAAGGACGCGGGTTCTATCCCGGCCGCGGCGGCTGAATTTCGATGGAGGCGAAATTCTAGAGGCCCGCGTGCTGTGCGATGTCAGTGCACGTGAAAGAACCCCAGGTGGTCGAAATTTCCGGAGCCCTCCACTATAGCGTCTCTCATAGCCTCAGTCGCTTTGGGACGTTAAACCCCAATAAACCAAACCAATCAGGTATATCCGCACCTTCCGCAGGCGTACGCGTAGAAGTTGTCGCACGGAGGAGCGCTGGCGTTCATGGCGTCGGCGAAGAGCTTCGCGTAGCGGTCGCACTCCTCGCTGGTGCACACGGCAGACGCCCGCTGGGCCTGGGCAACCCTTTGTTTGTGGGGCAGAGGGGCTGCGAAGGCCAGCTGCAGGGCGACGATGAGCACGAACGCAGCGAGGGCCATGGCCAGCGAGAGGTACTGCGCGACTCCGGGATCCGCGACGTCGTCCGGAGGGTAGGGCTCCGAGCTCGGGAACGCCTGGTCCTGCTCCCCTCGCTGGCCCGCCACCGGTTCCGAGACGGTGCGCCGGGCCTGTGGTCCGTCCCGCGAGGAACCGAAACGTCGATAGGGAAGCAAAAGAGGAGGTACGCTGCCCTGATACTGCGTTGCGGACGACGCCTGTTGTGTAGGACACATGCTGTAACTCGTTTGAAGCACCTTCGTGCAGGTGTTGGCAAGTCTTTCAGGCTTAAAACGGGTGTGTGTTTTGAATGTACGCATCCCTTGTCTCCGTACGTCCCTGCTATTGTAGTTTAGTGTAAAGAATCCAAAAACCACACACACACGAGTGGAGAACGGGACAGAGAACAGGACGGTTACCAACTAGTCAAAATAAGAATTTCTCTTAAGCTATATTTCTAGTACAGTGGGCCCTTATATTTGTCTGTCATCAATGCCTTTAAATTACAATGATCAATTACCAACTAGCCCAACAAGAAGTTCTCTCAACCTATATTTCTAGTACAGCGGGCCCTTCTATTAGTGCGTCATCAACGCCTTTGAATCCCAATGATCAATTACCAACCATCCCAACAAGAAGCTCTAAGTCTCTGCTATTGCCGTGGTTCTACGTGTTACTGTTGATGGATCATTAACTGAAATGAAACTCTGAACATCACTCGGTACGAACAAAAACAAACAATACTTAACGCTTTATAGCCCTAGTTATCCGGATGCCATTATCAATTTTTTCACCATGAAGGTCCATGAGTCCAAGGGAGTATCACTCGATGCAAGCAATGACAGCTACCGACCGAGCACGCGTCGAGTACCAACGAATTATGCGGGAAGGCAATAGGCTGACCTGAAGGCTTAAGCTCCAACCTGCGGTAGCTCGATGCGTACTCTCCATGCGAAATGAAATTCTCCCTCTCGTGGGAGCTCAAACCGCAATAATCACGATTTCCAAAATTGCAGGTGTATAGAATTGCTTACAGTTCTGAACCCACCGCCTGTTGTACATGGCCTCAATACCTATGTTAATTGTGGTATGTTGTAATAAAATATCGACTTTCTTTGACACCAGGAAAGTTCGCTGATCCGGGTATTGGACCATCGCGTCCAGGAGGCTTCACAAAGGATAGCGAAGTGAATTGTAAATAAAGGGATAGTTACTGCTAAATTCCACCTGAGCGCATATTTACAACTAGAAAGGCAAGCCGTACAGTGTATCAGAGCTTGAGAAGCTGTATATAGAGCTTCAGAAATCAACACACTACCACGTCGGGAAGCCGAAATACAGCCGATTATTATCCTGTAAATTCTCCAGTGAGATCAGTTCGACCACGTGAACGCACACTTCGAGTGAACCACATGAAAAGTCTTCAGAGGAACGCTGAGGATTCATGGCTGGAAATCTATTGCGTTTCAGGGCGCAAAATTTCGGCTTGCCCTACCAGACGCTACAACCTACGAAGACGCAACGCGAAATACAAGCCAGGAGGCCGAGTCTGGGTTTGGACGCCCATCCGCCGCCGAGGATTGAGTGAAAAACTTTTGCGCCGCTATTTCGGCCCGTACAAGGTTCTTCGTCAGCTAGGTGAACTGGACTATGAAGTCGTCCTTGACGAAATGACTGCATCCCAGCGAAGCCGCGTACGACCAGTTGTCCATGTCGTCCGTCTAAAGCCCTATTATGCGTGCTAAAGCACATTGTGTTCAGACCCTTGGTGTTTGTTTTTACACAATCCGTTTTAGTTTGTGGCAGCATTATATACTAAAGCATCGGATCGATGCTTCTTTGAGAGGGGAGTAATGCGGCGAATATTTGTAGTGTTTGTTTGTTCATTCTTCAAAGCTGCCGGCACGCCGCTTTACCGCTTTGTTTGTGATGCAAGACGCACCTAGATTTATCTCGATTCATCGCATCCAGGCGGAGCCGACTCTACGTTGTTTCAGAGTGTTCTAGTAACTTTCCAAGCTTTATCTCGAAGGTTAGCCGTCAGCTTTAAAAAGATCACGGCTGAGAGCGGCGGGCATTCTGTTCGACGACCGCCAAGCACGATTGCTTGGCGGAAATTAAAGAATTTCGTTTAGAAGGCATTCTCGCTATTTTCCTGTTCGCCGGACTGCAGTCACCACTACGTGACAATATATTACACTCTAGAAAATCTGCGCACAGTTTACACTGCACATATCTCAAGCCTCACCGTGCACGAAGAATCATATTCCAAAGTCAACCCAGATCACAAGGCTTGAAGGAAGGTGTTCCACCAGGCTGCAGGACACTTATGGTACCCCTGCAGCTTCTAATCCTTGGAAGGTGAACAGGCCTCTCATCCACCTTTTTGCGGAGCTATGCAGCTTCATCATCATCATCATCATCATCATCATAATACTATCTACGCCCACGGCAAGACAGAAGCCTATCCCATATACCTCCAATCAATCCTTTCCTGCGCCAACTGCGGCCATCTTATCCGGACACCGCAGGCTTCCCAGTCAGATTCTCTGCTGTCCCCTTGGTGGTAAACCTTTGTTGACTATGTACAAGTAGGTGTTTGGGCCCAGGCCCTATTGGCCCTGGTCCTCACAAATCGAGGTGGAGCTCCTATTCCGGAGCCCCAACGCCGTCTAATGCCGCTCGCACCCTTGCGACCAAGGTCCGTTGGGACTGCAGGTCATAGCAGCTGAGCAGAGCCGCCTCCTAGGCCTCCCTAGAAGGGTGGGAGATGAAAGATTGGGTGGATGCGGACTGGAAGGGCAGGCCGAGACCATGCGGGAAACGTCCGAGTACGTCGTTCCACACAGGCTGCAGCCCCCATCAAATTCTGTGTTGAAGTGCTTCAATACTGCCGGGAACAGAATTGTATTTGTAAAAATTTTCAGGAGGAGCCCTTCGTCTGCTCCCGGCAGACCCTTACAGGGTTCTGGAAAGCGACGATGATTTGCCTTTCCTTGAGACCCCGTCCGCTATCCTAAGCGACAATCGGTTATCAATTTTAAGTTTTACCTTTCATGACCACGTTCATTTAATATATTTTATTTCAACTAGAGTATCAGAGAATCGTGTTGTTGATTTTTTTTTACTAACGCACTCTGCTCTCGTCATTTCCCTTAAATTACACTTATGAAGTTTTCTTTCCACAGTTCGCTGCGTGCTCCTCAATTTAATTTCAAGCCATTTCGTTAGCCTTCAAGTTTCCGCCCCATAGGTGAGTACTGGCAAGATACAATCAATGTGTGCTTTCCTCTTCGGGGATACGGTAAGCTGCTATTCATGACCTGAAAGTGCCTGTCAATGCACACCACCCCATTTTATTCTCCTAGCTATTTCACCCTCATGTGCTAAATTTGTGGCCACTAATTGTCCTAGGTAGGTGTATTCTCTTGCCACTTCCAATACCACGCCGCCTATTTTGAACTCTTGCTATTTTCACAGAGAGATTTCTTCATGTTATTCTGTAATAATTAAGTCCTCACAAAATCTGAAGCTACTGCACTGTTCTCTATGCATTGACTATTTCAACCCTTTGAATACCGCTCGTGAACACGCGGTGAACAGAAGTGAAGATATTCTGTCTCTTTCTCTGACATCCACCTTGATTCCATCTTTTTTCCACTGCAGGACAATGGTCTCTGTGCCTTTCCCACGGATATTTTATATAAGCTTTCAATATGCCTCTCCTCCGCCATCGTTATAAAATGTATGCATGACGTTTGAACTAACTCAAATGCTTTTTCGTTGTTTTTTTTTAAGGCTCTATATAGACATTAGATATATCTGCGCATTTCCCTATAACCTTATGGGCGGTGTGAATGTGACAGTTGACTCGAACCATGAGATTTAAATACGTAAAAATAAGAAAAAAGAGCACTGCGCTTCGCAGAAGCTTCAGTTTATGAACAGCAACTGACCAACATTACAAAAAAGAAACTATTTAACACGTATTCGCTCAGCAGTGAAGACGCAACTTAAAGACATGCGGAAAGGCCTGAAAGTGAATTACATACCCGGGAGCGAGCTGTGAAAAAGAAAATAATAGGCGTAACGTTAAGCGACAGGAAAAAAAGCAGAACCGGACAGGGAGCAAACGCGAGTTAATGACATCTTAGCCGAAATTAATAAGAGGAATTGGACACGGGCAGAACGTGTAATGCGAAGGCAAGGAAAGGAATGTTCGTAGAGAGTAATGCCGTCTAATCCAAGGAAAGTTATAGAGAGTAGCAAGACTCGACAGAAAGTTGGGAGGGTGGGGAAGGTTAAGGAGTTTGCAGTGATCAGGTGGTCGAAGCTAGGAAAGCACAGGAGAGAGAGAGAGAGAAACCTTTATTTACAGAGGAATTCGGGGCACGCCCCAGGGTCCCCGCACGACCCCACTGCACTCAAGTGTTTATGTTCCTAAGGTCCATAACACTGGCAGCACGGCCGGTGGCGATGGTCTGCACAGCCGGGTCCTCCGAGCGCAGCAGGGTCTCCCAGTCCTCCCAGGTCTTGAGGTTCTCTAGGTCCCGCGGGGGAGGGTCCGCCGGGCAGAGGGAATTGATTGTGGAGGGAAGAAGCGAAGGGTTCTGGGCATAGAGTGCATGCCGGAGTGGGGAAGGAGGGATGATAATGAGCTAGGGTAAGGGGTGAAGGGAGTGTGTGTGTCTCTAGTCTGCGCCAGAGTGTTGCGTGTTTGTTATCTAGGGAGGGGTGTGGCGGGGGGTAGAGCTGGCGTAAGGCTCTGTGCGCCTGGGTCAGCTGACTGAATGAGTGCATGCGCTCCTTCGTGAATCCCCGATCCGAGGCCACCTGAGCCCGGTTTAAAGAACCTCGGGCTAAAGGGTTGGCGGAGTGCGCGGGCACCCATATCAGCTCCACTTGGCGGGGCGGGGGGGGCATCGGGCGAGTCCAGTATGCCAAAAGCAGGGACATGGACTCGGCCTCGAGCAAAATTTAGAATCGCAGTTTTAGAATCGCTTAAAATGTACCGGGCTTCCGTGCGGGTTATAGCAAGGGCAATGGCGGCTTCCTCTGCAGCCTCTGGGGACGTGTCTGGAGGGAGAGGTAGTGTGGGGAGGGCGGATAAAGAGGAGTCCACCACAGCTGCTGTGGCTTCATCACACGTTCAGGCAGCGTCCACCCACACGGCGTCCGGCTGGGGGCCGTACGCTCGATGGAGTGCCTTCGCACGGGCTCTGCGGCGCTGCTCATTGTGGGACGGGTGCATATTCCTCGGGACCGGCCTGATGAGGAGCTGTCGGTGAAGGGATCGTGGGATGGCGAGGAGGCAGGATTGAGTTAAGATGAATGGGGGAGACATTTAACGTGCAGCGGACGCAACTTCGGCTCTTGACGACACCGGAGAGGAACATCTAACCATGGATAAAGTAGTCAGATAACGGGGGTAGCTTCGATCGGATCATCAATCCCTTAAGTTTACGGCAGGTATTTGGTTAGCATTGTGGTTGAGAATATTGCTTATAAATCATGCTTAGAACTTTCGAATGTCTTGTTTGTAATCAAAGTGTTATATCTGCTTCTTTTTAGTTTCCTGGTGGCGATGCACAGTATTCATCGTCTGCTCACTCTATACTGCATTGATGCTGCCGCGTACGCTCGAAACAAATGAATCAAAGTTACCGCCACCAACCGTAGCCAATTAGAAACCGATTAGGTCGCTATAAGAAACCACGAAAGGCTCAGGGGCGGTAAAGAGCGGAGTGTATGAGTGAATGTTTTACAAGACAAGCGGTGTAAGTTGTAAGACAAGCTCGAGCTCAGAAAACTAAAGCTTCGGTATTTCTTGATGTTTAAATATTGCAGAAGACAAACACGCACATAAGATGACATTATGCAGGTGACCGTCGCGGACTGAGAAGTTTCTGCCTATCCTTTGTCTCGCGCAGGTTGACCTCCATACACCTTGCCGACTTTATTGAGCCAATACTCCCTCACCTTCACGTCAGTGCGCGAGTAGAGCTGTTTCGTTTTGCAGCGCTCAGTCCTTATTTTGAAAAGACGCGTTTCGGGGATACCTCCGAGACGGACACCTTGTAGAAGGGCTACAAATTTCATCCCCGAGTTTTATTCCACACATTTTCCTCAAATGGCACGCATGAAGCATCAGATTCTTCGCATCGAACTCCAGAGATGTCCGAAAGTAACACCCTGAAAGTGGAGTGGCGTCTACTAGTATTGTATCGCATCATATCGTATGGTATCGTATTGTATTGCATTGCACTGTATTGTATTGTACTGTATTGGGTTTTATGGAGCAGAAAACTCAGAACATCATGCGCCAAACACGTGGTATAATTTCTTTAAAAAAATAGGTGTCCTCAGCGGCAGTCCTTCTGTAGACAAGGACTTTGAGGAGCTCAACAAATCAAATGAAGACCCCAGCCTTCTTCTGAGGCCTCCGAAAATGAATGAGGTGCACCACGAAATGCATTAAAGCACAGGGTAAGGATTTTTCGAATTTATAGTTTTTGTTATATTATAGTTTAAGAACGCCGCTTCTTTCAGGAAACTAAAAGCCGATTAAATATGTACAAGTGGATTATCTCCTAAAAGTTTACTAGAGGCATCTCAACCGTGCTTTAAGCTAAGTGGCGGTAGTGACAGGTGTGCGCTGCATGCGTTGGCATTGACAACGCTGTGCCAGAAACACGGCGCTGAAGCCATAGGCCGTCGGCGTTCGTTGTGTTCACTGGCGTTGGCGTTGACCACGTTTTACGCTCCGATAATTTTAAGGAAAGGAAGGCAAGCGCGCACGCGCGGCGAGGCACGCCAGCTGTGTATAGTGACGTCACTTGCTCCTCGCGCATGCGCAGTATGGTCGTGCAAGAGAGCACGCGAAACGGCGCGACTGTGGGCCAAAACCAAAAGTCGCGTGCGTGCACTGGTGGTAAAATTAATCCGCACCACTTCTCATTGGCACGTATTCCTCACTCTTTTATTGCGAAAGCAATACTACTCCCAAGAACGGCCTATCGCGCAGCGGCGGCCACTTGGCAGGTTTGACCTTTAGAATGACACCTGACGCCGTACCATGCCTAGTGACGTCACAGCGTGACGTCATACTAGGAGCGAGAGACGGGCTATCAACTCGGCTCGTCGGGTAACGGCGGCCGCTTGGCACGCCGCGCCTCGCTCCTCCCGCTAGAGGCGCTGCATATGTATAAACACTAGAGTTAGCGTTGCTCCGCCATCTTGCCTGTCAAGCAACCGAAGTTATGCGGCGAAGCCGCACTCCGTTTCTGTAGGCGACATGCCTAGCGCTTCACCGATCGACCGTGGGCGCTTTTCCGAGGTTTTTAAACCACTTTTTCACTTGATCGCAAACAAAAAGTATCTAAAAAGCTGGCTGCGTAACCCAGTAAAAAAATATAGCCAAGAAAAAACGGTGCTCTTTCTAGCGCGCGCCGTGAGCTGCGGCAGCAAGCGATTCCCACAGTCACCGTCCCCGAACTATTTACCTGATAACCCAAGGGCAGACTCAGTATTCTAAATACGCCGTGAAAATGCAGCATTCATTCATCTTTGCGGCAACATTTATTCACCGGACCTGCGTTTTACTAAATACGAAACCCTGCAAAAAGTTATGAGCCGGAACTATAAAAAGGACTATCAAATCCAAAATACGGTTTACTCGAAACTGGATGAATGTTATCATCTGAAGTAAACAATCAGATGCCTAAACATGTTTCCCTCGATTAAAATTTGTTTGCCATTCAGGTTTTATGCGAACAGGGATAAATACTCAATGCAGAGCTCTATTAAGGCGGAAGCCTTTAATGTCTCATCGTTGTAAGCAGCAGTTGTCGACAGAAAATGTCACGCTTTTCAATTGGTGAAAACGGTCGTGACGTCACAGTGCGCGAATTTCAAACGGGGCCAATTGCACTTTGGCTAGTAACCATGCAACCAATTGAAGGGATCGTATAGTGATGCACCAAGTAAGTGGGACTGAGCCTAGTTAATTGCTTAATTACCCAATTAGCCTAATTAGCTTTACTAGTCAGGCCATATAAAAAAATAAATCCGATTAAGAAATTGGTCGAGCTCAGGAATCGAACCCAGGTCCTCGGCGTGAGAGACGAGCGTGCTATCCACTCCGCCATGCCAGCTCGATGGTTTGGAATGAACAAAGGCGCGTCTAGTGAATACGGTGTCTTCACTCACTCTCATCCTCCTCCTTTCCCTTCCGGCGAGGTTTAGGTGTGCACCGACAAATGAGAGACAGATACATTTCCTTTCCTCAAAAACCAATTTACCGACGAGCGAGGCGTAGAACCGAATGGGCAATGGCGTTCTATGGACTCCCTGGCAGCGTTGCAAGACGCCGTCACGTTCCACTCTTAGCGGCGAAGCTTAACATCTAAACCACACATCAGTGACCACACTTTAGGTCAAAAAAGTGCCCCCCTGAATTTTGACGGGTGTCCACCGAGATATGTGAGACAGTTATTGCGTAATTTCCTTTCCTCAAATACAATTTTAATTTTCTTCATTACGGCTCCTCTTTATCTTTTTTAGTAGTTGTAGTAAAGACTTTTAATCGACCATAATTTACAGGCCGAGCATTTCGACCGCCTGGGCGACCAGAAGCCGCTGTTCTTCCCCTTCAGCGCCAAGCCAGTCGAGCCAGGTGGTGATGGATAGAGAGGGTGGGGGGAAGGAACCCGACTGCTGAGCAGCCGGGCAATAGAAGAGGCAATGGGCCAGGTCCGCATAGATACAGGGGCAGTTGGGACAGGAAGGGTCCGATCGATAGCGATAGAGGAAGAGGCGGGACGGGGTGATAACTGCATTCATCTGATGTGCCGAAGAAGGCGACTCCGGCACCGTGAGTGATGGATGAGGGGGAGGGTAAAGGCGTTTGTCGAGGCGGAGCTCAAGGTAGACCTCTTTTATGGTGCGGCGAAGGGTGAGTCTCCCACCGTCCTCCGAGGGCTTGGGCCAGGGGATCAACGGTGCCCGGAAAAGTGTGTCGCGGGCGAGCTGATGGGCCAGCTCATTGCCGTCAATCCCTGAATGCCCAGGGACCCAGCGGCGGAAAACGATGGAAGGCTGCAGTGCGGAGACCGCTCGTTCGACCTCCTGTTGGAGAGAAGGGGTCAGGGTGCGTTTCTGTATGTGGTGTATAGCGGCTTGTGAGTCCGAATAGACTGTGTACTCTTGGAGAGAGGGAAGGAGGGAAAATGACTGCAGGGCATGCGCAATGGCGAGGACCTCGAGGGACAATGCGTCTGGAGGGTGTAGATACGGCCCGCTGGTGTGGGTTTCAGGAGCACGGAGGTGTGGATGGTACAGGGCGTAGCCGCAGGAACCTCGAGGAGCCACGAAGGAGGCATCCGTGTAAGCTACACCCTGGGTATCAAAGAGAGGGGAATGGTGCTGTGCGGCAGCATGACGACGTCCGGCGTGCAGGACGGGGGACATGTTGGTCGGGAGGGGAAGGATACGAAGATTGGGGGCGGGGGTGGGAATAGGAGAGGTAAACGGGGAGATTGGAATGGGCGAGATACCCGCTTGAGTCAATAACCACTGACCCTGACGGGTAAGGGAAAGCCGGGCAAGCTGCGAGTCACGATGGAGACTGAGAAGAGAACGAAGAGGATGGGAGAGGCCTGTGGCAAAGAGCTTAGTGGTAGAGGTAGTGATAGGGAGGTTGAGAGCTGCCTTGTAGAGGCCCACAAGGGCAGTCTCGAGAGCGTTAAGTTGAGTCTGAGTGAAGGAAGCGTAGGGTGCGGTTCAGGTGTCCAGCGAGAGAGAGAGAGAGAGAGAGAGAAAACTTTATTTACAAAGGAATTCGGGGCACGCCCCAGGGTCCCCGAACGACCCCACTGCACTCAAGTATTTATGTTCCTGAGGTCCATAACACTGGCAGCACGGCCGGTGGCGATGGTCTGCACGGCCGGGTCCTCCGAGTGCAGCAGGGTCTCCCAGTCCTCCCAGTTCTTGAGGTTCTCTAGGTCCCGCGGGGGAGGGTCCGCCGGGCAGAGGGAAAGGATGTGGAGGGAAGAAGCGAAGGGTTCTGGGCATAGGGCGCAAGCAGGAGTGGGGAAGGAGGGATGATAGTGGGTTATTGTAAGGGGCGAGGGGAGAGTATGTGTTTGTAATCTGCGCCAGAGTGTTGCGTGTC
The DNA here is from genome assembly GCF_055824585.1 of Amblyomma mixtum. Taxonomy (NCBI): domain Eukaryota; kingdom Metazoa; phylum Arthropoda; class Arachnida; order Ixodida; family Ixodidae; genus Amblyomma; species Amblyomma mixtum. The sequence goes on from NC_143018.1 coordinate 87,580,572, forward strand.
TGTTATCTAGGGAGGGGTGGGAAGGGGGGTAGAGCTGGCGAGAGGCTTTGTATGCCTGGGTCAGCTCACTGAATGAGTGCATGCGATCCTTCGTGAATCCCCGATCCGAGGCCACCTGAGCCCGGTTTAAAGAACCTCGGGCTAAAAGGTTGGCGGCCTCGTTTCCGGGATTCCCGGAGTGCGCAGGCACCCATATCAGCTCCACTTGGCGGGGCGGAGGTGCATTGGGCGAGTCCAGTATGCCAAAAGCAGGGACATGAACTCGGCCTCGAGCAAAATTTAGAATCGCAGTTTTAGAGTCAGTTAAAATATACCGGGCTTCCGTGCGGGTTATAGCAAGTGCAATGGCGGCTTCCTCTGCAGCCTCTGGGGACGTATCTGGAGGGAGAGGTAGTGTGAGGAGGGTGGATGAAGAGGAGTTCACCGCAGCTGCTGTCACTTCATCACCCGTGCAGGCAGCGTCCACCCATACGGCGTCCGGCTGGGGGCCGTACGCTCGATGGAGTGCCTTCGCACGGGCTCTGCGGCGCTGCTCATGGTGGGACGGGTGCATATTCCTCGGGAGCGGCCTGATGAGAAGCTCTCGGTGTAGGGATCGTGGGATGGCGAGAAGGGTTGGGTCGTTGGCCGGTATTTTGATTCCCAGGGAGTCCAGGATATACCGACCTGTGGAAGTTTTTGTGAGCCTGACGTATTGGCCCTGTCGGTGGGCCTCCACCAGTTCCCCGATCGTGTTGTGGAGGCCCAGACCTAGTAATCTGTCTGTGGGTGTGTTGAGGGGAAGATGAAGTGCTACCTTGAATGCCTTGCGAATCAAAGCATCCAAAGCGTTTATGTCATGTTTGGATAGTTGTAAGTATGGGGTAGTGTACAGTACACGGCTGAGGACAAAGGCATGAATGAGGCGACATAGGTCGCGCTCCTTCATGCCTCTATGATGTCCCGAAACCCTGCGGATGAGGTGCGATATCGCGCCTGCAACCTGCTTGAGTTTCTTGAGGGTAGTGGTGTTTCTGCCATCGTTCTGGATGTGCAAGCCCAATACACGGAGGGTGCCAACCTCAGGTACCGGGTAACCATTCAATTCAATGGCAATGGGGGAGCGGGGACAGCGGTGGTTCTTAGGCCGGATGAGGAGCAGTTCGGACTTCTCTGGGGAGCAAGACAGTCCGATGGTCCGTGCGTAATTTTGGGTGAGGGTGGCTGCTTCCTGTAAGGTGTTCTCTATGTCGACGTCACTGCCGTGGGTGGTCCACAGGGTGATATCGTCGGCATAAAGAGTGTGCTTCAGGTGGGGAATAGTTGCCAATTTTCGGGCGAGGGGGATGAGGGTAATGTTAAAGAGAAAGGGGGAAAGGACGGACCCTTGAGGGGTGCCGATACTCTGAAGTGTGTAGGAGGTGGAAGACAGAGGGCCGAAGTGTATCTCAGCCGTGCGGTCAGTCAGGAATGCTTGAATGTAGGCATACGTGCGCACACCCACATTCAATGGGGATAGAGCAGTCATGATCGCCTGATGTTCAATGCGATCAAAAGCTTTGGAGAGATCCAAAGCTAAGACTGCCTTGGTGTGACCTGGAAGAAGCGGGTCAAAAAGGTCGTGTGTGAGTTGCAGCATGGCATCCTGTGCGGATAGATGAGGGCGGAATCCCACCATGCTATGCGGGTAGAGATTGTTGTCCGCCATGTGACTTGTGAGTCTCGCTAACACAACATGCTCGAGGAGCTTCCCGAGGCATGAGGTTAGCGAAATCGGGCGAAGGTTTTGAATGGTGAGTGGTTTGTTGGGTTTTGGTATAAATATTACCTTCGCGTGGCGCCAGGACTGCGGGAGGTTACCCTCCCTCCAGCACTGGTTGAAGTATTTCGTAATGTGGGTGATCGATTGGTCATCCAGATTACGGAGCACGGAGTTTGTGATTTGGTCTGCACCAGGTGCGGAGTTGGCGCGGAGAGTCAGGAGGGCCGCTCTGACTTCCGTCTCCGTGATGTCGGTGTCGAGTGTTGGATTTGCTTGTCCTGTGTAGTGCGGTAGAGGGATGGGGCCGCCTGGAGACGTGTATATGGTTTGAAGTGTGTCTAGAAGGGTGTCGGGATCGTCAATGTGTTCATGTGTGAGGCGTGTCACGTGGTGCTGTGCTGCTGATTTGGTGCGTGTGGGGTCAATGAGGTGTCGGAGGAGTTGCCATGCACGTTTGCTGGACAGGTTTCCGGCGATGCCGTCACATATCTGTCCCCAGCTGGATCGACAGAGCTCCTCAGAGTGCTGTTGGATTTGTGTCTGCAGCGCGGCCAGCCGCTTTTTAAGCGTTCTGTTGTGTTTGTTGCCTTTCCAGCGTTCCAGGATGCTGTGATAAGCCTCCCAGAGGTGGGCTAGGCGTGTGTCAAGGGTCGGTGTTTCGGTTGTAGTTTCAATGTGTCGCGTGTTGTGGTGAACGTCATGCTTGAGTGATTGCACCCATGCATCGATGTCTGCGATGGGAGTGTCTGGGAGGGCGGTGCGTGCAGCGCGAAAGGCATCCCAGTTAATGAGTTCGTGTGTCATATTTGCGTGACGGGGTGGTTTGTATGGGACAGTGATTTGTATAATGTAATGATCACTGCCCAGTGTATGTTGTGTTCTGTTCCAGGTAACGCCGCGGATACAGCGGCTCAGCGTCAGGTCCGGACTGGTGTCCATGCTGACACTGTTGCCGATCCGCGTAGGCGTCTGAAACGTGTTGTGCACAGTGAGTTGGAGGTTCTGCAGGAGCAGCCAGAGCCTGCGACCTCGATGTGTCGTGGTTGTGTATCCCCAGTCAGTATGCTGACTGTTGAAGTCCCCACCGATGAGCAGGGGATGTTTCCCTGCTAGATGGTGTAGCTTTCGCAGAAGTGATTCTAGCGGGGCCATCGGCAGGGACGGGGGGTGGTATATGTTTGCTATAAATATAGAAGGAAGTGAATGTGTGTGATGTATAATTTCCGTGATCACGCAGGGCGTCTCAGACGTAATGTGATGAGTTTTGTAGGTGAGGCTGCGGTGGATGAGTGTGGACGCCCTGGGTGTGTTAGTGGTATCCGAGTGTGTAGATGTGTAGCTGGGGAGGGTTGCTCGGTGTGCAGTCTCCTGGAGAAGAAGTATGTGGGGCGTGGGTGTGATGGTGGGAAGGAGAAGTTGCAGAGGTGCGCGCTTTGCCCGGAAGCCGCGGCAGTTCCAAGTTATAATGGGGAGATAATTAGTGTTCCCCCCGCCATATTGGATGGTGGGGGGATTGAGGAGGGTATTAAGACGGGTGTCAATTGGTATGTGTGGCTAAGGGAAGGTGTTTTGTGCTTGTGGAGGTAGGATGGGGGGAGTGGAGGGGGTTTGAAGTTGGGTGAAGCGATGGGTAAGATTATGCTCCAAGAGCTCCATCATCTTGGTAAGCATAGCGTCCATGCGCTGCTCAAGTTTTTCGGTGAGGGCGGCGGCAAGGTGATTGAATCTGGCCTCGAGGCGGGCGTCTAGCTCCTTTAGTTTATGGTCAAATTTTGCTTCGAGCGCTGCTAAGTTAGCGCCTATTTCTGGGGGCACGGGAGGGGGTGTGGCGTCTGTGGTGCGCTGTTTCTTTGCAGGAGGGGTGCTCGAAGTGTCTGTGGATGATGAGCTCGAATTAATGACAGGGGGTGCGGGTTGAGGGGGCATGGAGGGGGCGGGGGTGCTTAGGAGAGAGGAAAGGCGGCTTACCTCGTCACGCAAGGCCTTGAGTTCCTGGTCTCTCGGGTCTGCCTGGGAGGACTGGGGTGGTGGGGGTTGACGGGTGGTTTTGCCGGAAACGCGGTCTGCCCAGGTGAGACGCGTGGCGTTCTTGCTGCCATTCTGCCGGCTTGTAGAAGGCGACCGGGAAGCCGTCGAGCTGCGTCTGCTGGCTGTGCCTGGTTGATCGTAGCGGGAAAGCCGCGATGTACCCGGAGGAGAGAGAGCGTTCTTCGGGGACGCTAGTTTGCGGCCCCGTCCCTTGCAGTTCCCGGTGCCGGTCATATGAGGGCCTCCGCAGAGAATGCAGCTGGGGGTGCATGAGGGCACATCTTCCTTTGGGTGGGACTGCCCACAGCGGGGGCACTTATGGGATCTTGGGTGGACACACACGTCTGCCCGGTGACCAGGGACGCGGCAGTTAGTGCAGGCGTCTATATGCCCTCGATAGGGTGTGCACCTGTGGAGGGCTCCTCTATAAAGGACGGCGCGTGGGACAGGTCCAGCTCGGAAAGTGATTAGGATGGAACGCGTGGAGCCCATTCGGCGGGCGTCCACGATGATGGCGTCTGGGTTGCCGGTGATCAGGTCTTGCAGGAGCTCTGTCGGGGTCTCATTCCAATAAGCATTGGAGATGACTCCGCGTACCGCTCCATCCGGCGGGGCTATGTAAGCTGCGACGGCGAAGTCCTTGCCTTGGTTTTTGATGCTGGTTACGCTAACCAGGGCAAGCGCGTCAGCTTTTATGGGCGTGCTTAAGGTGCACGTATTGTTTACGGGGTGTACCCTGATTTGGGTACGCGTTGGTTCGTGTAGCTGGGACGCCGCTTGAAGGATGGCTTCCCGTAGTTGTCGGGCTGGAAGCAGGTCCAGCTGCAGCCCGCCTCGTGATCTGAACACGACCTTGTAGTCTGCAGCAGGAAGCGGCGGCTGCTGCCGCGAACGCTGCGCAGCTGTGCGCGTTGCTTGTAGGTGCGCTGACTTGTCAAGGCGCGCAGACTTGGGGGCACCGGTAGCAGAGGCTGCGGCCTCCTGGCTTCGGGATGGTGAAAGGACGTCCTTGGAGCGGGCAGGCACACTAAGAATGTGCGTCCAGTCCCTTGGGTCGTAGTCGTGGGGGTTAAGAACCTCTCCCTGCACCTGCACCTCCATGATGGTGTTGGTGGCGGAAGCGTCCGACGCAGTAGGCCTAGCTCCCAGCGGAGCGAGGCCTAGCTCAGGCGAAGAGGTCACAAAGAAAGGGCCGTGGGTGCCCGAAAAATGGCTTAGGCGGGCCAAAAATTGATGGCGTGCGGCACTCACATTCGTAGATCAGTGGATGGTGAAATTTGGGCCGATGATGCAGGCGATTGGCGAATTCCGCTGTCTTTGTGCGGAGCCGATGTGGGGTGCGTCTGTACTACTCGGCCCCCTAGCGGCCAATCTCCAGCGAGATGACAGAGAATTACTGCGCCATTTCCTTTCCTCAAAAAGCGTTCCGTTCAAAGGGCAAGGCATCGCGCCGAACGGGTGGTGGCGTTCCGTGGACTCCCTGGCAGCGCTACAACGCGCTGTCGCGTTCCACTCCTAAAGGCGGAGCTTAAGCGTCCTTAATTAGCAGTTAATTAGTATTCAGGTATTAATCAGTAATTAACAATTAATTAGTGATTTGCCATCACTTATAATTAGTACTCAATTATATGTGACGCCAGCAGTGCCACAGAAACAGCGAAGGTGGTGCGGAAAACGCTTCCGCCTCTACCCACTTTAGACAATCAAAGTGCCACCTGAATTTTTTTAGCGCTTCAATAGCGTACACGAAAAAGCGCAGGTCCGCAAGCCCAGCCTGGGGCCGAATCCACGAAGGAGTTCGCTTTGGAACGCGTTCGCTTTCTCTCTTGCCACCTCGCTCGATTGGTCGTGTGTCGTCACCGCTGGCGGTGACGTCACTTCAGGGAGGCGGGAACACGGATTTTGTTTACGTCACGAGACTGTCAATCAAGTGAAAGAGAACGCGTTCGGTCGCTGTGTGCGGAACTCTGAAAGTGGCGTTCGCTTCAGCGAGAGGAGAGACATGCCGGTACCTCCCGCCGCCCCGCTGTTGTTCGCGGTGCTCAGCGAATGTGATCGGCGGCCCCGGCGGTCGCGCGTGCATGACAATCCTTTCGACATGCTTGACGATGCTTTCCGAAGGCACTTCAGGCTGTCGAAGCTACTTGTACGCCAGCTATGCGAAGAGCTCAAACCCCACCTTGGACCAACGAGGAAAAGTGCGCTCACAACAGAGCGCAAAGTACTCTGCACCCTACGGTTCTTCGCTGCCGGGGGCTTCCAGGCGGCAGTCGGCAGCGAGGCAACTATACGGCTCCCGCAGTCGTCTGTGAGCCGGACGATTTTGGCCGTCGCTCAGGCAATCGTGCGTGTCGGCACGGAGAAAAACTGGGTGTCGTTTCCTTCGACTCCCGAGGAGAAGTCCCGCGCCAAGGCAGAGTTTTTTGAGCGTGGTCTCATCCCCGGCGTCGTCGGGTGCGTCGAGCTCACACGAAGGCTTCATCATGTAGGTATGTTCCTCCATGAACTCAACGAGCCTTTCACGCTGGCGCATCGAGACGTGCGGGCCCAGGCGACAACCTTTGTGCGTTGACATGACGACTAGTGAAAATGTCAAGCTGACAAGTGCTGACACGTGAAAAGTCTCCCGCGCAAGTTCGAAATGCCTAAGGGTTGAAATGCGGGCCAGTTGGTACATTGTAAACGAAAAAAACCAGTCACACAAGACGACGGACAAGAAGAGTGTACACACCACAACGACTGGACTAGCAACTGAAGTTTATTGGAAAATACATGGTCCGAGCAAGGCCAGCAGAGCATGCGCAGCAGCATCATCACTAATCACTGAGCAAAAGAAACAAAGACAAGAAATCCCATCTATCGTGGACGACCTAAAAAAGCAAATTCTTTTTCAAGCAAGCGCACCGAGGTTGTGCTTGCGCTCGAAATGCCTATCGCCCTCTCGCGAACACAAAATAAAACAACACAATTGAGAGCGCCCTCTCGGGAACGCAAAAGAAAACAAACCAATCAAGAAGCATTGAAACCGCCTCAAAATAAATTCTATGCTTATTTTATAGGCTCTGAGTAATAAATTTGCAGTATTGTAGCCAAACGCATTCATTTAGAGGTTAAAAACGCAAAGAAGTTAGCATATGGCTCCTTAAAAATACATGCAACCGAGATGGGACCGCCCAACAAAGCCGATTGGCTGTTGCCTGCCCCGTTGTCCTCCCGCAGTGTTCCTCCCACCTTTCTCCCGCCGATGTCAACGTCAAACTGACGTCACGGCAAAGCGAACGCGTTCCAAAGCGAACTCTTTCGTGGATTCGGCCCCTGTTTTCGGTAAAGAAACCTCAATGCAACTTTTAGCAAAAAAAAACAAAAAAAAAAGGCGCGAGCTACGCACACTAGATACCCCACAGCAGCGAACGTAAACAGCCGTTGGATAGTGAATCCGCTTCGAACTTGGACGGCTGTCAATCGAGTTCGCTGCAGCGGCGGCATCGGGAATAGACCTGTCCCGGCCTACGTCATCAGCGCACGTGTTTCTGGTCCGATGGGCAAAACATGCACCGTACCGAGGAAGCTCTCACAGGGAGAAGAAAGGCTGCAGGGCGTCTCGAATCGGGGAACAGAGGCGGCGGGGGAGCACTCGACACCGGTAAAACCGGTTCAGAACCGAAAGTGGACAATTTTGCCCATCGAGCGTCGTCTTCTCCGCAGTACACGGTTGCTTGGACACCACGTGATGGCGCTCTGCCAATGGAGTCGCGAGCGGCGTTTTGAAAACAGACGCGCAACTCTGCTACCTTTGGTAGCATATACAGTAACTCTAATAAACACCTGCTTTCGCAACCAACCAGGCTTAACCAAAGCTAAGCCCCTGCCAATTTTTTATTGCGAAAGCAATACTACGCTAGATTCTGAGCCTTCAGCGTGGTCCCGGCGGTAGCCACGTTTCACCTTTAGACGGCCTCCAGTCTGATGACGCGTGGAGACGCTCGCGTCTATGACGTCATACCGAGGTGAAATCTGAGCTACCAAGTCGGTTCGTCGGCGCGGTCCCAGCGGTATCCACGGAGCGCCGCAGATCCCAGGCAGTAAGAGAGGGGACTGCGTTCATTTCGAGGAAAGGAAAGGCGTCTTACCAACGCTGTGGTTTAGTGGACACCTCAATAGCACTTTAAGCTAATTCCGGCGCTCATTTTTGCGCTCTGACATAGCGTTGTAGAATGCGTTGGTTTGGAGAGAAGGAAAGGCGCCTTACCAACTGTGTGGTTTAGTGGACACCTCAATAGCACTTTAAGCTAATTCCGGCGTTCCGTGCCGCACTCAGGCTTTCGCCTTTCACTGCTTTAGTCGCTGAAGTTGCTCGTAATTTCCTTTCGCAACCTTCCGGGCTTAACCAAGCTAAGCCTCTGCCATTTTTTTTTGGGGGGGGGGGGGGCATAGCGAAATGGACCCTGAGGCGCCAGACAGCGCCGAGCCAATTGGGGAGCAGACCCAGGAATAGCTAACGGAACCAGCCCTCACTTACTGATCAACTTTTGCGTTCCGATTCAGGACGCTCTATAGCGCATTAGTTGTTTGGGAAAACCATCGCTTCTAATGCATCACAGCTTAAAAAACAATTGTGCTCAACGTAACGGTAATTTTGAACTCCTATAGTCCCACAGGTTTTTACAACAAATCTCGAAAAAAAAAATAGTTGGAGATAATGCCAAAATTATTAACACGGCTGCATGGTTTTCGTATTGCATTCTGGAGCCCTGATGCCATCTCTAAAGACCAGAAGGGCTGCGGTGGCTCAGCGGTTAAGGCGCCCGTCTACCGAGCCGGTCTTCAATGTTCCCCTCAAAAATCGGAATTTGTGCACCTCCGCCCCTCACAGAAGTGCACAACTAAAATATCTCTTTCTCTCGAGAGTGGTCCCATACGCGAAAGTGATGAGATACGGGTACTCGGACTCTACATCCACAAACACAGGCGGCCAGACACTACATTGGCCAAACTCCGTAAGGTGGGGGACCAGGTGGGCCGCATGGTCCGCCGGGTTTCCAACAAACGCGGAGGGTTACGAAGTAAGGATGCCTTGCGGCTGGCAAACGCCTTCGTAACTAGTCGAATTCTCTATTCGACTCCTTATCTCCACCTACGGAAACAAGAGGAGGATGCCCTTGAGGTCATCCTTCGCAAAATTGTTAAACGTGCCCTTGACCTCCCCATCACTACTTCGAACAGCCGGCTTATGGCCCTTGGGGTGGTGAATACTTTCCGGGAGCTCCGGGATGCGCACCTTACAAACCAGTACACGCGTTTGTCGCTAACGGAGTCGGGTCGCCGCCTTCTTGCTCGACTCCATATACAACACACCCCTCCAATGGAAGACAGGTTTCGCATCCCGGAACTGTGGAGACGTGCCCTCCACGTGCGGCCTCTTCCAGCAAACATGTCACATGAAGACCATAATGGTCGGCGCCTGGCACGAGCGGAAGCGCTAGCCCGATATTATGGCAACAAAACAGGTGTATACTACGTGGACGCCTCCGGCCCTCACCACGGGGGATGGTACACGGCCGCGGTAGTTCACAACAGCAACACAGTTAACGGCCTCACTTTCAGAGCCCGCAGTGCAACACAAGCAGAAGAGGTCGCGATTGCTCTCGCGGCCTCACATTCCAATTCAAAATACATAATTACCGACTCGCGAGGGGCCTGTCGGAACGTCGAACAAGGCAGCACTCCCTTCCTAGCCTATCGAATATACCAAAATTGCATACGGGATACGGACCCCAAACACCGTCACCTCATATGGGCCCCTGCTCATCAAGGGTTGGCAGGAAACGAGGCAGCAGACGCAGCCGCCCGCGCGCTCTCTCACCGGGCTGTTTTCTCCTCCCCACCTGATCAGGAACCCGATTTTAATCCGGTTTATACGTTCAAAAATATCGCAACCTACTTTCAAGATAGCCATCGCCTTTACCCTAGCCCATGTAAAGGCCTCAAGAAGGCGGATGAGCGGCTTCTTCTCCGCCTCTTCACCAATACATTGCTGTGCCCGGCAGCACTAAAACATTTTGACCCCTCCTTTAGCGGCAGCTGCCCGCACTGTGGTGCGGTGTCTTCGGACACCTATCACATGGTGTGGGCCTGCCCCTCCAACCCGGCCATTCCCCCTATCCCCAACCCAACCCGGGAGGACTGGGAGGCGACCCTGCTCGGCTGCCACGACTTACAGGCCCAACAAGCCTTGGTCGGGCGCGCCCGGGCGGCGGCTACCGCCACTGGGGTCCCAAACTAGGGACCTCCACCTAGTGTTTGTGAGGATCGGTCCCTTACGGGCCGATCCAAACACCTCCTGTTCTGAATAAATGTTTTCACCACCACCAGCCGGAATACCCGGGTTCGAACGCGACCGCGGCGGCCACGTTTCGATGGTGGCGAAACGCAAAAGGTGCCCATGTGCTATGCTTGGTTTGGATTGGTTTATTGGGGTTTAACGTCCCGAAGCAACTCTGGCTATGAGGGACGCCGTAGTGAAGGGCTCCGGAAATTTCGACCACACCAGATGATTGAGGCAAAAACGCGGGACACCAGGATAATTCTTGGACTCGACCTGGAAAAGGCCTTTGACAATGTCAGACATGATGCAATCTTGGAGAACCTTCATGAACTCGGCGTGGGAGCCCGCACCTTCAACTATATCCGCGACTTTCTCTCAGGTAGAAAGGCGCATTTTCAAGTAGGAGATCTCCACTCGCGTGACTTCCCCCTCGGCAACAAGAGCACCCCGCAGGGATCGGTCCTGTCACCCTTTCTCTTCAACGTTGCAATGTTGAAACTTCCACACCAATTAGCGCAGATCCCGCAACTCCACCACAGCCTCTATGCTGACGATATCACCTTGTGGACCGCCGTGGACAGTGATGCTGAAATCGAGGAGAGACTCCAGCGTGCTATCGATATCGTGGGGAACTATGTAGACCCCAGGGGGCTGCGGTGCTCTCCAGCCAAATCTGAATTTCTCATATTCCGCAAAATCAGATCCCTTGCGCAACCCCCCCCCCCCCCCGGCCATCGAACTCAGTATTCGCGGAGTCCCCATTCCTCGAGTACCCAAAATTAAAATCTTGGGCCTAATTCTACAAGAACAGGGCTTCAATGGTGACGTAATTCAGAAGCTTCAGGGAACCTCGCAGCAAATTATGCGGCTCATTCGCCGAATTAGTAACCGCCACTCGGGCTTGAGGGAAAGCAATACTCTCCGTTTAGTACAAGCCTTTGTGATCAGCCGCATCGATTACGTATGCCCTTACCTACATCTCAAATCAGCTGAAAAAGAGAAAGTGGAGGCCATAATCAGAAAATGCGTCAAACAGGCAGTTGGGCTACCCATGCACACAGTGTAGTGCCGGCGCCCACATTTCGCTGGCTTGCCTCTGGAAACCAGCGCTGCGCGCTCGCCGTCGCTCAAAGCAGGCCCAGACTCTCTCGGACATATCGCGGCTTGCAGCTGAATCATCCGTCTCGCTGGCGCCGACGCGGACCCTTCCTCCTTCCCTCCTCTCCGTCGGTGCGGACTCCTACAACGCTTCGTCGGCCGTCGCCTCTCGACCATTGGTCTAATTTGAACGGTGGCCAGTGCCGTGACCTGATTGGAGGATTTGAACTGCTGGCTGCCGCAACCGACAGCGGCGGCTTTAAAAACGGAGCCCGCGCAGCAGACGCAGCAGAAGAGCCATCACGCCGGAGCTACGCTCGCCGCCGGGACCGCCCTTCTTCTTTGTGCTTGCCCGTGGTGCTCTTGGCCCTTGTATCATGTAAAAACCCTTGTACATACTGTACATAAAAGTCATTTGACTCACCGTCGCCTCGACCGCTTCCTGGCTCGGACACCCATTCCCAACAGTGGTGGAAGCGGTGGGATGCCGAAGTCCCAACAACAGCGACTGAGAAAGTGTTAGGCCTCGGTCTTTATAACACCCTAAGTGAGATTACTGAAGCGGTAACCGTCTCGCAGTACGAACGACTAACGGCCACACCAACTGCCAGACACATTCTGTCCACACTGGGCATAACATACGAACGACAAGGCGGACCAACAACTGATCTTCCCAAACATATACGCCAGCTTCTGGTCATTCCTCCACTACCTCGGAACATGCACCCAGATTTCCACGCTGAACGTCGTGCAGAGAGAGCCAAATCATTAGGCAAACGCTTCCTTAATGATACCTCTGTGGTATATGTTGGTGCAGCAGATTCTTCGGCTGACAAGATGGTAGCTGTGGTCACCACGGAATGTGGTACACTCATAACTGGGGGCACTATACGCACTCAGCACACACATGTTGGAGAAGAAACAGCCATTGCTCTAGCCATTGCGGGATCCTCGGCAGAAACCATTGTCAGCGACTCAAAATTCGCGATACGTAACTACACGTTTGGAAGAATCTCTCCACAAGCAGCACGGATTCTGCTAAATTATCAGCCCACGCGGCGCATTCGCCTAATCTGGACGCCTGCTCATGCCTCCCTTGCTGGTAATGAGGCGGCTCATAACCTAGCTCGAGAACTGTCCCGCCGAGCTGGGTCGTGCAGTCCACCCGCCCTATACTCCGGCAAGGACAGGTTGTTTTCTTACAGAGAAATCCTGCAGCACTACAGGCTTGCAAGACTCAGATTCCCCCCAGCAGATAAAACGCTTTCCATGCAACAGGCCAAAGCCTGGCGTAAACATCAAACTAACACGTATCCAAATCCACAATTGTGTAGCTTCTATTCGGATGGAGTGTACTCGGACAAACGCAAAAAATTACGAGGAACTTTAGCGGCTAAAGTTGTGAAAGGCGAAAGCCTGAGTGCTGCATTCTGCTACGCGATTGTTCACTGCACATTTTGTTGGTGCATTAATTAACTGCCAATTGATGACGCTTAAGCTTCGCCTTTAGGAGTGGAACGCGACAGCGTGTTGTAGCGCTGCCACGGAGTCCAAGAACGCCACCACCCGTTCGGAGCGATGCGTTGCCCTTTGAGCGCAACGCTTTTTGAGGAAAGGAAATGGGGCTGTAATTCTCTGTCATCTCGGTGGACACCTGATCCGCACCATACAAGAAGGGAGGAAGTGTGAGTGAAAGAGAACGTGGGGCCGTAATGAAGAAAATGAAAATTGTATTTGAGGAAAGGAATTTACGCAATAACTGTCTCGCATATCTCAGTAGACACTAGTCGAAAATTGTATTTGAGGAAAGCAAGTTGCGCAGTAACTGCCTCGTATATTTCGGTGGACACCCGTCAAAATTAGCGCGCGGTGACGTCCCGACAATTTGGACTAATCTGGAACGCGGACAAATACGCCTTGCTCGTCGGTAAATTGGTTTTTGAGGAAAGGAAATGTATCTGTCTCTCATATCTCGGTGGACACCTAAACGTAGCCGTAACGGGAAGGGAGGAAGATGGGAGTGAACGAAGACACCGTATTCACTAGACACCTTTGCTCATTCCAAACCGTCGAGCGGGCATGGCGGAGTGGTAGCGTGCTCGACTCGCACTCCGGAGACCGGGGCTCGATTCCCGTGCTCGGCGCATTTCCTACTCGGTTTTATTTATTTATCTGGTCTGACTAGAAAGGTCAATTAGGCTAACTGGTTAAGTAAGGAATTAACTAAACTCAGTCAAACTTACTTGGAGCATCACTATACGATCCCTTTAATTGGTTGCATGGTTAGTAGGCAAAGTACAATTGGCCCCGTTTGAAATTCGCGCACTGTGACGTTACGACCGTTTCGACCAATTGAAAAGCGTGACATTCTCTGTCGACAGCTCCTGCTTACAACGATAAGGCATTAAAGGCTTCCGCCTTAAAAATTGCGATGCGAAAGCCGATCTAAATAATATGATCTGGAACTGCACGCAGTCCCTACCCGCGAGTCGATTCATTACCGACTCTGATCATTGGGAGGCTCTATTGCTCAGCCCCGACCCGGGGACGCAGATCAAGCTCCTCCAGCTGGCTGAAGACGCCACCGCTGCCCAAAGGATAGCGGCCGCCGTTTAAGCGGGGGGCGACTTCGGGTCGGTCCTCTATATCCGCTGGAAATAAAGTTCCACCACCACCACCACCTGGGGGTCTTTAACGTGCACTGACATCGCACAGCCCACGGGACTCTAGAATTTCGTCTCCATCAAAATTCGGTCGCCGCGGCCGGGTTCGAACCCGCGTCTTTCGGGTCAGCAGCCGAGCGCTATAACCACTGAGCCACCGCGGCGGGCCCCATGGGCTATGCGATGTCAGTGCACGTAAAAGATGCCCACGTGGTCGAAATTATTCCGGAGACCTCCACTGTGGCACCTCTTTCTCGCTTTCTTCTTTCACTCCTACTTTCCCTCCCTTACAGCGCGGTTGAGGTATACACCGAGATATGCGAGACAGATCCTGCGCCATTTCCTTTCCTCAGAAACCAATTTACAAATTTACTTGAGGTGGTGGCGAAAATATTTTAATGAAATTGTTTAGGAGGTGGTGAAAAACATTTATAATGCAATAAATATTTACAGAGAGGTGATTAGGGTAGGCCCTATTGGCCCTTTCCCCTAACAATACTAGGTGGAGCCCCTATTCCGGGGCCCCATTGGCAAGCAACGCCGCCCGCGTCCGGTGAACCAAGGCCTTTTGGGTCTTTAGGTCCTGACAGCCGAGCAGGGCCGCCTCCCAGTCCTCTCTGGTGGGGTTGGGGTTGGGGGGGATAGATGGGTTTGACTGACACGCCCAAACCATGTGGAAGGTGTCAGCCACCTCCCCACAGAACTGGCACGCGCCATCAAAGGATGTATTGAAATGTTTAAGAACCGCCGGGCACAGTACAGTGTTAGTAAGAATTTTGATGAGGAGGCGCTCGTCAGCGCGATCCAGACCCTTACAAGGGGCCGGGTAGCGCCGGTAGCGGCGGTTGGAGCTCTCAGTCCGGAACCCCATTGTCGTAGGCTGCTGTCCGCACTCTTTCGATGAGTTGCTTTTGACTCTTTTCGTCCGAGCTGGTCAGAGCTGCCTCCCACCCCTCCTGCGTTGGCTGGTTATTAACAGTTATCGCCTGATTTCGTCGGCAGGCCCATACCATATGGTACAGGTCCGCCTTCTCCCCGCAGAATTTGCAGTGTGAGTCAAATGACTCCGTGTCTATGGCATGTAGTCTTCGTGGGTTGTTGCAAGTGTTGGTCTGTAGCTTTCGGAGGTGTTGTTCCTGCCCTTTATCTAGTGTCTTAGCCGGCGGAGGGTAGACCCGACGGGATAATCTCAAGTGCTGAAGTATGTCATTGTAAGTTAGTAGTGGGGTAGGAGGTTCCACGGCATCCATACTGGGTGCCCGGGGGAGAAATGTTCGGTCTGAGGCATGCGCGCTCTCGTTCCCTGAGATACCCTGGTGACCTGGTACCCATATTAAGTGTTTTTGTGTGGGTTGGCAGCCACGGATGTAGCTATCTTGCAGGATTTTAGCTGCTAGCGGTGCGACCCTGCCCCTGAGGTAATTGCGATACGCTGTCTGTGAATCTGTAAGAATGTATTCCGAGCTAGTGTTTGTGGCAGCTAGTGTGTGTGTGTGTGGAGCTAGTGTGTGTGGAAGGCTCAAGCGCTTCTTTCTCGTTTCTTCGTTGTTTCGCGGTATGAACTGCGCACTAGGAGGCAACGGGTGGGAAACTATAGAGGAGGTAATTTCCAGGCGGGAGGAAAAATGGAAAAGAGAAGAAGAGTGGGTGGAGGAGAGTCAAGAGGGGTTACGGCATGTCATGCTGTGATTGCTGTGTTGGATCGGATGAGTGGATCAGGCCATCCGCTCGCACGGTCTGAATCGTCAACGGCAGCGACTGCTATGTCCGGAGGAACACTATAAGAAAAATGTTTCCGACGTTTACTCTGCCGCATGAATCGCGTTTAGAGGGTGCCAGTAATTTCTTTTAAGCTCAGCAAAACAAAATAAAGCTGCTGGTGTTAACTTGTGAGTACTTGAAAGTACAACCACTCCTATACTACGGTGAAATGAAACAATTATGCCTTCCAATATATGGCCAGTGCTTGCGACCGCCTTATCACCTTTATGACCGCTATGAAAGTTCGATTAGAAGGGAGACGGAATTGGAATTTATAGGCAATTTATAGGCAAGTATACCACAATTTTGCAAGAATTGACTGAGAAGACCTACACGAGGCCTTTTTATCGTCCGCTAAGCAGCTGAAGCTGCAGCTTTCTACGATGACCAAAGCTTCATACGTAAACTAGCTGAAACCTACATAGGAGACACAGACAAAGGCCGGCTTCCCGATTATGAAGGATCCCCGAACGAGGCCCTGGACGCGCCCATTACGGTAGCCGAGGTAAGGGCTGAAATAGACTCAAAACCAGATCGGCTCCTGGCCCAGACGGGATTACGAACACAATGTTAAGGAACCTTGACGACAACTCCATAAAGGCCCTCACAGATTACATGCAGGAGTGCTCGGAGAAGGGCGAGATTCCCCCGCAATGGAAAACGGCCACCGTGTTCCTAATACCTAAGCCCGGGAAGCAGCCGCAGATAGGGAACCTCCGACCTATATCCCTCACATCGTGCCTAGGAAAACTAATGGAGCATGTCGTCCAGACCAGAATATCGAATTACATGGAAAAGAATAGGAAGTGGCCAGATGAGATGTATGGGTTCCGACCCCATCTCAGCACCCAAGATGTAATGCTGCGACTAAAACATGATATCATTGACTCCAGAACCAAGGATGCAAAGGTTATCCTACGTCTCGATCTCAAAAAGGCATTTGATAACGTCAAACATGAGGCAATATTGAAAGGACTCAGCCACGCCGGAGTAGGCCACAAAACCTATCGCTACATAAGAGACTTCCTCACAGATAGAACTGCGAGCATAAGCTTCCAGGAGATTAAATCCGGGGAAACAAAGCTGGGAAGCAAGGGAACCCCTCAAGGGTCGGTGCTATCACCCATTCTCTTTAACATGGCCATGAGAGAACTACCGGGCGAACTTGAGAAAATTGGCAACCCAAACTTAGAATATAGCCTGTATGCGGACGACATTAATCTATGGATCAACCGAGGAAGTGGTACAGAGATTAACCAAACCCTACAGGCAGCTGCCAATATAATTTCGATGTATGCAGAAGAAAGGGGCTTAGAATGTTCGCCCGAAAAACCTGAAATATTCATATATAACGATAAGGTTCTGAGGTACAAACCACCCTCGGAAATTCAGATTTCTGTAGGAGGAAAGGAGGTACCCAAAGTGGACACAATCAGAATCCTAGGCCTTTATATGCAATCAAATGGAAAAAATATGACAACCATCAAAAAGCTTGAGAGCCACGTGATGCAGACCCTCAATCTCATCAAACGTGTCTCGAGCAAAAGAGGCGGTCTCAAAGAAAAAAACCTACTTAGGCTCATACAAGCTTTCATAATAAGTAGTCAGCTACGCCACGCCGTACCTAAATCTCAAAGCAGCAGAGAGGAACAAGATCGACGCTCTCATAAGGAAGTGCGTCAAGAAAGCTCAGGGCTTGCCCATGTGCACATCCTCGGAAAAACTCCTATCACTGGGCATACATAACACGCTTACAGAGCTCGCAGAAGCAGTCCATACACCACAGCTAGAGAGACTCAGCATAACGCATGCAGGAAGAGCCACACTAGCCAAAGTCGGACTCAAAACAGATAGGGGAGCTAGACAGAGGGAGGATATCGACATGGAGATTAGGAGCAATCTCAGGATTCCCCCCTTACCCAAGAACATGCACCCAGAAATAAACAAGGAAAGAAGACAAAAACTGGCACAGGTGATAGACCGCATCTACGGTGACAAGCCTCAGGAGGAGGTCGCCTACGTAGACGCAGCGGGTGATAGACATAGTCAGTACACGACCGTCGCGGTAGTGAACGGAGCGGGTAGCCTCATTACGGCCGCAACTGTCCTAGGGACAAACACTGAGACGGCGGAGGAGGTCGCAGTAGCACTACCTTGCGTCGGTTCCAAAGCTAAATACGTCATAAGCGACAGCAAAGCTGCAGTCCAAAATTTTAGTAGAGGGAGAGTCTCTCCCCTCGCTGCCAAAATTTTAAGACAAGCGACATTGAATAGAACAATCAATATAATCTGGACCCCCGCGCACGAATCTGTCCGTGGCAACGAGGCGGCCCACGAGGTGGCTCGAGATCTCTACCACCGAGCTGCACACGACGGTCCACCGCTCGCAGATCACGGGATAGAAGGGCGAAAAATTTCCTGTCAGGAAGTTACAGAATATTACAGACAACATCGCAGGTACTTTCCCCCGCCTAGCATAACACTCAACAATCAACAGGCGGTGGCTTGGAGGCGTCTACAAACAGATGTCTACCCACACCCAATTCTATGCAAACATATCATTCCAGAAATAGAGGACGATAATTGCAAGAAGTGAGGAGCGAGAGGGTCCCTCGACCACATTATATGGGAGTGTAGCCAATCCCCAGGCAGGGCAAACAACATTAATAGTAGAGACGCCTGGGAGACCTTGCTCCGGAGCTCTGACCCTGAGCTCCAGCTCACCGCCGTCCGACTGGCTGAAGAGGCCGCCGGGATACAAGAGATCCTGGCCAGCATCTGACGCGACTACCCCATGCGGCCGGATCTCTCCTGATCCTCCTCCCTCAACTGAGGGTATAGGACAGGGGAGGTCTGGATGAGGTAGTCTCATTCTGTTGGACAATAAATGTTTTTCACTCACTCACTCTGCGCGGTATCATGCACCTGTTTCCTGTTGCAAATGCTCATCAGAAAAGCCAACGGTGCCTGCGGCCTTAGCGACTGCGCGGCCATATACTATATCATCATCATCATCATCAGCCTGACTACACCCACTGCAGGGCAAAGGCCTCTCCCATGTCTCTCCAATTAACCCTGTCCTTTGCTAGTTGCCGCCACTGTATCCCTGCAAACTTCTTAATCTCATCCGCCCACCTAACTTTCTGCCGTCCCCTGCTACGTTTGCGTTCGTGGCCTGGTGGTCTGGGCGTCCGCTTCGGCTGCGGGAGGTGGTTGGTTCGAAACCCACCGCCGGACACCCACCGGTAAAAATGGGTACAAGCCACCCCCGGCCCGCCGCTCGGCTTCTTCAGGGTTGTGCGCTTGGAGGAGGCACCGCAAACCCCGCTGCGCCCCTTCGGGGGCAACCTAGTTTCGAGCACTCAGCCTGCAAAGGTGGTTCGTGTTTCACTGCAAAGTGAAGAGTTTGGACTCAAAACTCGTACTCTCTAACCAGCGTGTCTCAAGACAAACACTGTAAGCGATCCTTCGTTCCGAAGAGAAAACTTCAGAGTATCACAGCTGACTAGACATGCCGGTTTTTCCGGCTGTCTGACTTGCGAGAAAAAAAAAAGGCCACAAATTGGGCTTATGCCGCACGAGGCGGACTTATGGTTGCTTGGCGGGGGAACTTATCCCTCATCCGTCAAGGCAACTGTTTGGTCTGAGACCCTTTTCCCAAGCAGTATATATTATATACTGCAACGCATTGAGCACTCCCATTGACTACACGTCGGGACAAGCATCGCGCATGAAGATACGTGAACAAATTAACCGAGCCGCTTTTCCCACCATAAGCGCGAGTCCGCCCTTCGGCCACGCACATAAATGATCGAGGAATTCCGGAACATCTTGCGCGCTCCTTTGCCACATTTGATTTTTTTCCCCTTGATTTCTCAGCTTAACTTTGAAGCGTGCCTTGCCTGCTTTGGTTAAGATGGCAGAAGAAGGCATGTACCGTGGCACAGAGTAAAAAAATTGGCAGTGGTTTAGCTCTGGTCAAACCCGGAGGATTGCGAAAGCAACGAGGAGAGAGAGAGGCGATGGAGAGCGCGCGGCGGCGGCCCCGGCACACTAGCTATGCGCAGCTACTGCGCATGCGCAACTGGCGAGCGCGGCGGCGGCCCCTCTGAGTCACCCGCGCAGCGATGGCGGCGGCGCACCAGCTGTGCGCCGTGTGACGTCACTGCTCCTTGCGCATGCTCAGTATGGCCTTTGCGTCAGCTCCGCGAAATGGCTTGGCGACTCGCGTAGTGTTGCTTTCGCAACAAAAAAGCCAACAGTAAACTCACACACTCAGCTGGTTGGTGCAACTGCAGTGGCTCCGAGGAGTGCAGCGGCCCCAGCGAACCAAGGGACGGCCACTGTTGGCTTCTGAAAAGAGATAAAAAATTGTAGTGTTAAACAGCGTGCTCGTGCAAAAGCAGTTGCTCGCTCTTCAATTGGAGGGGGCACTTAAGCTCCGCTTTAAGAATATGACGTGATATCTTTAGTGGGTTAAAGCCCATGTACGGAGAATTGTTCATTCTCTAACATTCACAGATGTCGCGGTGAGTCCTCATATACCACTACCAGCGCAGTGGCGCAGTGGTTAAGCGATGCGCCACTGCGCTGGCAGGTGGCTGTTTCTATCAAAGCCACCGATAGGGATTGTGAGACCCATGTTTCTCTTCCTGAGCTACCTCTAGCGCAGCTGGCGCGACGCTCCTCAGAATTTACCCGAGTAACCTCGGCTAGTTACTACCCGAGTAAGCTCGTTTAGTAACTACATGTCGAGTAGTCGTCGAGTAGTGTCGAGTATGGTCGAGTAGTAACTTCATGCTGAGCTCCTGCCCGAGTAAGCTCGGTTAGTAATTCGGGTTGTTTGGCAACGGCACAATATCTTACGCACGGCGATACGGTCACAAGATTCTTGGTTGGTGTTGGGGAACGTGTAAGTTCTTTCGCACTAAAGTCACAGCTGATATCAGATTTATTCAGCAGGGTATTAGTTAGTATCAGTGTTCCCTTTGACAGTGGCGGGCGATGTAATTAAGTCCACAAATCATCGTAAGCAATGCCGTCCCCCCCCCTTGATTCTGAATGGCGAGAGCGGCTGCCATCTCTTCACACGTCACCTCCCACCAGGTTAACGTGGTTTGTCTATGTGGCACTGCTCCCATCAAGTACCCCTCTCTCCACTTTCCCCCTATCGTCTTCCTCCCTCCTCTTCCTTTCCCTTTTTGCCTCCTCTATTTCATCTTCATACGCTCCGTAAACGCCGGGCACTCTATGGGCTAATGGGGATTCAAATGCGAACGCAATAAAACAGTTGAAGGAGCGGTCAGGTGATGCAAAAAGTGAGTCAACGTCAGTAGTTAAGGGCGTTATACCTTATGTTTCAGGGAAGGTGATCACTATATCTATAAAATAGGGTTTTGCGGTAAAGAAGAGCTTTTTGCGTCATAGAAATACCAGTGTTGGCGGATGTCAAGAAACAGGCGAATCATGTTAACTAGTGAAGTGATTAACAAAATTCTAATAGTTAACTTTTGGCTATATTTAAGTAATTTTAGCTATTTTTTAACTATATTAAATTAGTTATCGGCTTCCCTGAAACGCACCTGATCGAAACGTTAGAATAAAGTCATGTTCCCACCGTGTGCCAACTCAATCGCTTTTATTTCCTGCCTGGTCCATCCGAGCTTCACCCCCTGCTCACATTATATACAGGGCTCATTAATTATTGAGGAGCGTGTAGCCCACCGTAAGTAATAATCATATCAGTTTTTAGAATTTAAAAAAATTCGGGTCACACTCGGCGCTGTGGCCCAACAAATTTTACCTATTTCAATGAGTTAGTGCCCTGGACAGGTTGCTTCGCCTGCTAGGTTCTCGAAAGTGCACGTATTTTGGTGCGATGTAGCCAGAATATTTTGGGCCACAGCACAGCGGGTAACCGTGTTTTTGAAATTCTAAAAACTGATATAGATATTACTTGCGGTGGGCTACACTCTTCTTAATGTTTAAGGATCGTAACAGTAATAGTTAAAAAATTAAATATTTAATATTAGGTAACCAGCCCGAAAGTTAGCACGTCTTAGCTGAATTCTGATGTATTACACTACTGTTTAACACCCTCTGCGTATGTGTGCGCAATTTGATTTGTTTTGATTTATTGGGGATTACCGTCCCAAAGCGCCTCAGGCTACGAGGGACGCCGTAGTGAAGGGCTCCGGGAATTTCGACCACCTGGGGTTCTTTAACGTGCACTGACATCGCACAGTACACGGGCCTCTGACATTTCGCCTTCATCGAAATTCAGCCGCCGCGGCCGGGGTCGAAACCGCGTCTTTCGGGTCAGCAGCCGAGCGCCGTAACCACTGAGCTACCGCGGCAGGTGTGTGTGTGTGTGTGTGTGTGTGTGTGTGTGTGTGTGTGTGTGTGTGTGTGTGTGTGTGTGTGTGTGTGTGTGTGTGTGTGTGTGTGTGTGTGTGTGTGTGTGTGTGTGTGTGTGTGTGTGTGTGTGTGTGTGTGTGTGTGTGTGTGTGTGTGTGTGTGTGTGTGTGTGTGTGTGTGTGTGTGTGTGTGTGTGTGTGTGTGTGTGTGTGTGTGTGTGTGTGTGTGTGTGTGTGTGTGTGTGTGTGTGTGTGTGTGTGTGTGTGTGTGTGTGTGTGTGTGTGTGTGTGTGTGTGTGTGTGTGTGTGTGTGTGTGTGTGTGTGTGTGTGTGTGTGTGTGTGTGTGTGTGTGTGTGTGTGTGTGTGTGTGTGTGTGTGTGTGTGTGTGTGTGTGTGTGTGTGTGTGTGTGTGTGTGTGTGTGTGTGTGTGTGTGTGTGTGTGTGTGTGTGTGTGTGTGTGTGTGTGTGTGTGTGTGTGTGTGTGTGTGTGTGTGTGTGTGTGTGTGTGTGTGTGTGTGTGTGTGTGTGTGTGTGTGTGTGTGTGTGTGTGTGTGTGTGTGTGTGTGTGTGTGTGTGTGTGTGTGTGTGTGTGTGTGTGTGTGTGTGTGTGTGTGTGTGTGTGTGTGTGTGTGTGTGTGTGTGTGTGTGTGTGTGTGTGTGTGTGTGTGTGTGTGTGTGTGTGTGTGTGTGTGTGTGTGTGTGTGTGTGTGTGTGTGTGTGTGTGTGTGTGTGTGTGTGTGTGTGTGTGTGTGACACGAACACCGAGGAGAAGGACGACCGTCACGGAGCTTGTGCTTGATGGCGCCATCCCCCTTATAAACTGTACTGTCGAATTCTCTCGCGCGCTACGCCTGTCGTCGACAACTCACCCTAATGCGACGGCGTTCTCCGGTTCCGGCGAGTGCGCCCTGTCGTGGTGCTTGCGGCCTTTCTTCCCGTGGTGTCTGTGACGTCGCGTCGAAACAGAACCGACGGCTTGGCCTGGACTGGAACCCGGGCTCGCAGGCACCGGCTCGAAGGAAGGCTCGGCTGCTGGTTGCGGGTCCATCAGTGCTGCCTCAGGCTCGGTATTCGCTAGCAGGAACACAAGTGTGGGGAGCTGCGCAAACTTCCTTTTCTTTACTAAGCAGCTCCATCCCAACGTTTGTTTTTCTTTTTGTTTTCAGTGCGAGTTTTGCGAAATACTTAATCCGCGGCAAATTTCTGTAAACCGTCGACGTCTTCGTCGCAGTATGCCTTGAGCGAAAGCACCCGCGTTTTCCTGCTGAAAAACAATGAACGCTACCTAAAGTAGACATTTGGGATGGCTGATATGCAATCATGGTCTAGGAGCTCCAAAGAGACGAGGAGACCGAGGGGGTGTTTGTGCCTTTAGGTCTCTTTTTTCCCCTGTTAGAGCGGAAGGTCTTCTCCTATGATGCAAAACCTCAAGGCCATGTCGCTCCAAGGGTGACCTTCAAGCGGCGAAGCGGCGGCGGGGGGGGGGGGGGGGTGACGTCATGGTATTCGACTCGATTCAATGCTCACCTCGCAGTTGCGCTCAGCCACGGGGCTCGCCCTTCATCTGATAAAAAGCCCGAAGCGTTCCCTGACGTTCGCAGATAGCCATAGAGGAGTCGCGCGCTGGAACCAGTGCTTCGGCTGCGTATTGTAGACGGCTGATTGAATCTGATGATGCTTATGATCAGGAACGTCGACGGGGCGCGTTGGCGAAGTATAGAGCGAGGAAGCATTAAGGGCACAGGGTAAGCCCTATACTTCCCATGCATTTTAGGCCATGTTGAGGTACATGTTTCTCGCCAACTAATAGGTGTACCCTGGTAATATATATATCATTTTGTTGCAAATTTTGCGCTCTTTTTACTGAACTAGAATAATTGAAATGTGTTGAAAGTTTTATTTTTAATGAAATTTCTAACTGTAGTACATAAATTTCGGCTTTCTTTTCACATTTGAAAATTCATAACGGAAAAACTACTGAGTGAAATTGCTTAATTCTAGTTCAGTAGTTGCCAACACTTATGTAGATAGTTGCAAAAGAAAATAAGCTGTCTGTCTTGAAAGACATTGGAAATAATGGTACCTTTGTAAGAAAAAACACTGTTTCGAGATAATTGAGCCTAAAGTGAAAAAAGATGTGAAAAACAATTTTTTATCCGAACAAACACATTCATAGCCATTGGTTTAATAGCCCACTACTTCGTAATCACTGTTGCAGTCAATTTTTAGCGTTTGGGCTTGTAATTTTGCTTGCCGGGCTTCTTTTGTCAGCTGTCGTGTTGCTCGGTCCGCAAAGTACATACGCTTGTGGTCAGCTTCCCTCAGCCACTCGATGGTGCTGCGCCGTGGGTTCAATCCACACGCCTTCAAAACGTTGGCCCGTGCGATGCTACCATCATTAAATGAAAAAACAGCGTCCAGTGCTTTCAAGCCTAACAAACACGCTCTTTGTCAGAATTTCGGTGAGCTCAACCCTTCCACCGCACTGTCTACACACACAACTCTGTGTAATTGCGGCACAAATGCCATGCATATCCATTAAGGCATATTCGCTGCCGCTCTGTAGCACATCCTCTTCCTGGAAGCACACAGAAAATCTTGAAAGTTTCGATGTCGAGGAGCTGGCGCGTTCGGCGTCTCATTATGACGTGGACATCCTTTTGATTTTGCGCGATGAGTGTAACGATTGCCGTGAAATTCGCGCCTGCCGAAGGCCTTCTTTGCTCTAGGCATCTCATCTTATCAACAACAACCAACACCGGCACAAAGTACAATACTCATCGGCAGGGAAAGCACTCATATGCAGCTGCATGAAAGTTGCAGAAACGTGGAAAAAACGTGAGCAGCGTCTCAGGATTATCTTGGATAAAAAAGAGAGCTGAACAATTGTTGGCAAACAATTTTTTATATGTAGCTGATTTCAGACAAGCTTTAAAATTAGGTGGTGGACTTCTTGGTTGAAAACATTGGCGATAAACGCGGAGGGTATCCGGAAAGGGGGCGTGGCCGCTGACTACTTGGTTTCGGAAAAGGCGTTTTTTAGCCCGAAATATAGCTTTCTGAGGAAAGTGCGATCATGGAACATGTGTAGAAAGAATGGAACTTCTCAAATTGCAAAAGAAAAAAAAAACATTTTTTTTCTAATTTTGCCTTACCCTGTGCCCTTAAACCACAGCAAACCCCGCCTGACTGTGCTTAATCAAGCTTCCCCTCTGTAAACTACGTTCAGCCTGGTTAAACCCCAGTCAATTTCTCAAGGCGCTTCTTGGCCATAAACATGAGCGTGAGCCACAGAGAACGTGTGGGCAGCTGAAGCGTGTTGGAAAATCCTGGCCTGTGTAGCACGCGGCTTTACCACCACCGGCTGCGGACGGCCATGCATGAATATTTAGTTAAATAAAATCTATCTGAGCCTACTCTGAACGGTCCGGGTCGCTCCAAACATGGATGCGAAAGCTTTTAGCTGCATGCGTCGGAGCTAATAAACGGCTCCTCGACATCCTTATTTCTGCTGCTTGACAACGGGTACTCCCTGATTCCGAATCGGATGTTTCACGTCTTTTGCGATATATACTGTGCTTTGTTACGATTGAATTGTTTCGAAAAGCCATCACCTCATAGCACGGCTTTCCAGGCTGCTATATCATGCAGCCCCATTGAATACAAAACGTTCTGCAGACGTCTTCGAACTTCTACGAAAAAAAGAAACACTGCAGAGAATGTTTACTACATTCTAATCGGAGGGAAAGCACGTATTTGTGCTACGTAGAAGACGACGGTCCTGCAACGTGCATTGTCAAATAAAACTTCCGCTCAGAATTAGGGATGCCACAATTCTTCTCTTAAAGGTACTCAGCCTCTGCCAAGCTCTTGATTTATGATTCATTCAGTTATCGTCCAGAACGATGGTTCTGGCAGAAATACGCGGGCGCTTTTTAACGCACGCCGAAAGTGCGAAGCGGAGCTCATGAAAGCGGAAATAAATTTTCAATTTAACATTAATTTACCAGATACGACCAAGATAACCGTTCGTGAAGTTCACGGCTTCATAGTGGGGAAAAGGATCCACAAAAACGTTCGTTCTTACCTGCCTTTAAACTGCGCATAGCGCGTGTAGCCTCACCGGAAGCCTGAGTGCACGACCAACTGCGTCGTTATGCGCTCTGACAGACACGTGCAACTCTAGAGGTCGTATGCATTGCTATACGCGGACAGGAACACCGAGCAATCGAAGAATTTTATTTCCCTGCTTGTTATAGTTGCAACTACGGCCTCCGGACCAAGAGCAGAGATATTCCTGTTCATCACGCTGAAACTGAAGCAACCTCTCGGGGACGTGCTTTCGAACTGATTCCAGTTTGTTATTGTGCCTTGTACGAATAACATGTTGCCTTGAACTGAAGACCCTCTCAGGCACCTTGTTTTTACCTCTTCCAATTGCACGGAGCGGCTCCGTGAAACAGTAAACGAACCAAACCATTTGACGATGTTTTCTCCCTTAAGGCTAGGTGCACTTTAACACGAATATGCCTATATGGGAGTAAAACGGAGGAAAGCTGTCCTCTAGCGCATTCTCCTTTCACTCCCATATAGGCATTCTTACTCTACTCCTCTCTGTTTACACCCTACCTCGCCCCTCATAGCTTGAGTTTCTTTGGGGTGTTAAACCCCAATAAACCAAACCTAACCGAACTTTCTGTATACAGGATACAATGCAACAGCGAGGCAGCACTGGGACAATGCGCTCTTGTCTTGGTAGTTTTCTTCGCCGCCGCGGTTTTCTCAATGAGCTGTGTTTTCGCTATTAACCGAAACCAATATGCCCACTTATTTCTGACTTTACGCTACTACGACCGAATAATTACGCCTATTCGGACCTACAACACACCAGCGTTTACCGTATTGTGGTTCGCACTCCATGACAAATTCCTGCTCCGCGAAGCATATCACATAATGTAGGGAATTCGGAAACCTTGCAGAAAACCCTGCACCTAAATGAACTTTTTCAGCGCTGCCTGAATTTCGTGAATACTGCGCGCTGTAGGTCATACTTATCGAGATACTGCTTGAACATTTCAGCTATCATGGCTGCTCGAATTTGTTGCCATTGTGTTGCCGAAGCCAGCCAATTTTCTCTTTTACAGTGGTGCAGCGGTTAAGCGATGCGCATCCGCCCAGCGATGGCAGGTGCTGCCAGCGGTGGGACTATAGTAAGACACAGGTTGCTATTTGCGAGCTCTACCTCTCCCAACCAGCCATTAATATACCTGCCACCGCCCCAGTGGTCCGGCGGGCAGGTTATTATGACGCTACAAGGACACATGACCTACATTCCATCCCAGTACTTCCTCGCAACACTACCGAAGCTGCGAGGAGTGCACAGGCAACGTTCTGACGTTGAGGAATGTAGTGTCAGTATGCAGTACGCATACAAGTATACAGGATAGCCTGCTTAAAAGTGCGCATGCGCCAAACGTTAACTCATATCGAAGCTTAACGTACGCTCGCGGTACGTAAGCTATTTCAGGAGTTTTGCGTGCGCGAACCTTGCATCATCTAAAAAATCGTTTCAAAATGGCGGCATCCTTTGAAGTAGGAGCTCTCGCCTCGAACTGAATTCGTCGTTGTTGCTAGAGTTTTCAGTGGCCATAAATGGGGCACCGGGCCATCGCTTCGTCTCACCTCGCCTATAATAAAACGTACGAGCGATAAATTTGCTCTATTTTTTAATAAGGGTGACGAGTCTGCCGCTTTTAGTCCTGAAGGGAAGCGTCGATTTGTTGACAAAATGCTTCCCCTTCTATACACCAGTTGGCGGCACTCAGCTGATCTTATTGTTCTATCAGTTTCTATGCGCTGAACTAAATGTACGAATGTGAAAAATGGCGTAAAGTCATGCAAAGTGCTTGCGCTTGGCGTACGTAAACGTGCATAGGGAGCTGGTACGTAGCGGGCGTAGTTTTATACTCTTTTTTCTAACCATATATGTGTACTCCGCGAGCAGACAACACGCAGACGGCCAGACCTAGAGGAGAACGTTTAACGCGCTCTCCTGATTGGCTGAGGAGGTGTCTGCGTTTTGTAGTGCTGCTAGTTATGGGATCGAGTGTAGGTGGCGCACCAAGGTTGTTTCTCCTAAAGCCCCTTTATAATATAGCTTCTCCAGCTTCTGCGGGGATTTTTCGTTCACAGCCGACGTCGATCGCCAACGGAGCCGGACTTTCTGCAGAACAGAAGCCTTAACGTTATCGCGTTAAAACGACACAAACCACCACAGTTATTTTGCACAAATCTAATTTCCCATATACCAAGGTCATGAGGAGAAAACCTGCAGCTCTCCTTAAACAGGCATGCATATGCTGCCTCCAGAACGCGCAATTCAAGGAGACGGCACAGGACTGCTACCGTATCAGGCGACACTTCTTCGCCGGGTTCATGGCGGACGCGTTCGCACATCTGAACGCCTGCGAAAAGTCCGCGCTGTGTTGGAGCGCCACATTGCACATGCGTTCGCCATCCACGTCCCCGCAGAACAGGTAGCAGAAGAAAACGAAGAAGAGTTCGTCTTCCTTCAGGGATCCGATTCCGCCAGCGCCGAAGCGTCTCAGGTCGCTCTTGAACGTAGCGTGCGTGTCGGAGCTCGCAGCTCGGAACGCCGTCCACGCCACGGCGACGGAAGCGACAGCGCCCTGGATCTCGAGGTCCGGGCTGCTTCCGACACCGGTTCCGGGAAAGAGGCACTCGTGGTTTTCGCCGTAGACACTTGCGGGACCGCCAGTGCTGTTTGGGCCACCGCTACTCTCGACGTGGTCGTAAAACAGCGCAGCGGCCAGGCGCGCACCGCTGCCGGCCATTAGCACCGCCGCGCTGACGTTGGTGGCATAGAACGGTTCTTCCATGTGCGCCAGGGCCAAGCGGAAATTTCGAAACCTGCCAGCAGCACGCCAGATGTCGCCATACGGGGGCGCTGGAACCGGCTCCTCTCTAGCAGCGAGGCCCCCGGCAGAAGCAAACGCAGCGTGGTGTATCCAGTCGTACACGGGACTATCGGTCATGTTGGGGTAGCGTTCGTAATGTCCGGCGAACGTCATCATGTTCAGTTGGTCCAAACCGGACAGGGCCCAGTCGAAATTTCGGTGCCTACTTGACGTGTTATTAATCAAGGCCAAGTTTGTGGCACCGAGCGCTGTTCTCCGGCGTCGCTGACCGGTGAAGGTTTCGTGGACGACGGTGGCCATGTGTCGGAGGTCCACGACCTCGTGGCTCATCGGCTGGTGGAAGTAGGCGTCGATGGCGCGCCCGTAGAACCTGTAGGATGTGGAGAAGCACGAGTCGTAGACGCGCTGGGTGGCGATCGCTTGACTCCCAAACAGGCTGGCCAGGACGTCGAAGCTGCCGTACTCCGCGAGTGTCTGCACGCACAGGCCTCCGACGAAGTCGTCGGTGAAGAACTCGCCGTGCTTGGCGTGCACCTCGAAGAGCGTCGCGAAGAGGTGCACGTCCTGAATGACCACGCCGCCTCGGAGCTTGTCGCCGTCGCCGTCCTGGAAGAGAGAGACGCCCAGGTGTCGCCTCATCATGCCGTCCCAGCGGGCCTTCGGCACCGACGGCGTGTATTGCAGGAAGAAGGACGCGTTGTCGCTCGTGGTGACATGGTGGGCCGCGTTCTGGTAGTCCTGGAAAAAGTCGTCCAGATAGTCGTACTGACTGGCGAGCTCCTTCAGCCGGCTCTCGTTCACATGGATGGCCAACGTCCTGTATGTGAGCCTCAGATGGCTCAAAAGGCCACCCGATCGCCGAAGACTCGCCAGTGCCTTCACGTGCTCCTGGAAACGCCGGGATCGACCGAAGTGCAGAGTCAGGTGCTTGGACGGCGGCAGCTGTGTTTCCTGGCTCGCCGTCTCCATGGTGGAGACGTGGAAAGCAACGGGCAAAAACAGCTGCCGCGACATGTAGAACAGGGAGCCGAGAAAGTCCGGGTGGTCGTTGCGAGCTGGCCACGTGATGTTGCCTTTGGCGAGCAGTTCGTTGATCTCGGGGACCCTTGGCACTTGGATGATCGCCAGGCACGTCTGCGTACCGCGATTTGCGAGAGAGATGTTCGTCATTGGCAAAAGAAATGAAGGCATTAAGAATGACTCTTGTGCACGTCGTAGAGTAGAGCAAGAGGGAGGGACCTAAGCGAACTTTCAAGGACATCTATGTGAATTTATATTAGGGCCAAATATTGTGGAACTAGCTGCGTAACACTACTTATTAAACACTTCGATCGTGCTTCTGGGCCTTTAAAACTCGTTTTAAACTTGTTTTCGCCCATATTGCCTTGGGCATGATGTCTTGACCAGCAGCCCGTGCTGTTAACTGAGTTAGCATGACCATGGTAACTGTGCCAAGTAGGCACATTCGACAGTTATTACCGCGGAGACTTTCCCGCCCTCCTCTCTTCACAATAATGTTTTATGATGTCACCAAGAACGTCACCATTTGCATTGAGGGTGCAGCCTGTATGTTCCTAACTGAAGGCACATTTGTCACAATGAAAATGCTAGAGTTTTCGTCACAAGTCAACAGAGCTTGAAAAACATTTGAAAGCAAAATTTTTATTCCTATCAAAACGATTGGCAATTTCGTTCAAGGAAAACTACTTCCAATTTTCCCAATGATGGTCATTCCTGCTAAAGGCCATGTTCCAAATCCAGCGCAATTTAGTGACAAGTAACAAATAAGTAGGTGGCGTGTGCTTGCACTTCAGGGTGAGCAGATACTTTCATGCATCGCACGCGCGCAACAGCTTTCCTGAGAATGAAAAAGGTTTTGGAGAATCAACAAAGATCGATCCAATAAACTGTCGACATACGTTCGCTGACAAAGCCAACCCGACACGAAAGCGCCATGAGAGCAGGGCGCATGCAATACCTGCCCCTTGTACACTGTCTCGATGCCCGAATGGGGCATTGCGCTCCACTCGCGGTGGTAACAAGGCCCACAAACTATTCGCGCAGGCTAGTTAACTTCTCTCGGCTGACAAGGACAACCAAGCTTAGTTGATAGGCTTCCGAAGCCGACAATGCAGAGGCCACTGAGCTAAGACAATGCGTTAAATATGGAAAGGCTTTCATGTACTGCGTTATCCTAAAGCAGAGACTGTTTTCCGAGATCGAATCTGCACAAGACTCGTCATTATACTGTGAAACTCTGCGCTCTCGCCGACGCTGGTCCCGTTCGAACTAAACCAGCTTTGAATTACGCAATGAACCCAAGACAGAGAAAACACGATCCCCATGGTACGCATTACGTGTGCCGACGTATGCATAAAATTTAGGAAATACTGTGGGGGTTCTGTGGTGGTTGCGTTATTTTCCTGTCTCATGTCCATTGTGTAATTTAGAGCTATAGTTTAGTTTGAAGATGATATACAAACTATATTCTTCATCTCACAAGTCGTTTGCAGCACTGTGAAAGGTACAGCTCTCTCGTCCAGTCAAGGCCAAGGACGACAACATCCCTCAAGTGTTTGAGCAGTGTCGTGACTTTTTTGAATAGTTATTGGAGTTATTGAAAAGGTAGTTCAGGATAGTGCTTTGACAGTACAGCGAGCGTTCCATTCACTGGTCAAGTTAGCACTCAAATCCCGCATGAACACAGCGTTGCGGATGCCTGCTGAGGAGTATGGCACTGTCATTTGAAAACATGGCTCCCGCTGAGTCGGCCCATGGCCGCGGTTTGTAAGGGAGCACGCGCTGCCCTTGAAACTGGCCGTGGTCGGCCGAGTCTCCTGCGAGCAGCAACTGGACACTGGTGGTCTCTCCTTCCTAACGATAAAGCCACCAGTCACAGGTTGAGGGGCGCGAAGAAACACGTTTTGCAGATCACACCATTCTGATTGCCCCAGATCACCGTAGCATTCACAGCGCTGCTGGCATCTTCTGAGATGGAGTATAGCCCCAGTCCTTGCCCTTGTGACGCTGTTTCGTGGTCTGCGTCATTGATACCGGGATTACACAAGCCATACTGCTCCCTAGTAATACCACGTAACATAAAATTTAAGGGTTTATGAATTAGACTCAGGCAATTAGCATTGGCTTTTCTGGCGAAAAATATTAGGAATTATTAACTCTCAATTATACCCGTCCCCATGAGGCAAATTTCCGAGGTAAAATTTCGAATGAACGGAAATGTGAAGACAATCAAGTACTTAAGACTTTTAGTGCGCCCCAGGTGCTAGAGATTAATCTGCAGGTTCGCACTATAAGGCACGTCTCTCATAACCCGCAGTGTTTCAACAGAACGCGAAAATCCAGTAATCGTTAATTAACTAGCGTGAAAAAAGTTGTGCTTGACAAAAAAATGGAACCTGCATTGTTGAAAACAACCCTCAATCTTCGTGCTGCCGGACCGCTGGCAATACTGGTTTATGCGGCTCCCCAGGGTTCCTCTATACTGCAGCTGTCCCGCAAGCCTGCACTCACGTATATGAAGTGAGCAGCCCTGTGTACGGGCTTCGGACTGCCCGTGGGGTCCGGTATCAGTCTCAGCCGGGAAGAGGCCCTCCTGGCCAGCTGTCCCCAGGACTCCGCCAGCACGCTGTTCTCACCGGTCCTCGGGTGCGATGCGTCCCACCTTGGGGGCACAAAGACAAGCAATAGGTGAAACAGGGTTACCTATTCTTTATTACCTTGACCAATGTTCCCACTAAACCATTAACTAGCGTGCACGTTATAGTACACAAAACTGCCATCCTTCTCGCCGTCCCTGGAGTGAATCAGCGAAAGCAATCTCGTTGATGTGCTGTCATGGAGAAAAGTTTACTAGATGCGGATCGCAGAAGAAAAATTACTTCTTTGCGTTTGAGCAACGCAACGCAACGCAATGAAAAACATTGAATCACAAGAGGGCGTGCGTGCTCCATCGTTTCAAAGAATACCAGCTGACTGACTAGCGAGGCAACGCGGAAATGTTTTTTTTTTTATCCCGAAAAAAATGCATACCGTGAGGCGTTCCACTTGTCCGCTGTTTATCTTTATATGTACGATTTACCTCGAAACCATGATTCTCACGCTCGCCTCTTCGCTGAAGATTGTGCGTTATTTGAAGTCATTAACTTTTCTAATGATCACTCTTATCTTCAGGAGTGATTGGCTAGGTGTCGTGCCAGGTGAAACCCCTGGCGCATGAAAACTTTGATAAAGTAGCCATCATTCTCTAAAAAATCTTTTCCACCATTTGAAAAGCAATCAGTTTACCAGTTGTCCTCTTGAAATTGTTTTAGAGAAGAAATACGTCACACATAACATGACACAGCCTAATCACAAATAATATATTTGGAAACATTATATGAGAGAAGGTTTCAGGTGGCATGCATTAATGAATTACCCAAAACAGACAAAACCTGTAATGCACAAATCGGTGATCAGTCTAGTTCTTTATTTAGATTTTAGACACTCGAAATTTAAAAAAAATTAACATGAACATAAACATAGCCTTTCATTAAGAAAAAATACAACCGCTGCGTCAGTGATCCTTCAGTGGCCCTGTCGGATAAGGAGCTCGTGTACATAGACGACCGGCTATATTTTTATCCTGATTAGTAACATTTATTTATACTTTTGTGCACCATGGTTGTGACGTGCGCAGTTTCCGGTTGGTTCCTCTGAACGCTTAACTTCGCCTTTCTGTTAAATCTTCACTTGCTAGTCAGCGCTTGTGGTACCTTCCCCTTTCATTTGTGTATCATCCACTTTGCGCTGTTTTCCATGTAAATATAAAAAAGAGCATTTTGATTTATACGTTTTTATTGCACCCAAGAGTTTTCTCCCTCTTAGGCAGTCCCTTCCCAGGATATGGCTTAACGCACATTGTGCATGTTTGTGCTTCGAATCAGTACAGAAATTTCCGCATTGGAGGCCCTCTTGCAATCACCACGTACAGAACCCCCTTTTATGTCACTTTTTGGAACCCCCTGATTGCACAGCCAATTGTAAGATCTCTTTAACAGTTATGTACAGTTTTCAAACTAATTGCCACAAAAACACACCACAAGTTGAAGCTTATATTTCAACACGTACGCACTAACACTAACGTTCAACTCTCTTCTCTCCCATCCCCAAAGCATTACACTTGTTGCCTAACGCCACGAGCTCTTTTCTATATCCAAGTTTCAGATCTGCAAACGAAGAAACTATGCTGCATATCTATGCTTGAACAACATGTATATTTTTCTTCCTGGTCTGAGCTTATAACTTAGGCGCTGTTCGCAGTCCCTGAATGCGCATATTCTTGCGCACTGTTTTCGCTCCATCAGCAGCGCTCTTGGCCCTGCAGTACGCAAAAGTTAACGAATATGCGCCGATAACAAATTGTAATTGGTCATTAAGAAATCACGATCACGTAATCTCGGAGTGTGATTGAGCTTGTTTGCAGCGTAGGGTACATGTCGTATATAGCGCATGTTCGGGACCGGTAAACAGTCCATGTAACTTCTTGAACCCGGGGGTTGGGGGGGGGGGGGGGGAGCTGTTGTCCCTGTAACTTCTTGAACCCGGGGAGGGGGAGGAGGGGTCTGTTATAGGCCTGAGAGTATTCCCTTATCTGTGCGCCCTCAGGTGTATCCGGTACACGTCGTATATAGCGTGGCATGTTGGGACCGGTAAGCAGTCCCTGTTGAGAGTATTCCCTTATCTGTGCGCGCTGAACCATATCCGCACCTTCCGCACGCGTACGCGTAGAAGTTGTCGCACGGAGGAGCGCTGGCGTTCATGGCGTCGGCGAAGAGCTTCGCGTAGCGGTCGCACTCCTCGCTGGTGCACACGGCAGACGCCCGCTGGGCCTGGGCAACCCTTTGTTTGTGGGGCAGAGGGGCCGCGAAGGCCAGCTGCAGGGCCACGATGAGCACGAACGCAGCGAGGGCCATGGCCAGCGAGAGGTACTGCGCGACTCCGGGATCCGCGACGTCGTCCGGAGGGTAGGGCTCCGAGCTCGGGAACGCCTGGTCCTGCTCCCCTCGCTGGCCCGCTACCGGTTCCGAGACGGTGCGCCGGGCCTGTGGTCCGTCCCGCGAGGAACCGAAACGTCGATAGGGAAGCAAAAGAGGATGTACGCTGCCCTGAGACTGCGTGACGGACGACGCCTGTTGTGTAGGACACATGACGTAACCCTTTTGAAGCACCTTCGTGCAGGTGGTGGCAAGTCTTTCAGGCATAAAGAGGGCGTGTGTTTTGAATGCACGCGTCGTGTGTCTCTGTACGTCCCTGCTATTCTAGTTTAAAGGAGCCAAAAACCACACACACACACACACACACACACACACACACACACACACACACACACACACACACACACACACACACAAAAGGTTGGTTTGGTTTGGTTTATGGGGGTTTAACGCCCCAAAGCGACTCAGGCTATGAGGGACGCCGTAGTGAAGGGCTGCGGAAATTTCGACCACCTGGGGCTCTTTAACGTGCACTGACATCGCACAGTACACGGGCCTCTAGAACAGGACAGAGGACTGGACAGTTGCCAGCTAACGCTAACAAGAAGTTCTCTTAAGCTATGTTTCTAATACAGTGGGCCCTTCTATTGGTGTGCCATCAATACCTTTAAATTACAACGATCAATTACCAACTAGGCGAACAAGTTCTCTTAAGCTATACATCCAGTACAGTGGGCCCCTCTATTTGTGTCATCAATGTCCTTAAATTACAATGATCAATTACCAACTAGCCCAAAAAGAAGTTCTCTTAAGCCCTTGCTACTGCCGTGGTTCTGCATGTTACCGTTTACAGATCATTAGCTGAAATGAAACTCAACATCTCTCGGCGCGAACAAAAACAAACAATACTTATCGCTCTAGGCCTGCTTATCCGGAGTTCACCATGAACGTCCATGAGTCCAAAGGAATATCACTCGATGCAAGAAATGGCAGCTATCGACCGGGCGCGCCTCGAGCACTAACGAATTATGCGGGAAGGCAATAGGCTGACCTGAAGGCTTAAGCTCTAACCTGTGGTAGCTCGATGCGTACTCTCCAGGCGAAATGAAATTCTTCCTCTGGTGTGATGCTCAAAGCGCAGTAATAACGATTTCTAAAGGAGCAGGTGTATAGACTTGCTGACAGTTTTGAGCCCATCACCTGTGTATATGGCCTCGGTACTTGTTTTAATTGTGGTATGTTGTAATAAGATACGACTTTCTTAGACACCAGCAGAGTTCGCTGATCCGGGTACTAGACCATCGCGCACAGCAGGCTTCAAGAGAACAGCAAAGTGATTTGTAAATAAAAGAATAGTTACTGCTAAATTCCGCCTGAGAGCATATTTGCAGCCAGAGAGGCAAGCCGTACAGTGAATCAAAGCTCGAGAAGCTGTATTTAGAGTTCGACAAATAGCCGGAATATGCACTATTATTATCCTGTAAATTCTCCAGTAAGCTCAGTTCGACCACGTGAGCGCACACTTCGAGTGAGCCGCATGAGAAGTCCTCAGAGGGATGCTTGATGTTTCATTGCTGGAAAACTATTGTGTTTCAGGGCGTAAAATTTCTGCTTACCCTATACATATATTACACTCTACAAAAGTCTGCGCATAGTTTACACTGCATATATCTCAAGCCTCACCGTGCGCGAAATACCACACACCAAAGTCAACCCAGATCATAATGATTGAAGGAAGGTGTTCCACCAGGCTGCAGGACACTTATGGTGTTCCTGCAGCTTCTAATCCTTGGAAGCTGAACAGGCCTCTCGTCCGCCTCTCCGCGGAGCTATGCAGCTTCATCATCATCATCATCATACTATCTACGCCCACTGAAAGACAGAGGACTATCCCATATACCTCCAGTCAACCCTTCCCTGCGCCAACTGCGGCAATCATCCCCCGCAGACTTCCCACTCAGACTCTCTGCCGACCCCTTGATGGGGGTGGTGGCAAACTATATTCAAGGAGGTGTTTGGGCCCAGGCCCTATTGGCCCAGGTCCTCACAAATCTAGGTGGAGCTCCCTTTCCGGAGCCCAAATGGCGTCTAAAACCGCTCGCACCGTGGCTACCAAGGTCCGTTGGGACTGCAGGTCATGGCAGCCGAGCAGCGCCGCCTCCCAGGCCTCCCTAGAAGGGTGGCATATGAAAGATTGGGAAGGGTGGGGATTAGAAGGGCAGGTCCAGACCATGTGGAAAACATCCGAGAACGTCGCTCCACAGAGGCTGCAGCCCACATCAAATTATGTGCTGAAGTGCTGGAATACTGCCGGGCACAGCGTTATATTTGTGAAAATTTTTAGAAGGAGCCATTCGTCTGCTCACGAGAGACCCCCACAGGGTTCTGGAAAGCGACGATGACTTACCTCTCCCTGAAACCCCGTCCGCTATCCTAACCGACCATCGGTTACCAGTTCTAAACTTTAACTTTCATGCCCACGTTCATTTCCTATATTTTAGTTCAACTAGGATATCAGAAAATTGTGTTGTTTTTTTTTTCACTAACGCACTGTGCTCTCGTCATTTCCCTTAATTATACTTATGAAGTTTTCTTTCCACAGCTCGCTGCGTGCGCCTCAATTTCCTTTCAAGCCTTTTTGTTAGCCTTCAA
This sequence comes from Amblyomma mixtum, assembly GCF_055824585.1. Classification (NCBI taxonomy): domain Eukaryota; kingdom Metazoa; phylum Arthropoda; class Arachnida; order Ixodida; family Ixodidae; genus Amblyomma; species Amblyomma mixtum. The sequence continues at coordinate 87,618,128 of NC_143018.1, forward strand.
GTTTCCGCCCCATAGGTGAGTACTGGCAAGATACAATCAATGTGTACTTTCCTCTTCGGGGATACTAGCCGGTAAGCTGCTATTCATGACCTGAAAGTACCTGTCAATGCACAATACCCCATTTTATTCTCCTAGCTATTTCACCCTCATGTGCTAAATTTGCGGCCACTAATTGCCCTAAGTAGGTGTATTCCCTTACCACTTCCAATACCATGCCGCCTATTTTAAACTGTTGCTCCTTTCACAGAGTTCTCTTCTTGTTATTCTATAATAATTAAGTCCTCACAAAATCTGAGGCGACTGTACTGTTCTCTATGCATTCACAATTTCAACCCTTTGAATACCGCTCCTAAACACGCGGTGAACAGAAGTGAAGAGAATCTGCCTCTTTCTCTGACATCCACCTTGATTCCATCTCTTTTTCACTGAAGGACAATGGTCTGCGTGCCTTTCCTACAGATATTCTGTAGAACCATTCCATATGCCTCTCCTCCGCCATCATTACGAAATGCTTGCATGAAGTTTCGACTAACTCAAATGCTTTTTCGTTTTTTTTTTGAAGGCTCTATATAGAGATTAGATATATCTGCACATTTCTCTATAACCTGATGGACGGTGTGAATGTGACAGTTGACTCGAACCATGAGATTTAAATACGTAAAAATAAGAAAAAAGAGCACTGCGCTTCGCAGAAGCTTCATGTCATGAACAGCAACTGACCAACATTCCAAAAAACAAAGTATTTAACAGGTATTCGCTCAGCAGTGAAGCCGCAACTTAAAGGCACGCGGAAAGGACTGAAAGTGAATTGCATACAAGGGAGCGAGCTGTGAAAAAGAAAATAATAGGCGTAACGTTAAGCGACAGGAAGAGTGCAGAACCGGTCAGGGAGCAAACGCGAGTTAATGACATCTTAGCCGAAATTAATAAGAGGAAATGGACATGGGCAGAACGTGTAATGCGAAGGCAAGAAAAGCAATGTTCGTAGAGAGTAATGCCGTCTAATCCAAGAAAAGTTATAGAGAGTAGCAAGACTCGACAGGAAGTTGGGAGGGTGAGGAGGTTAAGTACTTTGCAGTGGTCAGGTGGTCGAAGATAGGAAAACACAGGGTTCTTGATTAATGGGAGAGACATTTAACCTGCAGCGGACACAACTGCGCTGATGACGACACCGGAGAGGAACCTCTAATCATGGATAAAGTAGTACCAGCTAACGGAGGTAGCTTCGATCGGATCATCGATCCCTTGCGTTTATGGCAGTTAGTTGGTTTGCATTGTGGTGGGGTATATTGCTTGCAAATCATGCTTAGAACTTCTGACTTTTTTGTTTGTAATTACAAAGTGTTACGTCTGCTTCTTTTTAGTTTCTTGATGGCACTGCACAGTATTATTCTCCTGTTCGCTCTCCCGCTATACCGCATTGGTGCTGCAGCGTACGCCGTAAACAAATTAATCAAAATTACTGGCAGCAACCGTATCCAATTAGCAACCGAGTAGGTGGCTATACGAAACCACGAAAAGCTCCAGAGGCGGTAAAGAGCGGAGTGTATGAGTGAATGTTTTAAAAGACAAGCGGTGTAAGTTGTAAGACAAGCTCGAGCTCAGAAAACTAAAGATTTGGTATTTCTTGATGTTTAAATATTGCAGAAAACAAACACGCACATAAGATGGCATTATGCAGGTGACCGTCGCGGACTGGGAAGTTTCTGCCTATCCTTCGTCTCGCGCAGGTGACCTCCATACATCTTGCCGACTTCTGTGAGCCAATACTCCCTCACCTTCACGTCAGTGCGCGAGTAGAGCTGTTTCGTTTTGCAGCGCTCAGTCTTTGTTTTGAAAAGACACGTTAGACAAAGACACGTAGCCTTTTGTAGACAAAAGGCTACAAAATTTATCACCGAGTTTTATACCACACATTTTCCTGAGAATGGCACGCATGAAGCATCAGCTTCTTCGCCTCGAACGCCAGGGTTGTCCGAAAGTAACATCCTGAAAGTGGAGCGGCGTCTACTAGTATTGTATCGCATCATATCGTATGGTATCGTATTGTATTGCATTGCACTGTATTGTATTGTACTGTATTGGGGTTTATGGAGCATAAAACTCAGACCATCATGCGCCAAACACGTGGTATAATTTCTTTTTAAAAAAATGGGTGTCCTCAGCGGCAGTCCTTGTGCAGACAAGGACTTTGAGGAGCTCAACAAATCAAATAAAGACCCCAGCCTTCTTCTCAGGCCTCCGAAAATGAATGAGGTGCACCACGAAATGCATCAAAGCACAGGGTAAGGATTTTTAGAGTTTATAGTTTTTGTTATATTATAGTTTGTTTAAGAACGCCGCTTCTTTCAGGAAACTAAAAACCTATTAAATATGTACAAGTGAATTATCGCCTAAAAGTCTACTAGATGCATGGAACCATCTCCGCCAGCGGGACACCGAGAGTGAATCCGAGTACCCAATGTTCCGCAAAGGGCATCCTTTTCTCCATTTCACCTAGGAAGTTCGTGAAATATTTTTGCTGAAGTAGACTCTGCTGCCTTCCTATGATCGTTACCTTTACTGCTTTGCTTTGCTCACCTCACTGTGGAGTCCAAATTTCGGCCTCACGGGTGATCGAACGCCAGAAGATACAGGACATGTCGGTTCTACACTTTAGGCATGGAGCAGTTTTAGATCCCATTTTCTGTAATCTCACTCGAACGTCGTTCGACAAAAGCGGAGAACTTGAGACCAGACACAAAACCGAACCGAGAATAGCATCCAGCACAAAAACTAATCGTACTATAGCCTACAGCGGGATCGTCAGCACCAAGAGTGGATGCGTCCCTGGATGCCTCAGACCAGTTGACCATTGGCCACCACCGCAGTCTCCGGCGCTGCGTCTTTTAAACAGTTCTAAATTATAGCCTTCGTCATTTTTGATCCCTTCGTTTTGCGCTTTGAAATGCTTGGCGACATAGCGAAAGTTCAGTACCGAGAAAAAAAGGCGAATGAGCCAAGAGTTAGAAATCATTGCCTATGTCGCCAGCAGCAGATCTATGCAACCACACACGACAGCGAGAAAGGTGGTGGTGGTGGTGAAAACATTTATTTGGAAGGCACAGGAGGCACGTTTGGATCAGCCCGTAAGGAACCGATGCTTACAAGCACTAGGTGGAGGTCCCTAGTTTGGGACCCCAGTGGCGGTGGCCACCACCCGGGCGCGCCAGACTAAGGCTTGTTGGGCCTGTAAGTCGTGGCAGCCGAGCAGGGTCGCTTCCCAGTCCTCCCGAGTTGGGCTGGGGATGGGGGGAATGGCCGGGTTGGAGGGGCAGGCCCACACCATGTGATAGGTGTCAGAAGACACTGCACTACAGTGTGAGCAGCTGCCGTTAATGGAGAGGTCAAAATGTTTTAGTGCAGCCGGGCACAGCAATGTATTGGTGAGAAGGCGGAGAAGGAGCCGCTCATCCGCCTTCTTCAGGCCTTTAAATGGGCGAGGGTAAAGGCGATGACTATCTTGATAGCAGGTTATAATATCTTTGAAGGTATAGATCGGATTATGATCGGGCTCCTGATCAGGTGGGGAGGAGAAGACAGCCCGGTGAGAGAGCACGCGGGCGGCTGCGTCTGCCGCCTCGTTTCCTGCCAACCCCTGATGAGAAGGGGCCCATATACGGTAACGGTGCGCGGGGTCCGTATCCCGTATGCAATTTTGATAGATTCTATAGGCTAGGAGGGGAGTGTAGCCTTGTTCGACGTTCCGACAGGCCCCTCGCTAGTCGGTGGATGGATGGAAACAACTTTATTGCACAAAAAAAAAAATCTTCCAGGGTGGTCCCCTACTGGTCCAGGAGTCCACGGGCTTGCGCTTCACGTAAAGCCCGATCCACTAGCCATTTCTGGCCGGCGGGCTGAGCGGTCCGTAAAGCAGCCTCCCAGGAAGAATGAGTGGGATTGGGGATGGGGAGTACTGCCTTTGGGGAAGGACATTCCCAAAGGTAGTGGAAAAGTGTAGATCTGGGCACGCCACAGGTGGTACAATCAGGAGGAAAGGTGGGGTGAATGCATGAGAGACGGTGGGGGGAAATAAAACAGCCTGTCTGTAATTGCCGCCATGTGGCGCTGGATGAGGGCGACAAGGTACTGTGGGGTGGTGTCAGTGTCATGCGGCTGAGTTTGTAAAATGTAGTAATTTGATGATATGTATACAGGACCGATGTAGCCTCGTTCGCAGGGTTGGGTGCCTGATCATCCGGGGTCCGGTAGGAGAGTTCTCGGGCCAGCGCATGAACGCGCTCATTACCGGGGATCGAGGCATGCCCAGGGACCCACGACAGAGTAACCGTTCGGTCGAGAGGTGACTGTGGCAAGAATACGATGTGTTGCCGGCGTCGCCACGCCCTTTAGGTAGTGGCGGTACGCGGCCTGGGAATCTGTGCAAATTTCGGTTACGTTTTTGTCAATGGTGGAGTGGGCCAAAGTAAGTGCGATGGCGGCTCCTTCCGCTTCTGCAGGCGAATTAGTCCGGATAGTGGCGGCGGCCCCCACTGTGCCGTCTTCATAGGCTGCGACTGCCGTGAAATATCCTGGTTTCGAATTTTGTGCCCCGTCGACATAAAGGATATCGGAGCGGTTGCTGTATGTTTTCGTGTAATAGCTCGCTCGTGCCTGCCGCCTACCCTGATGGAAACTAGCGCTCATATTGCGCGGTAGGGGCTTCTGATATATGTGATCCTGAGTGCGCAGAGAGATCATGTAAGGTGTAGGACTTGTTGGGGTGGGAATGGTGATTATGTATTTTGAATCGGAATGCGAGGCCGCGAGAGCAATCGCGACCTCTTCTGCTTGTGTTGCACTACGGGCTCTGAAGGTGAGGCCGTTAACTGTGTTGCTGTTCTGAACTACCTCGATTTCTGCTTTGATTTCTTCTTTTGTGAGTGGGATGTCAGCTTGGGATTCAGCAGCCCGGAATACTCCGGCTGTTCCACGACTTGGTCCGTGCACAGATACCTGGTCTTGAGCTTTTCCATCAACTCTGTGTCCGTACCCGGTGTGGTGTGTACGACCTTCGTGAGCCGCTCTTTAGTGGCCGACTCTCTGCTGCTGGGGTCGATTCGGACACGCAGGAGTGTGTCCTAATTACACACCCAGCTTCCCCTCAGTACCATCGCAGAGCGAATTCCAGTTCTGCCTGGCCAAGGATATGGCGTAGGATTCTGCCTTGTTGTTTATCTCCTCTATTTCTTTCTTGAATTTGTGGTTAAGCCGTCATATTCGCCATCTCTTTGTCAATGAGTACCTCACTTCCCATAAACATAGAAGGTGCAGATCGACCGCTGGGCAATATTCTGTCGTGCAGACCTCTTTCGTAAAGGCTTTCAAAGTGTGCACCTAATCCTTAACCCATTCCTCTAGGTCTGTAATAGGGTTTGCAGTAGATGCCTGGGCCTTTCTCCACCTGTCCTAGTTCGTAATTCTTGCGATACTTATTTTGCGCTTGCCCGCGTTTGTGCTTATCTCCAGAGAAAGGATGAAGTGATCGCTTCCTAGGTGCTGTTCGGTATTCTTCCAAATGGCGCTTTGTAAGTTCTTGGTGAACGTCAGGGTCGGACACGTATCTCTACTAACACTGTTTCCCAGCCTCGTAAGGCAGGTGGGATCGGTGAGGATCGATAGCCCTTCTTGCGTCACTACTTCTTCCAGTTTTCTGCCTTTTGGTGTCGCCGCCCGGTAGCCCCATGAAGGGTGTGGCGCGGTGAAGACGCCACCAATCACGCAGGGGGCATGTCCCACTAAGACAGAAATTCCTTTATGAGGGAACCGAGTCTTGTGTGCCTGTCTTTAGGAGGTTTGTAGACATTCATTACATGTGTGCGTGTCGCTCCTCGAGAGTGTGGGCAATGTAGCTCACGCTACAAAACCAAAAGACGCCTGCGTGCAATGGTGGTAAAAATTCAGGGGTGCGCTTTGCTGACCTAAAGAGCGGTGACGCGAAAACCTTAAGCGTGGTGTTGCTGCTTGTGTCACTGATGTGTGGTTAAGATGTTAAGCTTTGCCTCTAAGTGTGGATGGCGACAGCGTCTTGCAACGCTGCCAGGGAGTCAACAGAACGCCATCACCCGTTCGGCTCTACGCCTCGCTCGTCGGTAAACTGGTTTTTGAGGAAAGGAAATGTATCTGTTTCGCATATCTCGGTGGACACCTGAACCTCGCCGTAACCGGAGGGGAGGAAGATGGGAGTGAACGAAGACACCGTATTCACTAGACGCGCCTTCGTTCATTTCAGGCCGTCGAGCTGGCATGGCGGAGTGGTTAGCGTGCGCGTCTCGCACTATAGAGACCATGGTTCGATTCCCCAACTCGACCAATTTCCTACTAAGTTTTATTTATTTTATCTGGTCGGACTAGAAGAGGTAATTACGCTAATTAGTTAATTAAGCAATTTACTAAACTCTGTCCCACTTACTTGGAGCATCACTATACGATCCCTTTAATTGGTTACATGGTTACTAGCGGCGCCGTTTGAAATTCGCGCACTTTGACGTCGCGCCCATTTCAACCAATTGAAAAGCGTGACATTTATGTCGACTCTTGCTTACAACAATGAGGCATTTAAGGCTTTTGCATTGAAATTGATCCGGAGCGCTTCTCAATGGCACGTCTTCCTCACTCTCTTCTTGTGGCCATCGAGAAATGGACCCTGGGAGGCGCCAGACGACGCCGAACTGATGAAGGTGCCAGATTTACATCCAGACATCGCTAACGTAACCAGCCCTCACTTACTGATCCACTTTTGCGTTGCGATACAGGACGTTCTATAGCGCATTAGTTACTTTGGGAAACCATTGCTTCTACTGCATCACAGCTTTAAAAAACAATATGCTCAATGAATGGGAATTTCGATCTCTTCCTAGTCCCACAGGTTTTTACAACAAATATCGAAAAAATGTAGTTTGAGATAATGCCAAAATTAACACGGTTGCATGGTTTCCGTATTGCATTCTGCGGCCCTGATGCCTTCCCTAGAGACGAGAAGGGCTGCGGTGGCTATGCGATTACTGCGCTCGTCTACCGAGCCGGAGTACCCGGGTTGGAACCCGACCGCGGCGGCCGCGTTTCGATGGGGGCGGAACGCAAAAGGGGCCCTTGTGCTATGCAGTTAGTGCACATAAAAGATCCCCAGGTGGTTGAAATTATTCCTGAGACCTCCACTGCGGCACCTTTTTCTCTCTTTCTTCTTTCACTCCTACTTTCCTTCCTTCTCTTACAGCGCTGTTCAGGTGTCCGCCGGGGTATATGAGAAAGATACTGCGCCATTTCCTTTCCTCAAAAACCAATTTACCAATTTTACTTGAAAGGTGACGACAAGGTCCAATTCGAAGGCCAGACCCCGCCAGGAGAACGAACGCAAGACAACGGGGACGCTACTACACGCACGAGCAGATCCAGAGAAAAATAACGGGCAGACGCAACAAAGCAACTGCTCAGTTCAGAAAAAAAAACGCAACACTAAACAGACACGCCGACAAGCGCACGAGATCGAGATCAAGATCAGCAATGAGATCAAGATCCAGGTTGACAACGCGCAAAGAACACTCTAAGACAATGCAACTTGAGGACAGAATAGTAAAACTAGAACAACGACTTGCTGAAAGCGATCAGAGTCAAGGAGCTAGAAGAACAAAACACACATCATAAAATAGAAATCGAGAGTCAAAAACCACAATACATGAATGCACTAAAAAACCTCGAACACGCCAGGCAACCGATGTCCATCACGGAGGGCGAACAAGTCGAAACGTATCAACGTAGGAAAGAATCCGTGGAAGTGGCCGCCATAAAAGCGGCACGAAACCAACTACAAGAAATCAAAGAACTCGACCAAAACGAACTACAAGAAATCAAAGAACTCGACCAGGAGATGGTGAGAGCAACTTTGCTCGCAATAATGAAACACCATGTCAAAGTCAGTGAACGCCTGGAGAACATGGACGGCAAATACAACTACATTAAAGGGAAAGTATTATAGCGACTACAACGAAGGAAGCACACAGCAAACGCATGGGAGAACACATGAGCAATAGGCCCATCCATTCCGACGAACAGGAAACAAGAACGCAAAATGCCTAACGGCAAACACACAAGGCTAAACAAGAAAGGAAGCTTGAAAATTTGGCGATGGAACTGTTTAGGAATAAAGGGAAAACAAACTAAGTTAATCCATCTCATAAAGAAACAAGAAAAACCGCCGGACATCATTGCCATCCAAGAATACGAGACCAGGGCTAAAACAAGCATAACAAGATACGAGATGCATGACGGAGACAGTTCCGGCAAGGCCGTCACCACAAGGGGCGGTTCTGTCACCTTTACTTTTTAACATTGCCCTAGTGCCACCGGCAAAGGCCCTTGCTGCTATCCCAGGGCTCCACACACTTGCACATCGCACATCGCACTTGCTCTGGCCCACTCCACCATTGACAAAAACGTAACCGAAATTCGCAGACTCCCAGGCCGCGTACCGCCACTACCTAAAGGGCGTGGTGGTGGTGGTGGTGAAAAACATTTATAATACAATAAATATTTACAGAGAGGTGATTGGGGTAGGCCCTATTGGCCCTTTCCCCTAACAATACTAGGTGAAGCCCCTATTCCGGGGCCCCATTGGCAAGCAACGCCGCCCGCGTCCGGTGAACCAAGGCCTTTTGGGTCTTTAGGTCCTGACAGCCGAGCAGGGCCGCCTCCCAGTCCTCTCTGGTGGGGTTGGGGTTGGGGGGGATAGATGGGTTTGACTGACACGCCCAAACCATGTGGAAGGTGTCAGCCACCTCCCCACAGAACTGGCACGCGCCATCAAAGGATGTATTGAAATGTTTAAGCACCGCCGGGCACAGTACAGTGTTAGTAAGAATTTTGATGAGGAGGCGCTCGTCAGCGCGATCCAGACCCTTACAAGGGGCCGGGTAGCGCCGGTGCTCCTCCTTGTAGTAATCGGTGATTTGTTTGAATGTAATGGCCAGATTGTCTGATTGGGAGTACCCTTCCAAGGACAGGGAGATAGCCCGGGGAGAGAGTGCGCGGGCGGCCTGATCGGCCTGTTCGTTTCCCTGGAGTCCCTGGTGACCGGGGGCCCAAATCAGGTTGCGTGGAGTTGGATCTTCAGATCGACAGCTATATTCCAGTATGCGCCAGGCAAGCGGGGGAGCCCAGCCCAACTCGTAGTTCCGACAGGCCCCTCGCGAGTCGGTGATGATGTGTTTCGACTTGGGAGTAGTGAGAGCAAGAGCAATGGCAATCTCCTCCGCGTGTGTTGCGCTGTAGGCTTTGAAAGTGAGCCCGTTGACTGTGTTTGTGTTGTGTACGACTGCGGCCGTGTACCACACCCCGTGGTGTGGGCCGGCAACGTCCACGTAATACACATGTTGTTGGTTACCATAGTATCGCGCCAACGCTTCCGCGCGCGCCTGGCGACGACCGCTATGGTCTTCTCTGGACATGTTGCGGGGAAGGGGTCGGACCCGGAGGGCGCGTCTCCAGGGTGCTGGCACTCTCTCCCTTTCCTCAATATGGTAGTCATGTTTGATGTGTAGCCGGTCCAAGAGGCGGCGACCGGACGTGGTCTGTGCAAGACGCGTGTATTGGTTGACTAAGTGGGCCTCTCGAAGCTCCCGAAATGTGTTCACCACGCCCAAGGCCAGAAGTCGCTGGTTGGACGTGGTGACCGGGAGGTCGAGAGCCCGCTTGATGACTTTCCGGTGGATGACCTCCAGTTGGTCATCATCATGTTTGCGCAGGTGCAAGTAGGGGGTTGAGTAGAGGATTCTACTCGTTACGAAAGCATGGGCAAGCCGCAGTGCATCCTTGCTTCGTAATCCGCCCCGCTTGTTGGAGACCCGGCGGACCATGCGGCCCACCTGGTCTCCCACCGTGCGAAGTTTGGCTAGGGTGATCCGGGAGTCCAAGGAGATCCGCGTCCTTGGTCTCTTCATACACCACCAACGCAGAGGGCGTGGCGACGCCGGCAACATATTGTATTCTTGCCACGGTCACCTCTCTCGACCGAACGGTTACTATGTCGTGGGTCCCTGGGCATGCCTCGATCCCCGGTAATGAGCGCGTTCATGCGCTGGCCCGAGAACTCTCCTCCCAGACCCCGGATGATCAGGCACCCAACCCTGCGCAAGAGGCCCCATCGGTCCTCTCTACATATCACCACAATTTACAAACTCAGCCGCATGACACTGCCACCACCCCACACTACCTTGTCGCCCTCATCCAGCGCCACATGGGGACAATTACAGACAGGCTGTTTTATTTTCCCCCACCGTCTCTCATGCTTTCACACCACCTTTCCTACTGGATGTACCACTTGTGGCGTGCCCAGGTCCACACTTTTCCACTACCTTTGGGAATGTCCTTCCCCAAAGGACCACAGGGAATGTCCTTCCCCCCCATCCCCAATCCCATTCATTCTTCCTGGGAGGCTGCTTTACGGACCGCTCAGCCCGCCGGCCAGAAATGGCTTGTGGATCGGGCTTTGCGTGAAGCACAAGCTCGTGGACTCCTGAACCAGTAGGGGACCACCCTGGAAAATTTTTTTGGGTGTTTAATAAAGTTGTTTCCATCCATCCATCCATCTTAGTACATAAGTCAATTATGGCAATCTGCAAAACCAACATAACGGAAACGGATGTACACCACACTGTACAAGAAATTGTACCCGAAAAACCAGCGGATGACAACGATTCCATCATAAACGTGTACAGCCACCCAAAACAAAAGAACCCCAGAACAGACGAACTGATCAAAAAAGCCAGCCATATGGCAGGCCAGAACCCACTGTTGATGCTAGGAAACTTTAATGGGGCAAACCCCAGTTGGGGGTACCAAAAACTCAACGCCAAAGGTAAAAGCATTGCAGAAAGCGCAGAAAAATCCTGCATGGAGCTAGCTACCGACCCCACAACAACGAGGAGGATAGGAAACAGCGTCTGCAATGACACCACTCCTGACCTAGCCTTCTCAAAAAACAACGAGAACATCCAATGGGAAAATACAATGGAAACCTTAGGTAGCGACCAGTTCATCCGTAACTTAAAAATAGTCGCATAGTCACAGGAGAAATGAAGAGATGCCTAGGGACTGCCAAAATCACAGACTGGGAAGCCTTCAGAAACCAAGCGACGAAACCACAAAATCGATAACCAACTTAGAAGAGTGGTGCACGGAGCTTACGAAGGTCAGACAAAAATACTCGAAGATGATTGTTCGCACGGAACAAAACCCAGACGTAGACAGCCACCTTCTTCACTTATGGGAAGCACGGACAAGCCTTATCAGGAGATGGAGGCAGCAAAAACACAACAGGAAACTCAAGCTGAAGATCGCAGAACTAACAAAGAAGGCATCAGAGCACGCAGACAACATCGCCACGCAAAACTGGCAACAGTTCCCGGAAACACTTAGAGGAACACTAGGCATAGCCCGAACTTGGAATATACTAAGAGCTTTGATAGACCCAACAAAAACCAAAACAGAAAGCGGCAGATCCATGAAAAGACTAATCCACACCTTCCCTGGAACAGAACACCAACTAACACAGGCACTGAGGGAGAAATGCTACGGCACAACCACGCACCCAAAGCAAGACCAAGAATACTCAGGACAAGGCCACCCCGAGATGGATAGGCCAATCACCGCAGAGGAAGTAAGGGCAGCCATAGGGGAAGCAAGAAAAGAATACGGCAGCCGGAAAGGACAGAATAAATAGCATTACCATTAGAAACATGGAAGACACGGCCATCGCCGAGCTTACCAAGTACCTAAACGCTATCGGGGAAAAGGGAATCGTGCCGGCTGAATGGAAACATGCAGAGGTAATTATGATACCCAAGCCGGGTAAAAGACTTCAAATTGAAAACCTAAGACCAACCTCCCTAACCTCCTGCCTAGGGAAGATTTACGAGAGGGTGATTAATCAAAGTATCACAAACTACATAGAGGACAAGCGATAATACCCTGATACCATGTTTGGCTTCAGAAGGGGACTGTCCACGCAAGACGTACTCCTACAATTAACGGAGGATGTCCTCACAGAAATACCAAAAAGCGGCGAACACATAGTGCTAGCGCTCGACATAAAGGGAGCCTTCGATAACGTGGGACATGCGGTCATCATGGAAGGTCTCAAGAACATAAACTGTGGAAACCGAGCCTTCCGTTATGTCAAAGTCTCTTCGACGGAACGAATGGCTACGACAGGCATCGGAAATACAAGATCGGAGAGCTTCACGGTGCCAAACAAGGGTACCCCGCAAGGCTCAGTAATATCACCGCTATTATTCAACATATCAATGATAGGACTCACGAAAGTACTCGACGAAATATAAAACATCAGCTACGCAATGTATGCAGATGACATAACAATTTGGACAACCACAGGCTCCCTAGCAGCTAAACAAGAGCGGCTACGAAGAGCGATCGACAATACTGAACAATACGCCAGGGCCAGAGGATTATCGTGCTGGGCAGAAAAATCAGAATACGTAAGAATCAAAAAAGGTACACGAAAATACGACTCCCAAATCACCCTGAAACTCGGAAACGAGACAATATCTGAGAAAACGGAAGTCAGGGTACTTGGAATGTGGCTGCAAAACACAGGATGATGCAGCAAAACCATCGCCTCTGTTAAGAATACGAGGTCTGTTAGAAAAGTATCCGACCTATGGCCGTAGAAAAAAAAATGGTATAACTGGAGCGTTGGAAACCTAATTGCCTTCAAAGTAGTCTCCTTGGGACTCCAGACATTTCTCCCAGATGTGCTGCCACTGTTTGAAGTATTCCGAAAAGGCCTTTTTCTGAATGGAGTTTAGCTCAGCTAGTCGTTGCAGCCATAATGTCCTTTCTTTTCTGAAATCGCGCTCCTTTCAATGGCCTCTTGATTTTCGGAAACAACCAGAAGTCGCAGGGGGCCATATCAGGAGAGTAAGGAGTCTGCCGAACTACAGGAGCCTGGTTTATCGCCAGAAAATCTGAATCAAATGCGAGGAATGTGCAGGAGCAATGCCGCGAGGGATGCGCCAATTTCTTGTTGACCTCAACTCCGGTCTCTTGCGCCGCACAGCATCGCGTAGGCGACGGAGGACACCCCTGTGGTACTCTTTGGTCATTGTTTGACCCTGGGGCGTGCGCACTCGTGGTGTGCCACACAGCGAGAGTCCAAGAAAGCAGTCAGCATCACTTTGACGTTGCTGAGCATTTGCAGGCCTTCTTTGGTCTTGGGGACGTGGAATGCTTCTACTGTGACGACTGGGATTTGGTTTCCGGGTCGTACCCGTACACCCAAGACTCGTCACCAGTGATTATGGTGTTGATGAAGTCGCGGTCACTGTTTGTGGAATCCAGCGTGTCCTGTGAGACTTCAACACGAAGCTGATTTTGCTCCACCGTGAGCAGCTTCGGCGCGAATTTCGCCGGAACTCTCTTCATGGCCAAATCTTCGGTGATAATGGAATGTGCAGAAAAACTGCTGATGTTCACCTCTTCCGCAATTTCTCGGATAGTCACACGACGGTCCCGCATCACCAGAGCGTTCACTTCGGCAATGACCTGGCCATTTCGGCATGTTGATGGCCGACTGGAGCGTGGCTCGCTCTCCACCGATCTGCAGCCATCTTTAAACCAGTTGTACTATTGCTTAATTTGTGTGCTGCTCTAAGCATCATCACCGAAAACCGTCTGAATATTCCGAATGGTTTCCACTTGGCTGTCGCCCCGTTTCTGGCAAAATTTGATGCATTAGCGCTGCTCCTGTCGCACCGCCATTTTGCTTGCACTAAAAAACCGACGAGAGCACCCCGCACTACGTCACTCAAACGCTGCCTCCCAGCGACTGACGCTATCGGCAGGCGGGAAAAAATTCGTGCATGCGCACGACGGCTCAAAGTCTGCTGGTGCAAGCGCGCTTGTTTCACATCCATCAGGTGTTCGCAAAAAAAAAAATAAGGTCGGATACTTTTCTAACAGACCTCGTACAACAGAGCAAGTCGCCAGAATCGTGCGAAGAGTCAGCAGTAAAAAGAAGGGGATGAGAGAACAGGCCACCCTAAGACTCATAGACAGCCTCTTCACGAGCAGGGTAACGTACAGCCTCCCCTACCACGAACTAAACAAGCAAGAGACTAGAAATCGACACCATACTACGCAAAGCGTACAAAACGGCGCTCAAACTTCCAATGTCCACACCAACCGAAAAACTAATGGCCCTGGGAGTATCGAACACCTTCGACGAACTACGAGAAGCGCAACGTAGTGCGCAATTAGACAGACTTACTCAAACCAGAACGGGAAGACACCTACTAGAGAAATTACGGCTATCTCTAGGCACACAAAGAAACAAGGAACACATTAATAATGAAGACAGAAACAACATCCGGGTAAGACCAATACCCCGACACATGGATCCCAATATACATCATGAAAGACGACAAGCCAGAGTGCGAGCACTCATCAGGGAACTCAGCGACAATCGCAGCATAGTCTACACGGACGCAGCAAAGTACCGATACCAGCGCAAAACGATCGCCGTTGTAACAGACGAAGGAGGGCAAGAAATAACCAGCGCAACGATAAACAACCCAAACATAGAAGCAGATGAAGAAGCCGCCATTGCTCTGGCAATATCGCACGGCAACGCAACAGGTCACAACCTCACTATAGTGACGGACTCCAAACAAGCATGTAGAAACTACACAAGAGGCAGGACCGACAGCATCGCCAATCATATTCTACACATGACGAGAAGACACAAAAACACTAAACAAAGTATAGTGTGGGTTCCCGGACATGAGGGGATGAGGGGCAACGTGGCAGCAGACGAGTTAGCTCGAGTATACGTCAACCGAGCAGACTCAACACTTTGCACCACAGGCACCTTCGACCCAGTTACCCCCACGTACTCAGATATACTCGATCATTGCAGGGGTCAGCGGAAACGCTACCCAGCCCCACACAAAAGGCTCACCAAAGAGGAGGCGGTAGACTGGCAGACAACAAACAGGTACCTACCCACACCTGCACTAACTACACAAGATTTTCCCTACACAATATGCAGACGAATGTCCGTGGTCTCAGGGTAAACCTACACTAGAGCATGTCACATGGACCTGCCCTCAGGCAGACTTAGAGCCCAGAATAGACCACCCGAGTGTGATGCAGTGGGAGTACACATTGACGATCCCGACACCCTTCTAGACACACTTCAAACCATGCACACATCTCAAGGGCGGCCCCATACCTCTACCGCACTACACAGGACAAGCAAATCCAACACTCGACACCGACATCACGGAGACGGAAGTCAGAGCGGCCCTCCTGACTCTCCGCGCCAACTCCGCACCTGGTGCAGACCAAATCACAAACTCCATGCTCCGTAATCTGGATGACCGATCGATCACCCACATTACGAAATACTTCAACCAGTGCTGAAGGGAGGGTAACCTTCCGCAGTCCTGGCGCCACGCGAAGGTAATATTCATACCTAAACCCAACAAACCACTTACACTTCAAAACCTTCGCCCGATTTCGCTAACCTCAACATTATGTACAGCGCGAAAAACTAAGACAGGGGAAGAAACACGCGTGTTTCTTCCCCTGTCTTAGTTTTTCGCGCTGTACATAATGTTGAACGTTCACAACTCGCCCAGTTTTCGGTTCGCTAACCTCATGCCTCGGGAAGCTCCTCGAGCATGTTGTGTTAGCGAGACTCGCAAGTCACATGGCGGACAACAATCTTTACCCGCATAGCATGGTAGGATTTCCCCCCATCTATCCGCACAGGACGCCATGCTGCAACTCACACACGACATTTTCAACCCGCTTCTTCCGAGTCACACCAAGGCAGTCTTAGCTTTGGATCTCTGCAACGGTTTTGATCGCATTGAACATCACGCGATCATGACTGCTCTATCCCCCTTGAATGTGGGTGCGCGCACGTATGCATACATTCAAGCATTCCTCCCTTACCGCACAGCTGATATACACTTCGGCCCTCTGTCTTCCCCCTCCTGCACTCTTCAGAGTATCGGCATCCCTCAAGGCTCCGTCCTTTCCCCCTTTCTTTTTAACATTACCCTCATCATCCTCGCCCGAAAATTGGCCACTATTCCCCACCTGAAGCACACTCTTTATGCCGACGATATCGCCCTGTGGACCACCTACGGCAGTGACGGCGACATAGAGAACACCTTACAGGAAGCAGCCACCCACACCCAAAATTACGCACGGACCATCGGACTGTCTTGCTCCCCAGAGAAGTCCGAACTGCTCCTCATCCGGCCTAAGAACCACCGCTGTCCCCGCTCCCCCATTGCCATGGAACTGAATGGTGACCGCGTACCTGAGGTTGGCACCTTCCTTGTATTGGGCCTGCACATCCAGAACGATGGCAAAAGCACCACTACCCTCAAGAAACTCAAGCAGGTTGTAGGCGCGACATCGCACCTCATCCGCAGGCTTTCGGGACATCATGGACCCCGCTGCTCATCAATCTGGCCATGATGCACCTGCCGGCCCAGCTGAGTGGTGTCGCCGGCGTGCAGCACGCCCTGTACGCTGATGACATCACTCTGTGGGCCACGCAGGGCAGCACAGGAGACATTGAAACCAGCCTGCAAACAGCGGCGACGATAGTAGACTGCTACGCCCGCCGCTGCGGTCTTCAATGTTCCCCTCAAAAATCGGAATTTGTGCACCTCCGCCCCTCAAAGAAGTGCACAACTAAAATATATATCTCTCTTGAGAGTGGTCCCATACGCGAAAGTGATGAGATACGGGTACTCGGACTCTACATCCACAAACACAGGCGTCCAGACACTACATTGGCCAAACTCCGTAAGGTGGGGGACCAGGTGGGCCGCATGGTCCGCCGGGTTTCCAACAAACGCGGAGGGTTACGAAGTAAGGATGCCTTGCGGCTGGCAAACGCCTTCGTAACTAGTCGAATTCTCTATTCGACTCCTTATCTCTACCTACGGAAACAAGAGGAGGACGCCCTTGAGGTCATCCTTCGCAAAATTGTTAAACGTGCCCTTGACCTCCCCATCACTACTTCAAACAGCCGGCTTATGGCTCTTGGGGTGGTGAATACTTTCCGGGAGCTCCGGGAGGCGCACCTTACAAACCAGTACACGCGCTTCTCGCTAACGGAGTCGGGTCGCCGCCTTCTTGCTCGACTCCATATCCAACACATCCCTCCAATGGAAGACAGGTTTCGCATCCCGGAACTTTGGAGACGTGCCCTCCACGTGCTGCCTCTTCCAGCAAACATGTCACATGAAGACCATAATGGTCGGCGCCTGGCACTAGCGGAAGCGCTAGCCCGATATTATGGCAACAAAACAGGTGTATACTACGAGGACGCCTCCGGCCCTCACCACGGGGGATGGTACACGGCCGCGGTAGTTCACAACAGCCACACAGTTAACGGTCTAACTTTCAGAGCCCGCAGTGCAACACAAGCAGAAGAGGTCGCGATTGCTCTCGCGGCCTCACATTCGAATTCAAAATACATAATCACCGACTCGCGAGGGGCCTGTCGGAACGTCGAACAAGGCTGCACTCTCTTCCTAGCCTATCGAATATTGTTACGTAGCCGTTGGGGCTCGTAACCGAAACGCTTTAATGGTTGACGTGGACGGCACCGGAGAACAAGCCAAGAGCACCCAGAGGAAGCCGGAACCGATCTTCTTCTTCTTTCACTCGGCGGTGCACGCGACTTGCGAAGAGCAGCCGCCTAGTGGCTGCTTGTGGAAACGTATCATTACCCCCCTCCCTAAAAAAAAAAACATCGACCCGATGCATGCGCAAGAAAAGAAGGTAAGAAAAGCAGTTCACAAGAACATGGCAGAAAATAAGCAGTTAGTAAGCAAGGATGGTGCGAAAATGAACGGTCACAAGAAGCATGTGGTTATGGCGTGGCGGTAGGCTGCTAGCGGTGCTCGCGCGAAAAGTACGGCTTCATTCGCACGACGTGGACGACTTCGGGCTTCTGCTGGCGGCGATGAGAAGTAGAAGAGCCGTCTGGAAGAAGTTCGTATGTGACGTCACTGAGCTGACGGACCACTCTGTACGGACCGAAGTACTGCTTTAGCAGTTTCTCGGAAAGCCCTCGGCGTCGAATCGGAGTCCACACCCACACCATGTCGTCCGGTTCGAAGGTCACTACTCGGTGGCGGTGATTGTAACGCCGAGCGTCTCGGCCTTGCTGGTTCCGGATGCGCAGTCGCGCAAGCTGCCGTGCTTCTTCGGCGCGCTGAGTAAAGTCCTCGGTACCAGCTTCGGAGTCACGACCGTCATGGGGCAACATGGCCTCTAGCATGGTGGACACCTCGCGGCCATACAACAGAGAGAAGGGCGTCATGCGCGTTGTCTCTTGTTGTGCCGTATTGTACGCGAATGTGACGTACGGTAGGATGTCATCCCAAGACCGATGTTCAACGTCCACGTACATAGACAGCATGTCGGCGAGAGTTTTGTTGAGACGTTCGGTCAGGCCATTCGTCTGTGGATGGTAGGCGGTGGATTTGCGGTGGGTAGTGCCACTCAGCTGCATGACGGATTCCAGCAGCTTGGCCGTGAAAGCTGTGCCTCGGTCCGTTATGACAACTGACGGGGCGCCGTGCCTGAGGACGATGCGCTCGATGAAAAATTTCGCTGCTTCGGCTGCCGTGCCTCGTTCGAGGGCCTTTGTTTCAGCATATCGCGTGAGGTAATCGGTAGCGACTATTATCCACCGGTTGCCCGAGGAGGAAGTTGGAAAAGGGCCCAACAAGTCCATGCCAACCTGCTCGAATGGAAGTCTGGGCACTTGGACAGGCTGCAGTAAACCAGCTGGCCTTACAGACGGTATTTTCCGTCGCTGGCAATCGTGGCACGTTCGTACATAGTGGCGCACTGCCGCCGCAAGTTTGGGCCAGTAAAAACTCTTTTGAATGCGAGCCAAAGTTCGAGCATAGCCGAGATGACCGGCGGTGGGCTCATCATGACATGCCTGCAAGACTTCGTCGCGGAGAGTGTCTGGCACGACGAGGAGATAATCCCTTCCCGTGGGAGAGAAGTTGATCTTGTAGAGCACGTCGTTTAGGAGACAAAACGAGGAGTGCGTTCTGGCGAAGGGACGGGGTACTTCCGTAGTACGGGCTTTCAGGAAGTCGATGAGTGGAGCGAGTCCCGGGTCCTCACGTTGGCGCTGCGAAACAGTGACTGTGTCGACAGTTGCGATAAGAGGGAAGTCGGGCTCTTCGTCTTCATTCGCCGACTGGATAGGCGAACGGGACAAGCAGTCGGCGTCGTTGTGCTGGCGTCCGGACTTATACACGATGGTCATGTCGAACTCTTGTAGACGTAAACTCCAACGTGCAAGGCGTCCGGAGGGATCGCGCAAGTTCGTCAACCAGCAAAGAGAATGATGGTCGCTCACGACCTGGAAGCGGCGGCCATAAAGATACGGGCGAAATTTCATCACTGCCCAGACAACAGCGAGGCACTCTTTCTCGGTGGTGGAATAATTGGTTTCAGCACGAGACAAAGTCCGGCTAGCGTACGCGATGACTCGCTCAGCGCCATCCTGCCACTGTACGAGCACAGCGCCGAGGCCTACGTTGCTTGCATCCGTGTGAACCAGGGTCTCGGCATGGGCATCGAAGTGGGCAAGCACAGGCGTTGTTTGCAAGCGGTGCCGTAATTCATCGAATGCCTTTTGCTGTTCTTCTGTCCAGGTGAAGGTGACATCATCTCGGGTGAGACGCGTCAATGGGGCAGCAATTCGTGAAAAGTTTGCAATGAATCGGCGGTAATAGGCGCAGAGTCCCAAAAAACGCCGGACTGTCTTCTTGTCGGATGGAGTAGGGAAGTTGGCGACGGCTGCAGTTTTGGCGGGATCGGGCTGAACACCTCGACGGCTGACGACGTGGCCCAGGAACAGGAGCTCTTCGTAACCGAAGTGGCACTTTTCAGGTTTCAACGTGAGGCCGGCAGATCTTATAGCCCGTAGCACGGTGGAAAGGCGTTGGAGGTGTTCCTCGAACGTTGGGGAAAACACAATAACGTCGTCCAGATATACTAAACAAGTTTGCCA